>NC_064533.1:44219609-44519609 GCF_023856365.1 Brienomyrus brachyistius | reverse complement strand
CAAGGTCTGCAAGGTTTCGTAGCAAACCGGCTTGTATTTCCCACTTCCCATGCCGGCGTTCATTCGTCAGCACTGCCTCCCTGCATCAGCAAGAGAAAACATCAACCACAACTGCATTCAAAGTTCAGACATGCCGTTAATTGCAGACATTAAATTCCTCCATTTTCAAAAGGGGTGGGGATGGGGGGGCGTGGCTGGTCAACCACAAAAGCAAAGTGAGGCAAAAAATATATAAACAGTCAACTATTCACCCCTTGAATTCCAAACAAATATCTATGAAGACAGTAACATCCATCATTGTTTTTCTTTTGTCATAGCCAGAATACTTCCATGGTGATTTATGTTCCGGAACTTCAGAGTCACTATGTGTGAATAAGAATGGGATGGAGTACGCTGAGCGCATGCAGGAATGTCAGCCTTGTGTGGGGATCAAATTTCCAAAATCTGAGAGTGAACTCACCGCTATCGTGACGGCAAGTTAAGAACTGATGCACATCTCTGTTGCTCACAGCTTGCACACCTGCTGACCAGATGGATATAAAAGCACAGTGTTTGCATTCCTGCCATGACATTTATCCCCTCTGGGGTGTCCCCTCCTTGTGCCCTGTGCTTCTCAGGACAGATTCCTCTTCCCATGTTGTGTGGGTTTTAGCCTATGTAGGTAGGTGAACAGGCATGTCTGTCAATTATGGGGGCTTGTAATGCCCCTCCCCAATAATTAAAACCAGCCAATACACCCCCTGGACCCCTTAAGAATGGATGGAGACCTCCCCAATGCTCAACCCAAAGTTATGCCCCTTCGCTGGAATCTCTAAACAGCTCATAGCGTATTGTGATGGACTGGAATCACATTCAAAGTTTTCTCCAGCCTTGGATAGACTCTAGGCATCCCCAATCCTGTACTCTTACAGTCGTGTTCTTAATATTTCCTTTGGCTGTGTTTTGACCTGTGGTTCTTGGATATTGATTTATGCATGTTTAGCCCAGATTACGATTCATTAAGGCCGCTACGCCGGAGCGTACATAAATGCTGACTCATAATAGCATGACACGTTAAATAACGAGCGACTCGTCTCTTATAAGACCCAACGGGATTCAATTTTACATTAAGGTAGTGATTTACTGTCGAGCTTCCTGACTGCTCCTAGTTAATTGCATCTTACAACCGCTTATCCTGAGCAAGGTCGCGTGACTGTACCGTTTTGCTGTAAGAAAATTGGATTGTATACGAAATTAACCACTTAGAAAGCAGTTCATTCTCAAGTTAATAATAGGCTTTAACTTCATTTGACCACTTTTATATCAAGAGAGAAGCGAAATGTTTGAAATATTTCTGTGCAATATAATTTCCTCGAGGCAGCCCTAAAGAACGTTACCCTGACCTATCGGGTACATGTTACAAAATGATTTTAACATTGCTTGAAACGGATACACCTTTAAATCGAGTCTGTTTAAAGTAATGCAACCGTCTCCAAGGATTAATGTAACAATAGAAAACAGTAAATTAAATGGAATGTTTCAGCTTTATTATAAAAGAAAAAAAAAACATTGAGAAACCAAAGATCAACTGACGTATCCGAGGCTACCATTACCATTGCAACGCATTTTTTTTTTCAGGCAGCATAAATACCAGTTAATAACAAAATACTAATGGACCTTAAAACATAAAAAACGATCATACGAATTAACATACTATACAACTAATTTCTTTAATAGCACTGCTATTGCTATATAACTTCAACATTTGTACTACTAAGAGGTACACATACCGCTAGGAATCGATTACACTACACAGCTAAGTACCTGGATTGTAAATGCACATTTTGTACCAAGTAATGTTAGGCTGAACGAAGAGATTTGATATCCGTTTTGGATCTGAAACAATTAATCCTATTTACAGACAACGTTTACCTTTCGATTTCTTAAAAAATTACCGAATTACAGCCTCCTCCTTCAAGCACTAATTGTTGGTTGACAAATCTGGTAACCAAGGAAACATGCATGTAAATCCTCATTGGTAGATTTAATAAAAGGACTGTCAATGAAATTCAAGATATTTTCCGTCGTGGCCAATGGATTGGCTCCCATCACGTTGACGTCATGCATCACTGTACTCCCTCAGTTGGTAGAGCCGAGCGAGGAAAGCAGAGATTTCGCTCTGAGCCATGGAGGCAAATTAGACCGCTTAACGTCTGGGAGCGGGGTCAGCGTTTATCTTAAATATATTTGCATAACTACAGCCGCATGTTCCGATGGGGTTCCGCTCCAGCGCCCACGGTTTACGGTGACTGCACTCCTCCTCAAGGTAAGATCCCTGTTTCATTTTTTCGGACGAAGTGAAATCGTGTAATTGGCACAGCACCGAAGTGGTTGTGAGATTCGACTGGGCTTCATGTGATGAAATTTGTGCATGATGTGCTTTGCATTAAGTTTACATCGTTATTCGCATTATTTGCGGATATGCAGAGTATACACGAGTCACCAAGTAGGCTACACTAGAGTCACCTTTGCATTGTCACTTATACCGTTTGCTGATTGATAAAGGTCGGGCGGCATTTCGTAAATCTCACTGGCAGATTTTCTCTGAATTATAACTTTTAATACGCCGGGTGTTCATAAGCTTTTGGCGCTTGCCTCGAATACATTGTAACATTGGCGCTGTCACAACGAAGCGATTGCATTGAATAGTAACTGAATGAATAGGCAGGTGTGCTGTGTTGCAAGAATCCCAGGAATGCTAGATAGTATAACGCCAGAGGCGGGGAGTATGGGGGGGGGGGGGGGGGGGCACGCAGTGGTATTGCTGCATTACATTTCCTTCGAACACTGTATCATATTGTATCATATCCAGGCACAATCCATGTTTATCTTTATCATTGTCGGCAATTTTTTGCCTTTTATTAGCAGACATGAAGTTCATGGTGCGTATCATCATCTCTCAACTTTTTAACAGTATACACATCGTATTAAATTGTACTGACATTTAGAGATATTCAGACCTCATCTCTGTGCTGCCTTGCCAGCTGCAGAACGGTGTTTAAAGATGCCCTTGTGTGAGGAATGCAAGTTTTCGTTTAAGAGAAAACTGAGTAGTTTGTGACGCTGTTCGCTGGCTCTTTTTATGCAGCTGTTGTACGTTATAACCAGTGGTTTTTACTCGTATAAGAGT
This sequence comes from Brienomyrus brachyistius, assembly GCF_023856365.1. NCBI lineage: Eukaryota > Metazoa > Chordata > Actinopteri > Osteoglossiformes > Mormyridae > Brienomyrus > Brienomyrus brachyistius. The sequence goes on along the minus strand of NC_064533.1, from coordinate 44,516,440 downwards.
CTACTGTTCGGATTTCACACAGTATCGCTCGACGGATATAGACGGAAAGACGGGGTTTTGTTTAGGGTTGCTGGCTGCGGCGCAGGGCTTGCACTCTCGAGGCGACGCCGCATTACCCCCCCCCCCCCCCCATCTACCCCACCCCCTATCGTGTATTCGCTTGCTCGATCAGTTGCACACCATGCAGAACTGTCAGAGTTGTATTTTCTGGTTTGTACGGCTTAGGACTCTCGATTTGCCGCCCGTATTTCAAGGTTAATTTAAACATTCACAACTTTCCCGTGTACTATACGTGCAATTTGCGCAGTTGGTCGTTTGAAATATGTATGGCATAAGTAAAGATTTCTTTTATGCAGTGAGTTGTAAGCGCTTAGATTTATCGCACACTTCCACGAGGCAACTTACCTTTCAGCTAGACAACTATCAATTGTCTTGCGTTAGCACACCTCGTCTGATGCTGCAATTTACAGATGGATATTTACTGATGCACAACGCACACCAAAACACCTGTTGGAAAAAGCTATAACCAAAACGCAGTCTGTTTTCTATAGTGAGCGAAGTTCCAACTTTTAAAGATGTAAAGGGCTACCCTTTCCTTTCTAATAAAGTGTTGCCGTAAATCTGATTGGACGATTTTTATAAAAAAAATTCAAGAATCGAACATTGGTTTTAGTGTAAAGTCCATTTGTTCTCATTTGTTCTGCCGCTTCTCAGATCGATTGCTAAATTTCAAATGTTCCGCAGTGTCTTCTAGAATCTACTACAAGAATTAAAGTACGGCAGTTGGCCTCAACGTGGGAACGGGCATTAGGAATAGGAGCATGCATTGTGATTCTGTTCGTCCTCCTTTTTCAATTGTGTTCAAAATGTATGCCTCCAGCTTCGCTGAGATGTGTGTTTTGCAGTGAATTTTAATCTCGGGGCAAATTGACTTAAGATTTTCGCGGAGAAATATATTTTCCCTCCTTCTCTTATTCTTTCCCATCAGAGCCGTTAACAGTATTGGCTATAGAAGTTTCTTTTTCTTCTTCTTCCCAGCCTGTATGGCCTTAAACTGCTGAGCTGATTTGATTGATGTTTACATGATTTGGCTGCCTGCGTCTGTTGAAAGCCGGTGTGCGTGCCAAAATACTGGTTGATAAAGTATTGTTGCAGTAGTAAAATATTTTGCTTACTTTGTCATTAAAACATATTCCTGCATGCATATTTTCACCTTTATGGCAAACAAACCTGTCCCATGAAGATCAGGGTACAGTACATTTTCTCATTTGATTTTAAACACTTGTAGTAATTTGCTAGTATTTGTACTGTACTGTATAGATGACTATACATTGTATATAACACTAGACCCTTTTATCTCCACCCCATCTTTAATAATGTAATAAAAGGTTACGAAATAAGATGTTGTGACCTGGGAGGTGCAAAATATGCAAATGCCACAGTGTATGTGACAGTGAGTTAAGAGCATCCTTCCCGTGCTTACCGCACCGACAATGAGCCGTCGTCTTCCGTTCATGTATAGGTGTCGCGCTTCTTCTCGAGGTCGACTTCCGCGCGTCGGCTCGCACCTGCAGCTCGCGCTGTACGCATGGAGCCGCGAGCTGCCGCGTGTAATCCGAAGGAGCGCGTTTACTTTTACAGGCAGCTCTAACGAGCCCACTGCTGCATGTCCTATGTGGTGCTGAGAGGCAGATCAGCAATATATTTTTATTCTTCCCGGACTACGGGGAAGACTGCCCGGTTCCTCTTCTGAATTTTGAAGTAGAATTTTTATCGGTTAATCCGTTGGAGCGATATTCTGAGTTTGGACCCTGTGATAAATGTAGCTCTTTCTAGCGATCTTAGAGAAATTCATACAGAGCATTGACAGTACAGATGTGTTTGTTTTCTCGGTTGTTCAGTAACTGCGTTCTTGCTGTAATCTTTGAGAGGAAAACTCAACGAAATATATTTGCATAACTACATATTTAGTTGAGATAAAAAAACGGTTTTTCGAGATTATCGAGATTGTAATGAAAAAAACTCAAAGTATGTTGTAAATTCGTGAGGCCAATTTTAGACCTATGTATTTTAAGGGTGAAACAGAAGATTGTAGTCTTGGATGGAGGTGGCAAAATTTGCCCTACATTTAGTCATTTTTAGGAAACGAAAGTTCAATGATATATCTAAGTACTGCATTTGCATTTATTCAGCACATGCTTTTGTCCAAATTGATGTAAAAGCCAGGCAGTTGATAGGCCTACATCATCATCACACAGCTATTAATTTAATTCATAGTGCTGAGTACTGCTACAGAGCCGAGTAATGCAGTATTACTGTGTAGGCAGAAGCTGTAGTATAAGCCGTGGTTTTCATCATCACTTAGCCCTGCTGCATGTTTCTGGTTGTTTGGTAACCTCACCTTAAAGTGGGAACCATGTGTTTGCTTGGTCCTATTTAATTTCACTCTCATCTGCACACTCCCACCCTCTTGGACACCACCACAATTGCAGTCTATTAGAAGAGCCCACCCAAAGTAGGCGAATTGAAAATTCCCTTGTGAGGCTGCTCTGCTCCTTCAGTGTTTTTCTGTCATGGAGGCATATGTGGCTCTTGTCTCGAATCTCTGCTCAGATCGGGGTGGCAACTAACGGCATGGATAATAAAGTTAGCTTTTTGCCGGAGGGTTTCCAATAGGCTAAGTCTCCTGGGCCGCGTCGTCATGTCCTCAAAGCCAGCAAGTTGTGCAGTGATTCAGGTAAATTAACCACTTAGGTCTGCAAGGCGACTTGGTCATGCAATGAGGAGTGCTATGTCATTTTCAGTCTGAGTGTTGTTGACGTTGATGGTAGATATTGTAGATGCTATCGAATAACTCCCTACAATTAACTCGGGTACGAAATTGGCAATTTTGACAAGTTTTTGCTTGCATAGGGAGATGAGCAACACCCCCTCTCAGAATATGTTAGTCACTGTAGTTTGGTGTCAAATTGGAGTTTAGGGTTTTATGAGTTTATTTGACCCTGGGCTTGGGACGGGTGATCCGTAGCAAGTCTTGACATCAGATAGCTAGTTCAGCTTTGCATAGGAGTGTCTGTACTGCTTACGATAACAGCTTGGTTCTTTTAAGTAGGATTTAAAATGCACCTTTTGTTCTTCTAAATGTCAATACCTTAGATGTTGCGATATCCAGAGTGCTTACTGGTGAAATGTATTACATTGGCACGGGTCTCTATAGAAATTCAAATAACTTGCTGTTTATCTTAGAGCAATTCTTCTTATGTATGAGAAATATTGAATATCGCTCATTACTTTTCAGTTTTTTCCCCCTTCGAACACCTGCAGGTTATGGTCTTCAGAGAACAAGTTAGTTCTTCACACTGGACTATCTGGTTTCCGCTGCGCACTTCCAGTGCACTTTGCCTTGTAAATAGAGTATGCATTGCTGCTCTTTTGGTTGAATCTGGAATCCATGCACTTCGCAAACTGGGTATGAATTTTCCAGGCAGACAATGAGGGCTTTTCCACCTTGTTTTCGACAGGCATAGACGCAAATTATCAACAGTAACTGTCGGTAATGGGCAGAAAGTTAAATGGTATTTCTGGGTAATGGGGTTAATCAAAGATTTTGTGATCTCCTGTTGATGTAGTGCCTATTCATTATGTGCAAAAGTGTTCTTATAAATAAGTGTTTAGAACGCTGCTGAACGGCAGTCTTTTTTTTTCTTCTTCCCATTTTCTCATCTTATCAAAAACACTTGTTTACCATGTTAAATACTATTTCTTATGAAGTTCAGTTTTAAATACAGTCAAAACTCAGATTGTAAGTAACTTGGTTTGCGAGTGTTTTGCAAGACGAGCAAAATTTTAAAATAAAATTTAACTTGAAAAACGAGCGAGGTCTTGCAATACTAGTATTATGTATATGCTTTGTCTGCCTAGTGTCACGTAATCACAACTGAGCTGACGGTTCTTCTCTTTCTCTCACGGTGGGATTGTGGGTAATCGTCTCCCATGCTTGGTCTCAGTCGGCGCATCTCACTCAAATAATCAAAATTTAGTAGAAAAGCACCATCCGAATAAGGGCGTAGCAGTGCGAGCGATGAATCTATTTAACGACAATGCAATGTGAAATCGAAAAGGAGACAAAAGCAGCTGTCATTGGATAGGTTCCTTGTTAAAGTCGCACAAAAAGAAAAAGATACCAGTGAGCCAACAGATAGCAGATTGTGATTCCGTTAGTTATAGTGAAAGTCGTCCTACAAAACAACCCTCCTCTTCTCCTCTCTCTCGTCTCCCTCACACCATCCACAATTCTTTTCAAAGGTAAAGTGCAGGTTAATTTGTTTTATGTATTTTTACTTTATATTTTGTATTAATTATTTTTTAGGAATATTTTTGGGTTGTTGAACGAATCTGCGTTTCCATTATCTCTAATGGGAAAAATTGCTTTGATATATGAGTGCTTTGGATTACGAGCACGTTTCTGGAATGAATTATGCTCTCAATCCGAGGTTTTACTGTACATTAAAATTTTAATAACTACATATTTTATCTGGACTGGAGATGACCTTGCATGTTATTTATCATAAGCAATATATATATATGCTACATCTTTATGTCTATATTCTTTATTTGATATAGATTGAAACGGATTCATTTGCTAAATTGCATGCTTATAATGTATTTGATTAATTGCTTTATGCCTTTCTCTGATGTCTTGATAGGGCATTAGTCCGTGAGGAAGTGAAATTCCCTTGAACCTCATAATTGTAGTTGTCTTCACGTACTGCGAGCTACGCTTTCAAAAGTTATTTTGAATCTCAGAACAGGTGCTGGAAGCAGTTTGATTTCACCTTTGCACCATTTCTTTGCCTGTTTTTCTATTGCGACGTATGACTTACATATTCTCTTGACCTGGGTTTTCATTCTTGTTAAATATCTGACTGTCTTGCTAATAGTTTTTTATTTCTGTGCTCGCTAATTCTTTTTTATAATTGCTAAGAAATACTTCATCCCTCCACTGCTGTACAGATATATTGTATTTCAGTTTTAGCACTAAGATATTCCAACCTACATTTCTACTTAAATGCACCCTGAAAATGTGCATTTTATTTCTTTTAAAGTATGTTTACCTGAATGTAGGTTTCAGTAGCATAATTACGCATTTATTGAAGGAGAAGTGTTCCTGATTTAATCACAAATCAAGTTGGTTAAGTACTTATTTTGATATGCTGCCATAGTGACATGTTGCTATAATTACAGTTACCTTGTTACACTTGCATTGCATGAAATCATGTCTCTTCCCAGACCCGCGTGCAGATTAGGTAGAGTATAGCAAGCCTATGCAAGCCTATTGGCACTCTCCACAGCCGGAATCTTGGCGGGATGAAAGTGATGTGGAATATGGGGGGGGGTGTCAGCGATTTTTGAAGATTAGGTGCACAGTGGACCTGGCCTCCCCACCTGCTTGCCCCCCCCAAGTCAATCTACAGTGGGCTACTGTATTTCTGACCGTTTGCCCTACTGATAAATTTTCCCTGGATGTGGAATTAAAGGTGCAATTGCGAAATTCTCTGGTGCATTCCCCCCCCCCCCCCCCCCCCCACAAGATGAATTGGTGCAGTCCGCCAGCGGCTTGCCTAGGGATTCGCATGCATACAAGAACAAGGTTTATCTGAATTTCTGTAGCGTTTTCAATAGGATTGCCACACAGCTCTAGATTTTACCTTTTTCTTGTCATTAGGTGGGAAACATGTATTTGGCCCCATGTGCTGGATGTCGCAAGGGAATCTGATATGTAGTAGATCAACATACTGCCTGAAGTAACCAAGGTCCCCTCTGCGTATCATCAACACAATGGATCTGCCCGTCGCCTCTAGTCTGAGAACTCATTCTCAAACAGTTTTTGGAATATCTTTCTATCTTTGTAATATCTTTTGTAATATCTCCCTTTTTATGAAAGACCCTCAGCTTGTTCGAAGTAATCTCATTGGTGACACATCTGTTAAAATCCATAAAACGCACATCTAATGCAGTATAACAAAGCCCTATAATTCTTTTTGTAGCCTATTCATATCAAGACTGGTGTTTATGGATACATATGACTGCCTGCCAGACTATTATGTAGATGTAACACATTATAATGATTTATGAATGCATCCGGAGAGCCTTACTTATATGAAGTGTTAGCGTATTATGAATGAATCTTGCATCTTGCCTCATGCATGCCAGGGTAGCATCTGGACGGAAATGCATGGGTGGATTTTGTGGGTTGTTTTTGTCTGTGTTTGGTGTGCTGAACCGGGTCCTCGCATGTCCTTTCTCTGTCGTATTTGTGGAGCTTCTTGAGGAAGCCTGCATGGTCTGGGACATCGGGCACTGGCCCCAGTTCAAAGTTGACTGGCCCCAGGAGTTGCCCCTACTCCTGTTACTTACCAGTTTAAAGGACGTCATTGGCTAATGAAGAGAAGGGTGGCCTCTTCGGTATGGCCCCTCTTATGCGACTCAGCTTACATCATAGAATCAACCCTGGTGCTAGAGGGAGGCCACAAGGTGGGCTGCCCTTGCCCCTTCACCTACCCCTGCTGAGATTGCTCACAGGTGTCCCCAACCAGATGTATAGATAGGTGACAACAAATAGCTCCTAATTTGTTAACCTGAGATGTGAAATGGCTGACCATGGCCGATGATGATTCTTAATTCCCGGAGACAGTCAACAGATGGGTTGCTATTTTGTTTTGTTCAACACCAGAGTGCTGGCAGTGAAAGCGGAGGGCTGACTGCCTTGCGTGGTCAGATATTCTGGCGGGAGTCCTCCGTCGTGACTGCTGTGCTGAAATCTGATGCGTCGGGTAAAGTATTAAGTTTCTGACAGTGGAATCCCCTGCAGGTGACCGGGAGGCTTGTGTTCCCACAAAGCGTGAGGCTCTATGGAAGCATCCGGAACGGACAAGGTAGCGTACATCTAGCCCCTTGGTGCGTCTCCCCACGCCTACGGCCCCTCGTTGAAAAAAGCGCAGAGGCAGCTCTGAACTTGAAAATGAAACCATAACGGAACCTGTAATTCTGGTTCTCCAGGTAATGCCCCAAAACCGTGACAATTGGTTAAAATGTAACCGTGCTAGCATTGCTAACAACTCTGTATAAGGGCATGGAAAGTTGTTGAATGGTTCTGATGTTCCTTTTTGTGCCTGCTAAGGTATTAAGAACGGCAGAGCTACAGTGTTAGGGCTGTAGTATACCATGAAATATACCTAAAGAGGTTTTATAAATGCAGATACTGATGTTAGTATTCATTGCTTTATGTTTCTTGAGTCAAAGGAACCATTTTCTTTGTCAGATATGTACAGTCCGCCATCTACTTATGTCCTATAGAATAATGTCTGATCATACTTGCCTCCAAGATCCCATGAAAGCCTTCATTTAAAAATGTATCAATAGACACCTGCTGCAGACATAGTGGACATTTTTTGTGCAGCAAGACCCAAAACAAGCCGATTGCATTGCCACTATAGAGGTTTAGTTAAGTGTGTGTAATATTGTATCTTATGTTAAACAGTATATTTGATTGATTTGTGTCCTCGCGTCTGAAATATAAGTTGATGGGTACCTGTATCATTTGCTGTCTTTTTTTAAGAATCGGTCGATGTCCAAATGGGACACGCTTAGGTGGATTATATCGCCTATTTGGTTTGGGAATGCTTGGGCAGCCCGAGGATGAAATACGACGTGAGCTCAGGTCTGACTGGCGCAGTGTGCTGCTGCCGTGACTCTCAGCAGGAGAAGTGGTGAAGTGATGATGATGATGATGATGAAGATGAGAATAGGTTACTTTTAATGAAGAAAGCCCTTATCGCAAGTTTTTTTGAATGGGACTCAGTTTGGCTCAAGTGTTCGAGCAAAGTAGCATTCGTGCAGTCGCTTGGAAAGAGAACAGCAAATGAACCGAAACGCCCGACCTTCTCCTTATCGCATCAGAGACCAAGCTGTCGGTTTCTCTTCTGGCTTTTCTGGGAGTGGTAATGGCCAGAATTCTGGCTGTTTCTTCATTGAACAAAAAAATTTTTTTTAAGGCACACATTGAGAAGTATAGCTAACTTGAAGTTTTATTTTCTGAATTTGTCCTATATGATTTGCGGCTCATAGATCTAAGTGCTTTACCCTGATTTAAACTCCTACATGTTGCACAGATCTACTCCCTTGCAGCTGGGAAAAGAATCTTGGGGTGATTGATTACTGACTAATGCCTTTTTTATGTGTTATCCAGTCATCCTGCTGTTTTGTATTGGACATATTAAGAGAAGACCCAGTGTGTTGGAAAAGGCCTTAATGCCAGGTAAAGTTGATGGTAAAATTTGGACTAGGATGAACCACATAAGGATGAAGTACTCAATCGTGAGATCATTGAACATGCCAAGAAGGCAGAAGACCCAGACAGAAGCCAGGGCATTTCGGAGAGTTGCCGTTTATTTTTGACCTGTGACACATTGACCTGTGATTGATTTGGAGGCACCTAATAATAATAATAATAATAATAATAATAATAATATCATCATCAACATCATCATCATTTTCATCTACTTCTCCAAAAAGAGAGTGATGGTGGGTCTTCAGCATAGTCCAGGAAGGACAGGGCACAAGGCTGGGGATATCCTGATGGCATTCCAGTTCAACATAGGAAAGAGGTACGCACACACAAACACACACACACACTTACATATACTGAACGACACACACACACACACACATTAGGAGGACATGCAAGCCCCACCAAGGAGAGTCAGGATGGGAGTGAAGCCCACAACCCTGAAGGTGTTCCTTATTACTGACCTGATTACTTTCTCTCCCAGTTGTCCTGTAGCATGCTCAGAAATAATGTCTTACCTTTATTGTGAGCAGCCCCTGAACCTTAAAGTGCAGTTTCAACACCAAAGCTCAGTTTATTGGCATTAAAAAGGAGTTGTCTGGCATTAGAGCCCATATTTGCTTGGACCCGTCTTTGAAGCCAAGCAGCTGAAGGCAGGCCTTTTCCACGTTAGTGTAGTGATATATACGCGCCCATGTGTGGCTGGCTGTCATTCTGCCTTCGGCGCTGAAGGTTACTGGATCTAGCATAAACTGCAGAGGGAATAATTATCTCGTCGCTTCACCCTTCGTGTGCTTCGGCTTATCGCTGCCCGTGATTGTGGGACCATTGAGAGACGAAGGCCCCCACATGAGGTACAATGAATGTATTAAGCGTATTAACCTTGGAGACAGGAGACAGCCTGGCAGAGTCCTTGCTCCGTCCATGTTCGGCTGAATTTTTAAAATAGCGTTCAAGCTGTTAAGGGTTAAGGTCAGCTGTCAAGAATTCACGCTGTCTTAGTGGTGCTGTAAGGGGGAGTATCACAGATAGAGCAGAGTAGCTGTTGTTTTTCTGTTAGAAGGACAAGGTTTGAGAGGTTCTAAGATGGAATTTTATAGTCTGTGTCTCACTGGGGGGAGAGACTAGAACAATCTGTGGGGGTCCAACGTTCCTCGCAGTGTCACTGAAGGATGCCCAGGGATGAGGGAGGGGGAGTTTGATTCTGTAAGCTTTTAAAAAACAGTCTTCTTGTTTACTATTCTGCCCCATCTGAACAAGAAATGAGACACACTGTGCGATTTATATCCTAATGTATCACATGAGCGTGTGCCAGAGGTGTGTGTGGGGGGGGGGGGGCTCTCGGCACTGAAGGGGAATCCACTTAATACGGTTACTGGTGCTCCGCTTGAAAGGGGATCCTTCATCCTCCGTGAGACCCATTGTCGGGACACATGGGCCAAAGACACCTTGAACCACGCCCACCTTTGAGATATTGGCCAATCACGGCACCACAGCGCACTCACCAACTTCCCGAGTGCGTCGGTGGCGTTTTCATTCGATCTTTTTTTTTTTATTTATTCTGTGAGTAATTATCCTTTGTACATGCGGTGGTTATTAAAAACCTTTTGTCCTGTCACATCATCGCTGGAGACGGTCTCTAGATGAAAGGATGTACATTTCCCAGTGACCCGTCACACATCTTCTCTGGAGCTTCCGGGCTGTTAATCATCGGCACTAATATAGTCGGCTGATAATGCGGCGCTTGCTGCGCTGTCCTCCCACTGGTTTGCATTCAGATTCTTTCACATATGAAATATAATTTCCCAGATTACCCAGTCCGGTGAAAACCAACTCCCAGAGCTAAATGGCGTTTGTTTCTATTAGCATTTGTGTGTGTGTGTATGTGTGATGGACACATAACACGGCCGTCATCTTGGCCAGGGGGCAGGCATCAGTGGCAGTTAATTAAGGCCCTTGATTTTATTCGACAGTGTGGGTTGTTATCGCGGCCGCTTCCATTACCATATCTGGGCATCTGTGCAGATACGGATGGTGCGGCTCCTCGCTGAGATTGTTTCCCCGTTGAAAAAAACCAATCAAAGCAGCGATTTGCAAATTGGATGCTGGTAGGATGACTGGCAGTCTTGGAGGGGTTCGTGGAATGAGGATTCTGCAACCGACACCCGTAGTATAGTCACAGCCACGTTGTATAAGTTAGCTCCTGCTGACTGAGAGACTCGTTAACTGGGAGATCTCATCCAGACGTTATCTGGATCTGTGACTGCATAATGGGCAAATCGCTAAATTCCGTTCTTGCCTTCTTCATCTAGAAATAGGGACTAATCGACTCGAATGAACCCGCTACCGATGAATGGTCACTGTAGTTGCAATCGATCGTGTCCTCAAGATTCGATCAAGCTTATCTCTGGGTGTAATCTGTTGAGCTGATTGGCTGTCGGTCCGCCGTATCCGTGGCTGCATCCCAGTTCGTCTTAATTGACATCCCAGCTGACTCTTTTAAGTTATGGTTTAGAGGCGCGAGTTTTATCCTTTCATTTTCATAAATCGGTTTCCATGTACATTTTAAAGTCCTGAAATATAATAAATGTTCCATTGCTCCAGGAAATGGGAGAACTGACTGCTTCACAACCTGAATGTGAAATGAGCTGGGCTGTAACGTTGATTAAACTGAATTTGTCTCCTTTCTTGCCAAGGGAAGAGACTCCGTCCTGCTCATTTTTTTTATTTTTAATTATGTCCCTCAGTTTTCACTGCCAGAAAGTTAGAAATCCTACAGGACTGTGGGAATTGGTTACCAGAGTCATATTCATCTGGTTGTGGGTTTTTTTTCTTTCTTACCTCTTTTCTCCTCTTTTTCCCACAGCAATTGCGCCCGATTTGCGTTAGTTGCCATGAGTGTTAAAGCTCTTATCTGTTGTCCTCATTTCCTCTGCATTTCTGTCATGCTCTGACAGTGGTTGTCACAATACCAATGGTGAACTATGGATTTGACCATGGGCCTTCTTAGCATGCCTGCCTTCCCCCCCGCCCACCAAAAAACCTCCAAATGCCTGTGGGCTCCATTAGGTTCTTTGGGGATCTTTCATGAAGCTGAGGTGTGCAGAAGATCAACACTGTTGGAGTTGTGGATTCAACGAACTTCCCCAGTTTTGGTTTCTGAATGAGAGAGTCAGGATGGCTTGTGGGCAGCACTGACGGACGACGAGTGGGGTGCTTGAGAATTGACACCACTGTTTCTCTGTCTTGGAATGCTTGGTTGGTGCTCCAACCCAACCGTCCATTCTGCCTCTGGCTTATACTCATATTTAACATGCTCGTGAGCTGAAAGCTGAGAGATTTGCCTCAGGTTCTCCTGAAAACCAGCAGGGGTGCGAATTAAAATGCCCGCCTTTTTCTTGGACGCATTAATGCAAAGCCTCATGTGTCTTCCTTCGCAGGACGACACGATAGTAGCAAGCGTTGGTTTCCAGCCCCACCTCCCCACCCTTTCTGCTGAATTGCTGGGAGCACACATGTAAAATGCCATGTGTCGACTATTCTTGGCTTTATAGAAGGAAGAGAAATCATTTGACGTGTAATATGTTCAGGGATTCAGGGCCTCTTTAGGTTTTCTCTGTTTTTTTAGCTTGTTGAATTTTTAGCTAGTCTTTTTCGTATGTAAATGAAATCCTTGTGTCAGCTGGCTATTTCTGTCTCCCTTCCAGGGCTCAGTGAATAGCATTGTGGTCTCATGCATCTGGGGATATGTGTTCGCTTCTCTCCCCTGGCTCCGTGCACACAGATTTCACACATTCTCCGTCCTCTGATGACTCAAAGACCATGTGAATCACGTGAATCGTCTCACAATGTACCCTGTGATGGACCGACATCCAGTCCAGGGAGTCCCCTGCCATGTGTACTATGCTTAATGGGATAGTCTCCAGGCCCAGAGAGACTCTGTATCTGATAAGCACTTATGGAAGGTGAAAGGATGGATGGAAAGTGCCAGAGTCTGTAAAATCCTTATAACTCCCGCCTGCATTGTGGAGTCCAGTAATGAATAAAACGGAAGAATCTCCTGTGATTGAGCAGGAGGCCAAAGGGTATCACAAGCGGCTATGCTTGGTTGACTTTGCTCATTAATGACTAAATTGTGAATTTTATTTTCGTTGCCTACCTGAAAGTATGCCAGAATTTGTCTTTTTCTTTCTTATTTCTAGAATGAGCTGCACCGATAATATATACTTACATCCAGTTTCACGAGTCATGGCAGATGTGGAGCCTTTACATGGAGAAGCCAGGATATAATTGGACTCTGTTAACCCGCGGGTAGCTGGTGCACGTTTGGGGTCTGAGTGACCCCCCCCCCCTCGTGTCTGTGGGTGTGGGGTTTGCATGTTTTCCATGGTAGCCATCTCCTCTGAGCACTTGGGTGTCCTTTTGCAGTCCCAGCCTAAGCTATACATCAGGACTTTCCAAAGAGGGGTCCGCAAGAAGATTTCCACCACATGCTTGTAAAATTTTAAATGCACGAAAAAATATCTGCAGCAAAAGCAACACTCGGTTGCAATCCTTCTACTGCGGGGAACCGCTGCCTGATTGGCAAAAGCAATTGAGCCCCTCCTCCAATCTGCATAATCTACCAAGAGAACCCCCCGGTTGCACTCATAGGTTTAGGGTCTCGTGCGTTGTGCATGGCATTGCATGCGACAGGCTCCGCTGCACGCTGTGGCCCTCTGCTGGATGGGCAGTATCTGAAACGGACCGAGGAAATAACATTTATACTGCCTAGCTAGATACTGCATATCTAGTTTATGCCAGAGCTTGCTTTTTTTATTCTCCCGTAGTACGAATTCATAACTGATTTCAGTAGCTAGCATAGCTGCTTCCTCGATCGGATCCAGGGAAATTTGTCCTGGCATCATGGGAGTGCATTTTCTGCCGGCTGCTTGGACACCATAATTGCTTAGCCCTGAGAGCTTTGGCGCATTTAAATAATTTTAGCCTCTTAAATGGAGCCGTACATATTCCTATTTGTATTTATTTTATTAAGTGTTATCCTCATGTGCTGTCATCTGCAGGAAATACACATGTTAAGAATCTGATTGTACTTGTACTAGTAAAAATGACAAACCTTTTGAATCCTTGAATCTTTGCCTGTTTGTTTTTTTTTTTTTAACTTCCTTGGAAAAGCTGCCTATTCTGTTTCTATTTTTATTTGTATTATTAATTTAATGGAATAATCATCATAGTTTCATTTTTTCCCCTGGTCATTGCCATCACCAGATCCACCTGACACTTGTTTGCAAAGTAACAGCCCCACGGGGGAACTCGTGTCATGTTCTGGGAAATTAGACAGAAATTCTGACTGTGGGCTGTAGAGGAGGAGAAAAGGGAACCTCGGGTGTGTATCTTGCGTTCCACTGGAGGTTTGTGCTCCGGCGAACGTTTGTCGTGGGTGATTTTGATAAGCGCGTTTGTTCTTTTTATTTTATTGCCATAATGGGCTGCGGCGCTGCTCCGAGCGTTAGTGCTGAATGAGTAATGTGAGTGCGCCCCGCTCCGCACTGCGCTGTAAGGTCTCAGGTGTAGATAAGGCTCCAGAGACCATTTTCCGTACACTTAGGCCTGAGAAAATGAACAAGTAAGGGTGAGGTGTTTTTTTTTTTTTTTGCCTGCGAACATATTTTCCGTCTCGTAATTATTGTGGGGAGAAAAAAAATGAAGAAATCCTAGTTTATTCTGTGTTTTTAATATTAGGATTCATTTAAAGCAGAGGCTCAGGTAGGGATGTCCCATTATGCCTCGAAATGGTGTCCCCAAGCTGATATTGCAGAGCAGGGAGAAAAGGGGGTCTGAAAACCATGGATGATTGTAGGATTGTTTTTTTTATGGTGGGCTATAATTTTTGCAGAGGGACCAAACCTTATCATTGGCTAAAAGTATATGTTTTGACTTGGGGAGAGGCACGCCAGGTGCCAATCAGCTTTTGGCTGGGGTAAGTGCCCCAGTGGCCCCGCCCCAGCTGAAAACCATCAGTACATGCAGTGACTGTCAGTTACCAGCTAGCCTGTTCTTTTGCTGTCAGGATATGCAGAGCAGTGACAGTGGATGGTTGCCCTTTCTGTGTCTAAGTGTTGGAGCCCCGTCTTCTTACACGTCTGATTATGGGCAGACTCCAGGGGAGATTCATTAGGCCATCTTTTCACATGTTAAGATCAAGACCGACTGAATATTTTTATATTCCGTGAGCCAGGATCCTCCTGCATAAGAGATGCTGAAATTTTCAGCTGTGCGCCGTTAAAAGCAATCCACCTTATTGACAGGAACAGCAGGGTGTCTTGACAGCATAAATGAGACGAAGACTTGTAGGGAGATTTTGCTCAGGCACAGCTGAAGCAGACCAGTGGGGTCCTGTTGATATGAGCAACCTCACCCACCACTGGAACTCCTGTTCATCCAGATTATGCACCATCCAAAAAGCTGGCTGTCGAATTACCTGAGGTCTTGCCTCAGATGTAAATTCAGCTGCAGTTCGTTTGGCTCCCTGTAAGATTTAAGATTTACAGCTCACCTTCTTCAGATTAGCCTTTGCACATTTGAAACGCCATTCCGGTTAACTTTCCCTCTATTTTTTTTATTCCAGTGAGCCTTTGCATCATCTTCAGGTGATTCCTCCAGTATGACTCTAATTTATTTGTGTTTGTTTATTTTTTGTCCTCATGGCCTTCCTGTTTCTGTCATCTCCACGAGCCATTGCGGCCGGTTCCATCACCGTAAACCGCTGCCTTGGAGGTTCTACAGCCAGATTGGACCTGCTGTGCTCGTGATCTGTGTCTTAATGTCCAGTTTGTGCCGTGTACAATCAAAAGCATTTATTTATTTGTACGCCCATTTTTTTGTCCCACCACGTCCCTGGCCATCATCTTCATTTTTTCTTTTATTGCGTTTGTTTATGGAGTTAAAGGCCAAGAGTCAGATGGCGAGATGTTGCGAGAAGATGTGACCTACTGGTAGACTTCCAGACAAAGCTTCTTTGTGGAGATCCTAGAGACAGCAGGAGCCTTGTTCCCTTACTTCTGTGGATGTGTTGTTCTTAAAGATAATACATCCAAACAGCTGACAACACCAGTTATAATGTTCACTATGTAACTCTTTCTTTGGAGCGTGTTGCTCTGGTGGTGAAGGGGGCTTCGGTGTTGCCTTGCCAATGTCTAAGTCCACAGCACCATTCGGATGACACCCTTAGAGTCCGTCGGCTTGCTCTGATCCCTCGAAATATCTGGGCAGAACTTGGGCTGCGTTTACCCATGCGGGGATCCGAGAGCAGGGAGACGACATGATGAAGTGTACCAGCAGGTGCTTTAAAGTACAGGCTTACCCAGGCTGAAGCCCAGGGGCTTTTACCATTGCCACCCATTGTAGAAACCAGCTGGAGGGATCCTGACTGTGTTTATGTGCCTCTACCTCCCGGTCACGGCGTCATTCAAGAGGTGCTTGCCGATGCATCCATGGTGAGCCATGGCAGATGCCCAGTACCCCAGTACATGCCAAGAGAAACTGGGAATTGGGAAAAGAAAAGGAGTCACTGGGCTTTGGTTCTGAAAGGGAGGAAGGGAAAGTGCTTTGAACAGGGATGGTTTGAACTCTGGCTTTAATTAAGCCTGTTTTTTTCGGTAGGATTAGTCAGAGGAAATGAGTGTGCGTAATGAGACATCATCTTAACCTTCAAACAGACTTCCTGTGGTTCCTTGGAGCGACGTTGTCCTAAACCATTACAATGCTGATCAATTGGCTGTTTGGAAACCTCAGTAATTGCATTTGAAATCCTTTTAATTGCCTGGTGGTTATGGTATTTACAATCCTCACACTCTCCGCGATTAGATACTGTGCTCCTTTTTCAAAGCTGCTGTCTTATTACATTTTTGCTGACTTCCAGACAATGTTGGTCCAGGGGCGGATTGGGGGGGGTGTGCTCTATCCTTCATTGTGCTGTGTTTTATTCTCCAGTACAAACCTACCCAAGATTGTCAAGGACATCGTAAAAGAGGAGAAAGTTAGGATGATCACAGCAGCCCGTGAGTAACAGGGGCCCTGAAAACTGTAGAACATAATTGGTTGGCGGCCCAATATGATATGCTTTCATGGGGCCCAAAATCTCTAGCAGCACCCCTGGACATTGTGGTAGAATTGCTCTTGCACCAATAACAACTTCAGCAAGAATGAATCGAGGCTGGGCGTTCATTGCAGGAAAGGCAGTCATTATGACGACATGCTTGACTAGCCATTGCTGTATCCCAAAAGATGATTCTTTGTGAGAGGCAGCATCTCACCATTACCTGATTCTCTTTGCATTTGAGTACATGCTCTCTAAGTATGGTTATTTAAGTGTGGCTCGCTGGATGACAGTCATTTATGTCCCTTGCAGCGCATGTTAAAAAGCGGTTGTGCCGGGTGTAATTTCTTGCAATGGATTTTCCAAGCAACAACCACAACAGTGTAATATATTCCTAAGATTCCTAATATATTGCAGTAGGTCTGACTGACAGGCATTCTGTGTACACGTAGCTAGGCAGGGGTAATTACAAGCATGGCGTGACTCTGAGTTTGCTTCTGATACTTTCTATTAAAATCAAATTTATTTCCTTCATCTGGTATAGAGAGTGTGTTTGTACAGAGTCGACCTAATTATAAATCACCTTAAATTACTTTATTTTTGGCAAACCAACAATACATTCACCATAGAAAACCCCAGTTTAACGTTTAATCCCGATCCATTAATCCATTAGTCATCTTTATGCCACCGCCTGCCGGTCATCAGTGATATGGACAGGCCCTATCCGAGTCGGCCAGTGTCCGTCGCACTTCCCTCTAACTTTCCATGGTGTCCCACGGTATAGGACCGCATGTCCGCTTTCTTCCTCCAGACACATGGAGGCTCCCTGGGCCACGGCAGATTCTGGACATTCCGATAAAGGCTGAGCTCTTTATTCGCGGCGGCCAATTCAGACAACAAATTCAAAGAAGTATACGCATCGCCCCCCCTCTCACATTTTCTCTGTCTGATGTCCAAACGGAGAAATCAAAGGGTATCGTTCAGTTCTGTGTGAGAAAGACTTCAGTAGCAAGACAAGGTGTGTATGGCGATAGTCAGCAGGATCCGGGGAACTTGCTCGTTTTTGTGCTATTTTCTGGTGCCGCAAATTGCTGCTAATCTTTTACAGTTTTATATACATATATGTGTGTGTGTGTGTGTGTGTGTGTGTGTGTTTGTGTGTATGTATGTATGTATCTATGCGTATATGTATGTATTCGTGTATATATACTCAGTAACTAAAAAGGACCCAGAAGTAATGGTTCAATTTGGTGAATTTTGTATTTAGTGAATTTGGTGAAATGTAATTTGGTACACATGCAGACCAGAGATGGGCATGTAAATAACTCGATTTGGAAGGTGCTGGCACGTCTAGACACCAGACACAGAAGATGCCTCATAGATGCATTAGACAGCATTACCAGCACGTGACGGAGTTTGATAGGGGTCACATTGTGGGTTTGCATGAGGCTGAGGGTCGTATCGTACAACTGCCCGGAATGTGGGGCATGAAGATGTCACAGTCACCCGATGTTGGAAGCAGTGGGCATGAGAGGGCACCCACATACGTCGTGAAGGTTCTGGCCCTCCAGGACAGACCACACCAAGGGAGGATCGTCGTGTAGTGCGCCAGAACCCCATGACAACTGCAGCGGCTTAGAACAAAGAAAAATGCTGTGTCCGTCGTTAGGACACATTGTGGCTTTAATGAAGACGACACTGAACAAACAGAGGTCAAATGTAAACACTGCGGAAAAACGGTTTCAGCTACCAAATGTAATGCCATCAGTCGGTTTCAACACTAGCAATATTTAAAATACAGTGGCCGCCGCTTATAGTGATGATGGTTATAGTGATCAACTGCTTATATAGATCAGAATGCTCCAGACAGAATCAATTCTGTAAAAATACTGTTCAAATAATATGCTTATAGTAATAAAGTAGTCCACTTACAGTGTTCATTTTGGGACTTTTCATACATAACATGGAAAAAAAATAAAACTATGGTAATTCTTTAGCCTCTTTTTTTTACTTGCCTACTTGCGGTAGCCCATCTGCTTCTGGCTAGTTACCTGAGGCTAATGCGGCGTGCACAGAAAACATGAGGGGAAGAAGAAAGTCGTTTTCTCTCAGTTACGAATATAGACTCATTAAATGTATGATAAACTGCCAAACATGAGCCAAAGAGATGCAGTAGCGGTACTACAATAAGGTATATATTTTGTACAGTACTGTACTGTATTATAGCATATTTTAGTTATGCACAGTTCAATAATTCAATTTGTGTACTGTAACTTGGAATTCAGTACTGTAATTTGGAAAGCATATGAAACAGCTGTACTGTATTTTGAGAAAGCCATTAAAATTCAGTAAATAGCAACACTGTCCATTTTATTACCCTATATTTGTGCAATAAATAAACAGATATCAATTAGACAGTAATCTGCCCGAGACATAAAAAAGAAAATGGGTTACAATGGTCATCCTCTTATAGTGATAAAATTCACCCAGACAGACATCCATCCATCCATCCATCCATCCATCATTCCATCCATTTTCCAAACCGCTTATCCTACTGGGTCGTGGGGGGTCTGGAGCCTATCCTGGAAGGAATGGGCACGAGGCAGGGAACAACCCAGGATGGGGGGGCCAGCCCATCGCAGGGCACACTCACACACCATTCACTCACGCATGCACACCTACGGGCAATTTAGTAACTACAATTATCTTCGGCATGTTTTTGGACTGTGGGGATCCGGAGGAAACCTCATGACGACATGGGGAGAACATGCAAACTCCACACACATGTGACCCAGGCGGAGACTCGAACCCGGGTCCCAGAGGTGTGAGGCAACAGTGCGAACCACTGCACCACCATGCCGCCCCCCCCAGACAGACATGATCACTGTAAACAGTTTGTTTGCAAACTATTTATTTTCTACTTTTTATGGAACTTGCTTTTTACATTAAAACTAAAATGTGACCTTTTTCACAAGACATTTTCATTTCAAGCGATTTTGTGATTTGATTTCAGTTGCTCGTAGTATTCAATGAATAACCATAAATAGTTTCTCTCTGTGATTCTTTCAGTTATTTTTAAATCATAAAGATATAGTCTTTCATTACAAAAAATATCCCAGCTTTAATAGTTGAGCATGCTTACAATAAAAACCTTGCCAACCTTGTCAAAGAAATATGGAGGTGAAAAAAATCATATTTCATATTCATTAATCATAATTGAGGTAAAATTAATCGTAATATTGATTTGAGGTTATATCGCCAGCCGTAATATGTAGTATGTTTGTATATATATTTTTGTTTTGAAGTATCATATGCTCCAGACGGTCAGTGATTTCCTTCAGTCTATTTTGCTTTTATTTATTTTGCATCTCCTGTTAAATAGGCACTTTACCTTAATGTGTAGTATATTTGCTCACTCACTTCCCTCTACTGCTTCCCACCTCACTCTGTTACACTGCGATGTTTCACCTTGAGCTGAGTCATCCTCACGGTGCTGCCAATCCACGGTCGGAGGTGTTTACAGTTTTGATACGTTGTTTCTGTACTCCCCCTGCCCCCCCCCCCAGCATATTGGGGACAGACAGTGATGTGTTCTCCCCCCCCGCTGCCTAGCTGACATGCGGCGTGTTTTGGAAGGTGATCTGGCACCCATGTGCGTATCGCATCATTCACAGATTGTCTCACACACAGTCGATTTAATTGCAGTTTCAGCAAGGGGGGGGGTCGACATATACCCAAACCATATAATTAGCATCCGTTTGCTTGTTTTTGTACAAGTGGGAGTTAATGGGCGTTCTCGTATTGATGTATGTCCAGTGTATATATACATGGGCAAGTAAGCTTGTGTACCTTTGCTGCACATGCATGTGCCGGGAGGTCCTCTGAACCACGCGTGTGCTCTGTGCCCCCCCCCCCCCCAGGAGTGATGCCAGCTCCCGAGCAGCCCCTCGCTGAGGAGGAGGACAGGCTGTGCACCGTCCGGGAGGGCCCCCCCGGGCCTCCTGTGGAGTCCCACAGCATCGCGACCAACATTCTGGCCTCCGTCAAAGAGCAGGTACCACCTGTCTCCTGCTGGGGTGGGGATGGGGGTGGGGAGGGGGGGGGTCAGACCGCTGGCCCAGTGCCCACAATTGAAACATCTGAAAATTTGACACTTTGTTTATAAAGCTGATATTTAATAGCACGTTACAGGCTCCTACCCCACGTGCTCTTGGGACCTAAACTGGACTGTTTGGCTAATCTGTCTGCTCCACTGCCTTGCCGTTCACGGTCCCCAAGCCCCACACCGCCGTCGCAGCTGGCCGCTCTCCCCCTGCTCTCTGATCCAACCCGGATTTACCTTGCAGGCGCTGTTTGTTTGTGTATGTATTTCCTTTTCCTTTCGTTCGCCCCCCAACGTGCGTTTGTCGCCGCTGTCGTGCGCAGGGCAGGCTTCTTATCCTCGCGGCCGGCTTCCTGGAGGGTGTGTGTGCGTGTTTTTAACAGGACGGATGGGCTCCACAAGGAGGAAATGCCGGTGTCTGCGGCGGCTTCGTGATCTGCACGAGAGACGGGCTGATTCCTCGTCGCATCTTGCTTGGCCGCGGCCCCGTTCCTCTGGGCTGGCCTTCTTCAGCCCCTGGTTACAGAGTTAACAGGATGGAGGGCTGTGATGGATGACACCTGCAGAGGGGAGGGGTAGTGCGAAAGGGTTTCGTGTTCAGGATCCCGGAGGTTAGACCTAAAGCCCCATGCATGTGCAGGTCATTCCTGCGGGACCCCCAAAAGCAAGGCAGGAAATCACTAGCCACTCGGAGGGGGGAGATTTTCCTGTAATTGTTCGAAGTAAAAAAAGCACAAGTGTTGGATTGTTTCTGCGTAAACACACAGAGACCCATGATGAACCCGCCTGGGTTTCAGTGCATGTTTTGTCCCCCCTCCCTGCACCAGCACCACCTCTGGCCTCGTGTCTCTGGCTCTGCAGAATGCCCTAAGAAGGCTGGTGCTCCTGTGCTTTCTGTCACCACCCTCGTTGTTCCGCAGGAATCCTGCATCCCCTCCCTGCCATGGCCCACAGGCTGACAGAGTTTGACCGCCGCACCCACGCTGCGTTTAATTAATGCCTGGTGCTAGTGAGTCCCACCCCGTTTGCGCGATGCGCCGGCAGACCCCCTCTCCGATTCCTCCTGAAGTCTGACTTTCCATTCATTCACTTTTTCCTTTGGTTCTCCCCTTTTTTTTTGTTACACACGTTTGCTGTAATGTTTATAATAGTGGTAGGGTTTCTTTTCTTCTGCGGAGGAGTGGGGATATTTTCGTTATTTCTGGGGTATTTTTATCCGCCCGGGCGCCCCGTGGGACAGAAGCGGCAGGAAAGACGGGCGCATGGCAGAGTCGCTGCCGTGTCGCTTTCCGCCGGGCTCCGAGTGCGGCAAGGTTATCATCTGTCACGCTGACGTCATGAAGAGCGGTGTGTATTTTTCGTGTCGCGGGTGTCTACACAAACATCACATATTGAGAATACAGAGGATCTTAAAACCTTGGCGTACAGTATAATACTTGCAGACTTAACATAATAATCTTATATATACAATATCCAGGCAATATACAGTATATATAGTATACATACAAGGACAAGGTGTGGAGATTTAAACTGTTGGTGATTTAATACATAACAGAGAAATGTTTAACAGATGTGGATTGTTTATTGGTAGCTTTTGAGTTTTAATTCTACTATTGGTGTGCCATGCCCTTCTGTAATGTGTGTGTCAGACCTTTAGAAATGTGGGAGTCTGCAGTGATTAATGTGTCCGGTATGAGGATCAGGTGATATTGGGGGTGGGGTGGTATTTTAGTTATTTAGCTAGTTTATTTTTTTCTTTTTTAGCTGTTAGCTAATTTAGCCCAAACTTGGTTGGCTGCTTCCCCCATCTGCGCTCAGGCCCCTCAAAGCAGCCTGCCAGCACCGGGTGCTGGGATGCGGAGCGTGTGAGAGGGTGCCCGGGCCTGTCTCGGCTAACCCGGGCCGAGCTGGGCCGCTACGCACGCATGCGACAGATCCGGCTGATGTAAGGCGGCTCTTGGTGTGTCTTGTTTCTGACCCCCGCGGGCCTTTAGCGTGCCGTTACGAAAGGGCTGCAGTCAAGCATTAAATAAACACGGCCAGCGTTTACTTCACCCAAGGAGCACTTAAGTAGCTGTAAGCGCAGGAAAAAAGCAATTGGGCAGCCGCTGGAAAGAGGCCTGACCTCTCCATGACGACAACCTTCTCAGGAAACCTTTTTTTTTTTGGCTCAGCTGTTGGACATTTAGAAATACTAGCCTAGTACACTGCTTAAGCAGTGAAGCATAAGTGAAGCTGTGATAATTGTTTTGCAGTTGGCTACACTGGCATTTTCCGAATTCCAGATTCTCACTGTTCTCAAGTTCTCTTTTGTAAATGCATACCAGGTTGCAAATAATTTTGATGTAATTTTTTTTTCCCCCTGCGGCCCAACCTCTGGACGAGTGAAAATGGGTGGATGTCATTCTTAATTTTATAGATCGTAAACAGTTTGGAATTGGGAAGGTTTCATATTTGCGAATGTTTAATAAAAAGGTAATTCATAATAAACATGTCTTTAGTATTAACCTGGACAGTTACTTGAGCTTAAGATTTCCCCCTGGTAAATTGTATTTCTGTCTATCCTCTCAATAGTGCCCCCCGCTGACAGTCATGGGGCACGCGGGCAGCACGCGTAGCTTGTCTTGGCACGTACTGGCCAGATACAGAGCAGGCCTTATATGTTTTGACTCGGGTGATGGATGCATATTCGAAGCATTCTCCCCGCCTACAGAGAGTTCCGGAATAAACCTTGTCCTGCGATCTCTAGGAAGAAACGCTTCGGGCGTATGGTGGGGCCGGGCACCACTGTGGTCGGCCCCCCTCCGAGTGAACGGAATAATCGGGTGTCGCTCTGCGTTTGGACTGGCAACCAGCAGCACTGACCCAGAAGCTGCAGGTAAATGGGCAGTTTTGTAGCAAAGTGTGAATGCTTTAATCATGTATGTGCTGGCACGATGTATATGCTTGTTTGTGTGTGCGCACATGCTGTCCTTGTCTATGTATTTATGCATGTATGCAGGGGTCGGCATCGGTTTTGGTTGTGTTCACAATCAAAAAGCTAAAAATGCCAAAAGAATTGTATTTACGGTTATGGATAGGGTTGGGTAGAGTTTTACATTAATACAGTGGTATACATCTATAATTGCGGTAAAGACTGAGAGTCTCTGAACATCATATATATATATATATGGAGGGTGTATATTGTGTGTGTAAGTATATGATTATGTATGCAAGATGGCATGTGACATTCCCTATAGGTTGATGTCAGCGATGGCTGTGGTTCAGTTTTGCTGGATACCTAATTCACATCAAGGGCACTCTGGCTGCAGGTCCGCCGGCTGCACTGCCAGGCATGGGCGTGGCTGTCTGCTGGCCCGGCACAGAGTCCTCACTCCGCGCTGCCGTTCCGGAGATATGCCCCAGTATTCACGTCTCTGTGCGAGTAACACAAACGCGTGATATTTTTAAATAGCTGCGTATAGCGTGACCGCAGTCCCGCCTGATGGGTCCCCTAGGGTTTGTATTCCTCCCACAGGGATGGGATGTCAGAATTAATTTTGATACTGGAAACGGGACAGCTGTATGGCTGCCATTCTTCCATGTTGGAGCGTTTATTCAGCCCTCGATGCCTGAGCCTCCGCGTTACGTGTTTCAGGAAGGCACGCCCAAAGTCGGCCGTAACTTGCGCCATGCTTCTCTGGGATTCCCTCCTGCTCGCCGGGGCTGTAATACGATAAACAATCACCGCTGACAAGTAGACGCAGAATTGGATTTATGTGTGAATGGCCTATGCAAAATGGCCAGACTGGACGCGTGACCCAGCTGTGGATCTTGCAGTTACGTGTTAAGTGACCTGGCTTTTGCTAGTTTTGGCAGTTCAGTTTTTACCAGAAAACCGACCCACATCAGGAGTGTGTGCTCTGTCGGCCACAGTAATATCACACAGCAAACTGAAATGTCTGTAACGTATGACGAACCACTGTGTGTGTCGGCCCCTTTCATCTGAGGTGTTGGGATGGCTTTGCATTTAGCCTGAAAACAAGAATGATTGGCTTTAGATCTGGATTTTATCCTGGAAAATATTGTGGCTCTTGGGAAGTTATTGCTACATTAGCTAGCAACCTGTTTACTCTTTCTATCTGGCTGTTGTGTGGAATATTCCAGAAGGCCGGTACAGTATTTTCTCTCTGGAGAAGCTGTCTCTCTCTCTCTCTCTCTCTCTCTCTCTGCTTCTCTCTCCTGTTCAGCAAGCCCTAGGCTCTTCTCACTAAAGCATGCTCTCCATCTCTTCCATTGTCCTTGTTCCCCCCATAGCCGCTGTTAGCACGTTAGCACGCCCACTGAAGTCGACCCGTACCCTAATCCGATTATGTAAACCACCTCTGCTTCACCTAGGCTACGGAATTCCTCATCTAAATTACGAGGCCCCACCTCTGTCGTGACCCCTGGGGGGGGCAGACAAATGGGGAGGATGTGTAATCTCTGCACGCTTTAACAGGCCCAAGCGAAGGATCGTTCTCTGCGGGGGGTGCATTCGTGTCCGAGACCATGTCCGATGAATATGCTATTATTCAGCAGATCTGAGCTGCTTCAGAAAAAATCTCATTAAAAATAAGCTGGAAATTCAGGTTATCTGTTTATTTTAATCCTACTGATTTTAAGATGCTGGCTGCCAGCACTTTAAGGCCTGAGGCAGGAGCAGGGCTGCATCCCCCTCCCCCGCCAAGCTGTGTGTGTGGCCGCCACTCTGCTTCACCGGGCAGTGCTCACTCCAGCACTCTGGGGGGGGCGGGGGGGGAATAAAAGCTCTGAAAAGCGACTTTCCACAGCGCCAGTGCTGTGTAAACGCACGCTGGCATTCCGGCAACCACGTGAATTCCCTCCAATAGCTTTCGGCACTGAAAAAATCCCCCCCCCCCACCTCGCTTTGTTAGAGTCCGTCACACTGGAAGAATCTGGCAGAGGAGCAGCCCGCACCCGACAGCTCCTGGGCAGCCGTCCACGCCAGGACCCGGGCCGCGTCTTGGGGGGGCAGGGTCCTGGATAGACGTCTCCAACACGACCCTCTATGGCTAAATAAATAAAGGAGTAGTTCATAATAATAATAATAATAATAATGAGAAGGTGTATTGGTTTGTGGGAAAAGCTGGTGTGCAGACTCGCCTCGTGTTTTTCCATTTATTTTAAATTAATCTGCCTGCAGCAATATGATTCTTATTAATTTTTTGGGCCCAAATGTAGACTGTGGCAAAAGGAAGATATTTATCGGGGGAATAAAAGTGGAGTAGGTGGTAGATATTTGGGAGGGGTTTCAGAGATCCAAGGGGGAGACAGGGCTGGGGGGGGGCGCACAGATTACACTTGTATGCACAATTTACCTCCCACTTTGCCACTCCCCCACATACTTTTTGTTGTGGTGAGAAGCTCTCGTGGTCGTCAGGGAGAAGCTATGACCTGGCTTACAGACAGCTGTCTGGGGAGGTGGTCTGGGTTTGAGCCCTGTGGAGGCAGGAGGGGGGGCCACAGACCATCGACCCGCTGAAGTGACGCCGGAGCGGTGCCCGGATCCGACTGGCACAGTACCCCCCCCCCCCCCATAAACTCCAACGGCAGCCTTCGCCGCCTCCTTCGTGCTCCTGAGTCAGTACGAGCTGGCAGAAGTGTCGCGGAAGGTGCCGGAGGAGCCAGTGGGGCGTGCAGGGCCGCGGGGAGCTGTGCTGCTGGCGGACGGTGCGCAGGTAACCTGTCGGGTCGAGTCTCTGCACTGCACCTTCATGGGCATCTATTCTACCGCCCTGCCAACCTTCATCTCCTTATTGCAGACCATCCATACGACTCTCCGGTGGCAGTTTGCCGTCTCTGGGGTGGTTATGGGTACAAAAGCGCTGATTCCTTCTTGTCTAAATACATCCTGCCGTGGAATCGGCTGCCAATCTTAGCATCATCAGTCTTTATATGGGGTTCAATTCAAATCATCTTTGCTTTTAGTAAAGTCTGTTTCTTTCTCTGTAGCTACTACAAAATTAATGATTTCGTCTCTATGCTGCTGTTTGTGGTTGTAACTTGCAATTTTGCATAGAAATAATACAATTAGGATAATTAGCAAGGATTCCATGGAATCCATTCTTTAGAGAGATGTAATTATGGGAGACCCCAAGTCAGGATGAGGGTGGCATTCCTATGGTTCTGAATCAAAGGAGCTGAGATTAAATAGGTTTTTGGGGATTGCTGATTGGTGTTCAACTTTCGCAAAAAATACAGAAAAATGAGTGTCTTTTCTGAAAATCTGCACTGAGCTGTTCACACTTACACAGCTTTACTTACTTTCAAAGTGTGTGTGTGTGGTCCAGATATACCATAGAAATGAATGAGTGGTGCCCACAAAGATATGATTCCAGGTCTGTCTGTGTGTGAGAGGGAGACATACATGCAGAGAGAGTGGGACAGACAGAAAGAAAGAGAGAGTAGGAGTAGGGATCTGAACCCGGTTTGTTAACCAGAAAATGGCATCATTCTCTGTTGAACTGTCAGGCACCGGGCCCTCCCATTGTCTGAGAACTTAAATGTCCGTGTCCGTTTGTCCACAGCTGCTGGGTCCATGTACGATGGCTGTTTTGTAGAAGTGTGTTTCATTGCCGAGTCTGCGTCTGCATAACTGAAGCCTCTGTGCAAAAATAAATAAATAAATAAATAATTACCATTGTCTGTTTTTCAGTACAAATAACGAACATTGTTTGTGATGTGGCCAGAACCTTAAAAAAGGGATCAGCCTTGCCCACTTTTTCTTGTGGAAGAATGAGGATATTGTATTCTGGGTTGGAAAGGAGGGGCAGCGATTGTCAGTCAGCCACCGTAATTTGGAGAGAGGCTCTGAGGGGCTTCCCTGCTGTACGCTTGTCTCTTCCCTCAATAAAACAGTTAGTATAAGATTCTTTGTTAAGATTAGAGACATCCTCTCCAGTGGAGTCAGTGGGGTTTCTTTTTCATCTGTTCTTTCTCTACAAAGCTGAGTGCAGAAACGATGGTCTCCCTTCACATACACCCCTGTCCGCTTCTGGTGGAGAGAAACTGAGCCTTTTTCGTCCAGTCGCAGGAAAACCGTGGCCACTCTGGCTCAATTGCAGAAGAAACAGAACGTCTCTGGACCAATTGCGGGAGAGACGTGGCCTCTCAGGACCAATTGCGGGAGACGCGGAGCCTCTCTGGTCCAATCGTGGGAGAAACAGGCCACTCTGGACCAATCGCAGGAGAGATGGGGCCACTCTGGCAATATTGTAGGAGAAACTAAGCCTCTCTGGAAATTGCAGGAGAGACGTGGCCTCTCTGGACCAATTGCGGGAGAGACAGGCCAATCCAAGGTTCTCATCACTAAAATGTACTCTCCACCCCTCCCATTGTCCCTCTCCCTTCCTATAGTTGCAGTTAGCACATTAGATTTCCATATGTCGCGATAGTTTGTGCTGTTGCACTGCATGTCATGCTGGATTCTATCCCTCCACGAGTTTTCAGCGCATGTTGTGATGCGGTCGATGACCGCGATGCATGACAGGTCCTCTCGTGGCTTTCGACGGCCGGCTTGATCTCCGCCCTTTGCAGTAGGGATCGATCTTCCTCAATGAAAGACTGTGGTTTCATCTGAATATGTCGGTCTGAAGATGGATCGTGGGGGGGGGGGGGGGGGGGGGGTCACGATCTATGGGATGGATCTGCAGGCACTTACTGTGGCAGCGACTCTAAAGTTGTCTCTAGTTGTTTAAACTGGTTTTGTCTTGATGGCAATTGGCACAAAATGTAGCGAAAAAAATCACTCAATTTGACTCTAGTTTCTGTTCAAGGCCTCTGGAATAACATTTCTATCCATCAGTTTTCAGTAACTGCCTGTTTAATGCTGCTTCAAGCTGAGTCTGCATCCCATTTGTGAGTGATAGCGTGTAGCAGGGTGCACCCTGGACAGCACACACACGCACACACACAAAGCTATGTTGACTCGCCTATGCATTCTGGGAGGAAACTACAATACCCACAGGACCCCTTACACATCTGTACAAGAATCAGACCTGCATTTCTGCAGGTCAGTATAGCAAAAGTACCTTGTCCTGTACATTAGGTATACTTGTAACCATGCAGTACAGCAGTACATCATTTAAACATATCATTTTCTCCTTTACCTATTCACAGCTACATTTAAAAGGCTGAAAGGTATTTAATTCTTGGGAAATCTTTAGACAGATTTATGTGGTTAGAGAAAATACCAAAAGAACGTTGATTGAGTTGCCAGTTCAAATGCACCTGGAATCCAAATGCACTTGAATGTGTAAACATTGCTGTTTGCTTAATAATCATGTGTAATATGGCAGGGAATTATGAAAGGTCAGCTCCTGTTTTAGATTATATTTAAGGTACAGGTTCACTCCCTAGAATCAATGCATTATAAAAACCACCTGTGATTATAGCTACAGCTGTGAGTATTTATAGCTTCTGTTTAAACCATCCATCCATCCATCTTCCAAACATTTATCAAGTACAGAGGATTGTGGAAGTCTAAAGCCTGTCCCAGGCAACATGGGGCTGGAGCCAAGAGTCCAGCGAGGGTGGGATGCCAGTCCATCACCTTACACACAGGGACTCCAGCAGCGGGCCACAGCATGGTGAATTTTGCTGGACGTTTTAATCAAAATGCAGTTTTTACCACGGACATGGTACCTGCATCCAGCCTACTTGTGTCCCTGCCCCCCACCACTCCCATATAAAATATTTTGCCATGGACGCATTTGTCTCACACTTTGAGCCAATTCATCTAATTTAGCGTTTCCCAATCTGGTCCCACTGACAGCCCTCGTTATTGCTCTTTCCCGGCTCCCAGCATCAGCGAGACAATGACCTGGGAGGGAGCAAAAACATGGACCGTCTGTGGGTCCCTGAGGACCGGATTGGGAAACACTGGTCTAATCGAATGACTTTGAATTGTGTGAGGAAATTGTCTGAAGTGTTCAAGCTGTGTCAGACTGAAGTCCAGGATTCCTTTTCCCGTCGTTCCTGTGCACATAAGACCCATCTCCCCCTGAAAAGCAAATCTCCATCCTCTGCCGCCTTCAGACTGAACATCTTCCTGTAAACCCAAAGTTATTAAGTAAAAGCTGAAACCTTTTCATGCTCCTCTGCTGTTCTCTGCCTCACCAGAACATTATCCCTGATTTATCTGGAAAATTCCCCGCTCTGTGTGACTGCATGCTCTGACTGTACTATTCAAGTAGAGCATTCTGCAGAGATTGGAGTATGTCACCAAGTAGCCGACTACACCCCTGAGCTTATTAAAGCATCATGGCGGAGGGGGTGAATATAATGTAGACTTTTCTGGGTGTTATTGCCAATTTTATTTTATTTTCCATCCCCACAAATATTCCTGCTGTAGAACAGATTGTGTACTTCTGTGTTATTTTATATTCCATGTATGCACCCCTGCGTCAAAACAAAGTTTTGATATGGGGGTGTTGATTTGATGTTTGATTTTGAGAGTTGATTTGATGAACTTTTAAGAATGGATTACCATGCACAGAGAATCGCTGCCGGATTTAAGCTACCCGAAAGCCAATGAAGTAACCAGTGGAAATTAGGCTAAACCCATCTAACAACATGGGCTATTTCCACCCACCATCGGTTTAAAAAGCGTTGTTTCCCTGCAGAACTGCAGTAAGTGCCTCCTTGAGGCATTGTAAGTACCTTAGTATAACACAGTATGACTGTGAGCCATCCTGTTCAAGTTAAGAAGACACAGACGAGCAAAGATGACTTTTCTGCATAGAGAATCAGGCTCCAGCATCGTATAACTCCGTCAGAATAGTACATGATGCATTCCCCACTGAACTTCTTGGGCAATTCTTGGATATTCTTTTGAACGAGCCTCTTGGAAGCATTTGAGTTCATAACTGTGAAAATATGCACAGTCGTGTCTTGTTGGACTCCATAGTAACCGGCGCTTCCATTCACTGGAATCCTCCACTCGGCCCGAATCCCAAATGTCACAATCTCTCTGCCTTGGATGCCCTCAGTCTTGGGTTCAACTTGAGGCCAGACGCTCCACTGTCACCCCAAAGCAGGCAGATGTCTTGCCCTGAAAGCACGGGGCATACAGGAAGGCATCTACACACTCTTAGAATGTGCTTGTGCCCTAGAAATACTGGATGAAAGTTAGATCATGGTTTAGATTTATTCTTTTATTAATTGTGCTGCTTTAATTGTCCATCTATCCATCCGTCTTTGAGCCACTTATTCTGGTCAGGGGGATTTTTTTTATTGTCCCTTTGAAAAATATAGTAACTCCCCCCCCCCCCCCCCCCCCCCATGCTGGTCAGTTTCCTAGAGATTCTTGGCATCTCATGAATTTCATCATATGCGTTTGTTGTTTGTTTTATTTTTTTCTGCTTTCTTAAGTAAAGTTTCTTGGCTCGCAGGTGATCTGCTGCCAGGGTGTCAGGTTAGGCTGAGGGGAGAGGGTCCCCAACCAGTGAGAAGTTGTCCGTGGAGTTGACAAGGACATTTAAGACACTGGAGGCTCTGATAAAACCTGTGGAAAACAGACATGTCTGGGGCACTACGGATTACTGTCAGAATGTCGTGTACGTCATGGATGGGAGTCAACTTTGCATTGGTGGCACCTAATAGTAACAAGGAGATTAAGGTGTTTCGTAAATGATGGGACAGCCTCCTGCCATTTGACCATAATCCTGCCTTCTTTTATATGCGCTTTTTTCAGTCTGTTCTGGAAGAATCATAATGGGTAACATAAACATCGTAATGCTGTTTTTATGTCGAGCCTCATTACCCTCTGCTTATTAATAAATACATTTTCATTAAAAATACAGTCTTAATGAAAATGGTTCCAGTCGCCCACGTCAAATTGGTGCACATTTTGTGAGACTTGTACTATTACTGCTCTGTCAGGGGCCGCTGATGTCTCTGAAAACAACATGCACGAAAATGTGCAGTGAAATCGCATCCTAATTAAAACAGAAGATGGTTCTTTTTTTCTTTTTTTTTTTGAAGGTTTAGAAGGACGTCCCAGTTCAGTTTTGCCTGCAGGCTCTATGGGACGGGATGGAAGGTTGTCTCTGATTGGTGTAGCTCATCGTCTCATAGATCAATCTCTGTGATTGGATGTCATGTGGACTTTGTTTAAATGCTTTTCCAGATTATTCCCTTCAAGCTTAACATACTCAGAAGCTCTGAATGACAGGAAAACATGTCCAGAGCTGCTCAGTTCAGTCAGTGACATGACGGAGATGTTTGTCTTTTCCAAAACAATTTGCCAATTTGCACAGGTAGATGATTTAATGAAAAGAGGAAGCTTTGTATTGCTTTGTTGGCTGGGATTTTCATACATTGTCAAATTTCTGCCAGGACGACCCCGACGGGAATCATTACAGTAACAACTGGGAAGCTATTTAAACCAGCCTGTAATTGTCAGCTCAAGATATTCCAGCCCAGCAGGTGGATTAAACCTCATTTTGCCCATTTCTGCCCTGAACAGCTACTTTACCGTCTAGTCTTAATAGATAAGAACAAGTGTACAGCACAAAGAAACAGTGGACCCATGTGTTTGCCCTCCTCACAAATGCACGGCACTCTGCTTTTTCTACCAGAACCTGTGTTTGACTAACCAGTATAGTGTGCTCTCCTGTGGAGATGATTAATGGTACATTCCAGTCATCTGCTGCAGTCTTTGATTGGCCAGATTTTGAGAGGCCCGCTTTTGTCCTATCACCCGACTGCTACATTCATTCAAGTGATGGCAGTAGGGGGTGTGTGCAGAGCCTTACCACCGTCTCGCATTCTCTGTTGAGGAAGCAAGCACAGGGGGGCGTGGCATGTTTTTGACGGCTGTCTCTATCCACTTGCAGCTGCTGGTGGCAAAGGAAATCTTTGGCTTTGGGGGTAATGGCTGGGCATGCTTCCTGACACTGAGGCTAATTATTAATCATGCCCCCCCCCACCAAATCAGTTTCACCAGTACAGAGATGTTTGCAGTGGGATCCATTCCAAGGAAGTATGGCATGAGTGCTTGCAGTTGTTGCAGTTGAATAAACCACAGATGATTTCATTTTCTCTCTCACGCACACACATTCTGTGGAATTAATAACCCCTCACAGGCTTGGTAACGAACGATTCTTCTCAAGATGGCTACATCTGGTGGGAAAGCCTCCTGTCATCTCCTTTTGCGTGAGTAAACAGCCACCCTTCCGATGTCCCTAGGTGACCCGATGCTTGATGTTTGTCTTGTTTAATCGTGCCACTTCATTTCGCCAAGTTTCTCCCATGGGGTGTCTGTTCTGCTGTGTGCTGTGAAGCCTCTGCAGATCTCCACAAACCGCAGGGTCCTCCACACCTTTGGATTGTGGGCTGTTGCAGAAATGGACGATTAACCTGATAAATATATGTCAGGGGTGTCACTCCTATGAGCTGTACC
This sequence comes from Brienomyrus brachyistius, assembly GCF_023856365.1. Classification (NCBI taxonomy): domain Eukaryota; kingdom Metazoa; phylum Chordata; class Actinopteri; order Osteoglossiformes; family Mormyridae; genus Brienomyrus; species Brienomyrus brachyistius. The sequence goes on along the minus strand of NC_064533.1, from coordinate 44,483,448 downwards.
TGCAGCATAGTGGGACTGGATTTAGGAGCACTGCTGCAGAGGGAAATGTGACTGGCTGACCAACACCAGGGGGCGCTGATCTGGAGACTCTGAGCAATGATCTGGTCTGAGATGACCATGTTCTTGGTACGGGCTGCCGTTTGGCCCGTCCTTCTGTTGTGGATGGGGTGGAGGGGGCAGGTGAGATGCACCAAGCTCTTTAGCACTGGGTTAAAAACGAACGCTATGCTACAGCCGTCAATTATGTTGTTGTGATTTTGCCCAATCCGGCAACTTGGTGGCCTTGGGAAATGCTCTGTGTTTCACACTTGACACATTCTTTTGAAGGTGCAGAAAATTATTCATAGATGCAGAGCAAACAAGCAGGAGTAATGATGTAATGTGTGTTTTAATTCCCTGCCCCGCACCGCAACTAGTGCCATACAGATGGGTGTTCATTGCAGCGAGACAGCAATTTGTGATGCTGTTTTGATGTGCTCGCATAACATGCTGCCCCACTGAAACATACCGGGCAGCCATCTTTGTGTGGCACAAGTGGGGGCTCCTCCAACCTCTAAAGACTTATGGGAACATGGCACCATGCTCTTCATCATCATCACCATCATTACCATCATCATCATCATCATCATTATCATTGCTTTCCGTAACACCAGTAGGTATCTAAATCTTCACTGACAGATAACGCAGATGCCATATTCTTGGCTTGGTACGTTGAAGTGTACGAACGTCATTAAACTTTTAATTTGGCAACAACATCAGAGCTCATTTTGGATGTCTGTGTTTGAAACCCTCAGACATTTTGACAGACTTATAAAAGCAGATGTGCTTGAAAGTCGTGAAAGTTTTTTGATTTTCCGATGCTGCTGATTGTGGCTTGTCTAATGGGCCTGTTTCTGTATTTGGTTGCCCGACATTAATACCGAGTGATGACATTGTAAACGTCTCTCTTGTCTGACTGTCAGTGTTTACTTGGTGGATCCCTGGGAGGTCCTGTGAGGGATGCTGATTTAATCCTGTCCAATCAGATGAGGGTTTGGAGTTGAATTAATTTCCCAGCATGCTCTTCATCTGCTCTGGGGGAGCTTCTTCCGCAGAGAGCTCCATTGCCCATATCTATATTTGTATCGAAGTCAAGCTGAGCTCTTTTCGTCGCCTTGGTCCCGTTTACTCAGCGTGAAATTGTTTTCGTCTGATTCCGGCTGTGTCCCGACGGACTCGGCATGTGCTTGCGTTCCCACTACCTTGCTCCCGGAGCATTTCCATGTTAACCAGCGGCCTGCATCTCCATTGTGTTGGCAGCGGGTCTCCCATTCTTCTGCGGCACTCTGTGCATCGCGGATGCTGTTTGCTTTCCATTTTGTTCCTGTTTATCGGGACACTCTGGCAACCATCCGGCTTCCGTGACTGCTTTCCCAACAGAGGGTCACGGTGAGCCGGTAGATTAGCCCAGGAAGCGTTGGGCACGAGTCAGGAGAGAGCTTGGATGGGCTGCCAGGCCATCACAGGACTCGCACTCGCAAGAGAAGAGATTCCAGTTAGCCTGCATGCTTTGGAACCGTGTGGCTCAGCAGGTTAGGACATTGTGCCTATTATCAGAAGGACACCAGCTCAAATCCTCGGCAGTGTGATGTCATAGTTGAACCCCTGACCAAGACCTGTAACTCCCAGTTGTTCCAAGGATTATCTGACCCTAGCTTCTCAATAGTATGTCACTTGGAATAAAAGCTTCTGCTAAACACATTTAATGTAATGTAAATGATTACAGCTGTGACTTGAGGACCCTCCAGCCCCTAACAGGGCCACCTAATCAGGGGTAGTTTATGGGATTTGAACCAGAAACCTGGTGGTATGAGGCTGTATCATTGCCCTCCAGACCATAGTGCCTCCCTATCACATCGTGTTGCTCTGTCTATCATCATACCCCAAGGATCACAGTCGCCTACAGAATTACATTTCTCAACCCAGCAGGGGTTCGACATTTATCATGCGGCTTTTTTGGTGGCGTGAAACTGCCTGTGACACGTCCCTTTAATATTCCGTGGTTCAGCATAATGACTTAAAAGAGTGTGACTTTGGGAAAATGAGCCTGTCTTAAAAGGAAAGGTGTCCCCTCTGTAGGCAGATTTATAGCGGGAAAGAAATCTGCCCTGTCATCATAATTTTTTGTATTTTTTTTTCCCCTCTCCTGAGAAACTCAAGCACTCGAGCAACAAGAGCATTTTCCAAGAAACAGCAGCGTCTAAGCTGCAAATCGATCGCGCGTGCGATGTAAACCTTGTCAGGCGCTGTGTCACAGGACAGGTAAGTCAGGCGGTTTAATTTGGAGTGACGGAAAATGACTTGAAGTCAGATTGCCGGGACACCAGAGGAGATGGAGTTTGGGGGGAGGCGGGTGTTGGCTGAACTGGGGAAATTGAAATGTAGCGATGTGCTGCTTGCCGGTTTGCGTGAGACTTCCTCGTTAGAGGTTGGTAAATAATGAGTCCCCGCTTCTTCAGCGTTGTGGGAGGGGATTGCTGGATCTGCACGTTCCTCTCAGCTGGTCGCTGTTGAAGCCAGTGTGGGTGGCTTATTCAGGAAATGAGGTAGAGCCCTTAGTACTGCTGGGCATCAGGATCGTGCCTTGCCATCGGGGGGAGGGGTAGGCAGTCACCGCGTGTGATAACTCTGCCCTCACTCACCGGCCTCTGGCTTCTTACAGCTGCAGGTCCTGATAAGTGGCCAGGAGGTGGCGATGTTTGGGTCACATCAAGAGCATCACTGGAGATTTATGAAATTATGGACTAAGCCTCTGCTCAGGGGGGGTCTGATTTTTGTGTAAATGAAAGACACCAGACTATTTAAACTAATTGGTGTATATTTATTGGTGGGGGGCTAAAGTCCCCATAAAACAGCCCCCCTAGGCTAAACTTGTGTGACCTCTCATCCTGGGTACAGCTGGACAAGGTCGCCTCTCAGTCTTCATGAGAAGTATTATTTTTCAAAACTATGACAAATTAGAAATATGATACAAGTTTTACTGCTCTTGCGATCGTTTTTTTTTTTTCTTCTTTCTTCTATGCATATTTTATTAATGTGCTGTTAGCAGTACCATCGCGCCACCTGATCGGCTTCTGTTGTGCTGTATTTTTAAACCTCACCCTGCCTCTCCAGGTCACAGTTAGGGGTGACTCTCTCTCTCTCTCTCTTTTTTCCCTCTCTTCTCTTGATGTAGGAGCTCCAGTTTGAGCGGCTGACCAGGGAGCTGGAGGCGGAACGCCAGATTGTGGCCAGCCAGCTGGAGCAATGTAGGCTGGGGGGCGAGTCTCCGGGCGCTGCCAGCGCCAGGTACGCCGCGTCCGCAGAAGGCCCCGTTAATGCACCGTTGCCGGGCATGCAAGTTCTCCCGGACACTAGAAAATAAACATGGATAACAATGCATTGGTTAGGGTGCTTCAGAATGACTCTACGTACTGCTGGATACTTAGAGGTGCAGCTTGAGGACCCAGGGGTCCTCTGTCAGTCGCAGAAACGGCCGTCCTGCGTTATGCCTGTTGGTGCTGCTGTTGCCACATTGGTTGCAGTCTTAGAGAGTGCCAGCATTTGTGGATGATGTGGAGCATTTGACAATGGTGTTTAAGCCTCTGGTTTAACTAGCAAAAATACCTCAGTCGAAACGCTTTTTTCCGATTTCTGGCTCCACTGGCCTTTTTCTTGCAGCATGTTTGTGCTATATTTACATTCACCTTTTGGTTTTGGACCCATGCCCGTCGCCCCTGCGAGGCTGACTGCCTTCCTTTATTAAACCAAAAACCTTTTGAAATTTAAGTTATTTTATTTGGAGGAAGCATTGCTTTTCATCATTGCGAAAACCAGCATAAACTGTGTTTTGATCTCGCCACCGATCCATTTGCCCACTATGACTCAGCAGGTAATTGAATAAAGTGCTATGATTAGACGCATTTCGTTGGGAGGTGAGATGACTGAAGTTCCGTGCTTGAAGACCCAGAGAACGGGGAGAATCTGCTTATTAGATAGGGGACCTTTCTAGATACTGACTAGGATAATTCTTTAAATAAAACGTGTGACTCTCTATATTTCTCATACAAACATAAAAGGAAGAGAGAGTGTGTGAATTGTTTGCCAGAGGGAATCAGAAAATAAACAGGGAAGGTTTATGACCTGAGAAAGTCCAGTAAATGTGTGAATCGTTGGCACCTCCCATGAATATTTTAGAAATACTCAATTATGCCCATCTTGTCATAAGGGAGGTTTGCTTACAGCCTTATAGAGATCAACATGTCATGGAAGTGGGAGCCCCGAATGGGGGCTTCGTTTATACTTTGGGGGCTTGGTGAACCGGTGGTGAGGGACAGGCATGAAAGGTGGCCATCTTGGCCATCATCAGAAAATGGAGAAATAGACACAGTAAATAAAACCAGGCAGGGAGTGTGGGCTCATCTCTTAGGGAAGGAGAGAGGAGAAGATATTTTTAGATCATAAATGAATGCCTTTCGGTGAACAAGCAGGGTTTCAGCACCTTTCCCCCGTCCTCCTTTCGGTTGACATAAACTGAATCGCTCTCACGCTGCCTATACACACTGTATTTGATGGCTCCTGTTAATGTCTGTCGTTTGGTCTGCTTCCTCCCCGGCACTTTCTAAAGTGAATGACGCACCTCCCTTCCGCCTCCCAGCATGGCAGAGCACTCTGTCCTAGAGCAGAGGTGTATGGTAATTATTAAAGTGTAGTCTGCATTACTTTCTGCCATCTCTTGTCAGCAAGTCGTCACGGGTTACCGTTCCCGCGGGAGACAGAACTGATCATCCAGAGCCGATTCGGTACTGCGCCGGTGATGGCAGCACTCTGGCTGTGAATCGACATTACTTGTGCATTTAGACAGCAGTGGGATGGGTCAAAGGGGCCCACAGAGGAAGTCTCAGCATTTCACGGGCCATTCGTCATTGGTTTCCAGCTGTTTGTCGAGTGACGAACCGGGAAACGGGTCTGGTTTTACCACGCTCGCGTCGGGCGAGAAAGCGGACTTGCAGACAGCTGCGCAGCAGCATATCAGAAAATTCACTACGGGGTGTTGCATACAAATTTACAGAGTCGGAACTGTCACAGAAGGAGAGCCAATCGCCGTGGCCAGGAGCGTGCCTTCTCGGGTGGGAGTTGAAATGATTAAGTAGGACACTAGGTGTGCCATGAATATGCAACTTCCTCATCCCTCCTGACACATCCCCTCCTTCTCCTGCATGTCACATGACTTCCCTTCCAGCAGGTAGTAAAACTCACACTGCGAGATCATCGCTGAGCAATAATTTTTCCGTCGCGTTGAGTTCACTTGTAGGTCCCTTAACGCTTCGCGAGTCGTCATGAACCCGGGGCAGTTGTAACCCCAAGAACGTTTTTTTTTTTTTTTTTTTTATCCGAATTCTGTACACTTTTGAAAACTTATGTACCAGACAGAATTAGGCAACAAGTACACCAGGGATTTAAAAACAAAAAAAATGCGAATGCACACAGACACACAGTCATGTCATGCTGGGGACACCGATCCTGGCCTTTTGTGTCGACTGACCGGTGAGAACAACGACTTGTTAGACTTGAACACATCAGTGCCTTATGCACGGCTGGGCTGGTAAATGACTTGGGAGCCTTTGTGCCTCTTTCCATAGAATAATGTAGGCCCTCTAACTTATTACTGCAGGCAAAACATGACATTTCCCTGCACTGATTTTCAGTCAGGCATTTTTTTTCTGCAGTGTTAATTAGTTTAAATAGGCTTGTTTTGAGTTTGTCATCAGTATTAATGTTGGCGTTGGGGAATTTTGAGGATCATGGGCCTGGTGACATTGATTGCAATAATTAGCTTTTTGAGACCACGTGTACAGTGAAGGGCACCATTGGGGCTTCCTGCATATTTGCCACCTTGGAAATCCCAGGAAAATTAGTGCGATAACACCCGTCGGAATGTCATGGATGGATCAGTGCCCAATCAACGGTCAGCTCCTTTTTTCAGTAAGGAGAATAAGCTTCCTCACCACAGCTCAGTAAAAAGGTACATTGCATCAACCATTCCTGTTTCTGGGGATTCATTTTCTATGGTCCCTAAAGTCAAAGTTTTGTTTTAATATCCCACCGTTGGACCCAGATGATGCCAAGGCCTTGAAGGGAATTGTGAAGATGCTGCAGTTTTTATTTTTTAAATAGAAGATACTGTCAGCTTTTTTTAGCTCACCTAACGTCTAAACGTCTGACGTATATATGGAAGCGGCTCATGTCTCTCTCTCTCTCTCTCTCTCTCTCTCTCTCTCACACACACACACACACAGAAATCGAGATAGAGTGAGAGAGAATCTGGATTGTTTAGTGTTATAAACATGCCTACCTTAACGTGTGCTTCAACACTAACTTATGAGTAACTTACTATATTATAAAAAGGACAAATTTCCACAAAACACCAGTTCCACTAGAAAGGGACTTTTTGTCACTTTTTTTACTATTAAGTTTTTCTTTTTCAGTCTTGCCTTTATCTTGGGAAAAGCACAACTATTTTGCCTGTTCTGTTAGAACAGGTTTGGATTTTATGTCAGCTTGAATAAAAACTGTGCTTTCTTGCCTACTGGAGGGTGGATCGATATTTTAGATGCTTGCACCCCTCAAAGAGCAGCATTAATTATGAAGTTACATGAGTGTAACCAGCTTGCCCACTTTGTGCCATATACATTCTCGGTGTTTTAGGCTTTTTCTTTTTCAAAGGCAGATCCCACACTAAAGCTGTACGGCTTCATCACACTGCTACCTGTGATTGATATCGGGTAAAACTGAGCTTTCGGGTCAGAACCCACCCATGCCAGTCTCGTCTCTATAATCACCCCCCGGGCAGAGATGGCTGCCCTGGGAGATTAGTTTAGGATGGGTTGTCGGTGTGCTTTTTTTTCCTTTTTTTTTAAAGCGCCTCCTACTGGGGTGGGGGGTGAATTGCAAGCCTTCTCTGTTGAATGTCTAAAGGGGCTTGTCGGTTAAAGCCATGCACTCCCCTGAATCAGGAGCCTTTAGGTTACCTCCAGGTACACTGGTGCCCCCCCCCCCCCCCCGCCGAAGTGTCGATAGGTGTAAATGTGTGCATGAGTGGTGAGTGCAGCCTGAGACAGGTTGGCACCCCTTCCTGGGATTTTCCCTGCATTGCACCTGTAGCTTCAGGAATAGGCTTTGGACCCCTACAACCCTGCATAGCTCAAGCAGGTATAGAAAATGGATGAATGGATATTTGTGGTGGTTAGAAATGACTGGGCTACTGTATGATAACATTTTTATGTTTAAACATTTTAACAGGCTGAATGCAAGCCTATGAAAGGGTTAAGGATGTTAATTAAAATTTTAATTGACTGGCATAGATGTGGGCTTTCTGAAAGAAGGGAAATTGCTGAAAATGTTGTAAATATGTGACATTCATCAGTAGTTACAGTATATATTTTTTTCTTAACAAAATCAGGCATTATAAATGACTAAACTGGGCCGTGATTGATTTTCTTAATTTACTGTAGTTAGTCAGTAATCATTTACGCCCATGTTAATCTAAATGTACTGCCCAGAACACAGTGTGCAGTGAAATAGGGGTATTGGAGAATGTGGCCATCGTGTTTAATTAGTATCGTTCAGTGGTAAGTCCTCCTCCCAAACCTTCTCAGACCACAGAGTCTATTCAGTTGACTGTAATTGTGATTGTTTCCCCCCACACCCATACTAACAGTCACACTGATAAGAATTATTGCTTGCTTGTACATGCATTATGTACATGGCTCACCGGGTTAGGGCGCTGTGCCTGTAAGCAGAAGGTTGCTGCTTCAAATCCTGGGGTCAGCAGTGTAATTTCGCCATTAGGCCCTTAAACCTCAGTTGCTTCAGGGACTGACTGATCCTGTTCTGGACAGTTGCGCCTGCTAAGTAGGTGTGAATGTACATTTCTGTATCATCGCCCTTCTGTTGCCTCCCTGTACCCGAACGTTCGGCCTGTTCCGCCTGTGATGCCATTTGGCGCACTGACCACGCGCGGGTAAGTGGGGCCCTCGCAGGGCCCTCGCGGGGCCTGTCACCGGGACGCCATGGTTATGCCCGGATCGGGGTCACCATGCATTCCATGGATCAGATTCCCTGCACCCCCACTATTAATGGTAGGGGTGGGAGTTGTTTGTTTCACTCGAAAGAAAATCCTGGTCGTCTGCACAGCTGTAATCGGGAGGTTCGTTCAATTTATGTTAATTAAACGGCTTAAATTAATGTGCTGCTGCACTTTCAGATATTCCTGTTACTGAGAGTGTCCAGCAGGGATTTAATTCATTGGTTTATCTTTAAGCTGCAGCTGCACGCAGCGGTACGCCACCTCCACAATTACGAGCGTTTTCCACGTGAGGGAGCCTCTCTGTCTTGTTCCGCGGCCTGGCCTGACTCCTCCTCTCTTCTCTCCTCCTGCAGCTCTTCTGAGAAGTCCTTCCCCTGGAGATCGGCAGGTACCGTGTCCCCCACGCCGCCCCTCACCCCCAATCCCCACCCTAAACTCTTTTCAAGGAAGAGTAACAAATGTACTCCTCCAAAAGTCACTAGAAGTCGCTGAATGATGCAGTGTGCTAATTTGCATAATCGTGACTTCACTAATATTAATTGCATATTGGAATGTATTATGTGGGGGATGACGATTGCTGAGGACGTACCTACAGAATATTCAACCTATTTATGAGTTTAAATTGGATGAAAAACATTCAAGAGAGATACTATTTAGTTACATACATACATATTTCATAGTGTGTTTATTTAGTTTCTGGGCTTCCAGTGTAGTGCAGTACAGTCCTGTGTAGTCATCAGGGGAGCAGGGTTTACTCAGGGTAGTTTTATAGTATGTTAATGTACAAAATTTACATCATGCTAGTATAGCTGGCCACAGAGTTAACATAGATGGGGGAGAAGACGATTCCAAGTACCTCTGAGCGACAGGGATCCTAAAGAATTCAGAACATAATATGATTGGTCTGGGTTGGGGGCCCAATTTTGATAGAGCTCAAAATCTCTAACGACACCTCTGGCTGGCTGTATACTTCAAACGGGCGAAATGAAATCAAACGCATCATCGTGAACAATCTGCCGCATACTTAAAACTACGCTGCCGCCTTGTTCATTCTGTGTCACGCCACGACCCTAGAGGACGCAGAATGTTTTTGATGCAGCAGACCCACGTACCGAGTGCAAATGCACCTATCTCAGCGAGTGCGTCATTCATTTTAATAAGCGAGATGACAGCTCTTTTAAAATAGAAGTTGCTCTCTTTATTAAAAGTCACTTTTGGTTTAATACTAGCAGTGGCACAGACTGGGACGTCAACAGTTTACACAACAAGCATTCCACGACAAACATTGCGCGGTTACATTAATACAGATATCAATTTAATATTAGTTAATATTAATTTACGCTGTTCACAGCTACGTGTGGTGCGGAGCAAAGCCTGCTGGTAACTGCATAATTAGTCCTGCTGACCAACCCCGCGGCGTCACATTTATGTCAGCCAATCATGGACAGCGGGTGGGATCAGAACAAATAAAAAAGTTCACCTCAGGGACCTTGCTCAGGCGGTGCACCTGAAGGGTAATCACCACATACGACATCATATTGCTAAAACAATAGGTTCTGTCAGGTTTGCAGAAAATATTATGGTCATCTTAAAAGTAGCCCAGCATCTTAACAAATAGAAAGAACCCGAACGGAAGGTATAAGGCAACTTTGTACATCCCACCAGTATGATCACAAGTCAGTATGTGCCATTTCCATGTCTGTCTCTAGGAACTTGTTGTTGTTGACAAAATGGCAGTGTGGATGGCTTTCTACCCTCGGGTTTGCAACTCTCAGCGTTTGGGGTAGTTTGCAAACCCTACACTCTATTTGCAAGGTAATAAAACTGTTACATATATGAGCATGTGTGTGCAGACTGGCCTCAAATTAAAAATCTCACTCCAGCCAGCTGACCAAGTCCGGCAGCCCTGTACCTGTTTTAGCAAAGATGCCCGGGAAAACTTGACATATTGCAGCAGAGACAGTAGACCGTAGAATCATTAGCTATACATGGCTTTAAGCAGCCCATAAATGCCATTTTTTTCCTGTGCTTTTCTTAGTGTCGTTTTTTTAACATGGCACAGTTCTCTGCTTACATCTAAATATTCATGGTGTGGTTGCAGTATGTAGGCCGCATAGCATGTGTTGCTACGTCTCCATAATATATAAGTGAGACCATATCGCTTTTGCGATCAAATTGCCCAGAAACATCCATAGTAGTTAGAAAATGGAAAGGATGGAGAAACAGTGGTGAATAGTGATTGGTCCCAGAAAACTCTTTCATCCAGTCACAGCTCATTCATGTTTTGTACTCGTTTGGACAAGCAGCTTCAGAGCACAGGAAAGTGGCTATTGCCTGCTCAAAAAGTAGGTATCTTTGTTGCTAATCTGTTTTTTTTTTAGTGGCTAAAGGGGATTTAAAAAATCAACACATCTAACTAAGCTGGCATCAGAGGCAACAGAATGAATAAAAGAAGACACAAATGATGGGAAATACAAAGAAATAAAATAAAAAAAACACAATAGCACCATGAGCTGGTTTTGTTGAGATCTATAAATATAGGTTGCACTTGCATTTGCATTGAGCCCATCTCAAATTAACCAGTAAGTACCTTGAAAACCAGATACTGCAAAGGATGACTTATGCTAGTAAAATTTCTCTTCCAGACATTGAATAAGAAGTAACTTTCCACGAAAGACTGCCTAAACCTGTTTGTAAGACGAAAAATGATTTACTGTTTAGCATCTGCAAAGGTCTGTTAGTGTCCAACAGAGTAAAATCTAGTTTAGCACTAATTGCGGAAATTATTCGGGTAATTTGTCAAAGCTGTCATTAGTCACATTTGTGGGGTATTGTCACGTTAATATTTGAAGATTTTGATGAAATTAATGGTGTAAAATTTCACTAATGGAATTTCCATTTGACGTATTAACCGCGGATATTCAAATCAAATTATTTGTGTCCCTGTTACGCACCAATGCAGTGACTGCAGGGATTCATAATCAGCCAAATTAATACTTAGCTGAGATTAAATACACTTTATTGAATGTTTTGTCCATTTGAGTGATTGCAAAAGCATAATTTAAAATGAGGTCATAAATGAAACTTATTGTTTGTATTTTAGTTCTACTTGGATTGTGTGATTAGAGGAAGTTTGGTGGCATAAGAGTTTTAAGTAGATGTTTTGTGATGGAATCATCATTCTGTGTAATTGTCCCAATCTTCAAGGAGAAAATTTTAGCTTCAAAGTGCCTTCCCCAGTTATTCAGAATGATTTTCTATGCCGTCACGGGCAGGGTGATGGATATCGTGTGTTTGGTCTTGATTCTCGGAGTCTGCGCGCAGTGCATATAAATCAGTCTTTTTCTGGGTGCCCGAAATGTGGGACTGAGAAAGCATCTGCTTTGCAGAACCAACTCAGGTTTGTTTATTCTCAGAAAGATCTGGACTGTGTTTGGTCAGACCTTTATAATCAGAAGCTGGCCAGATGGATTGTGATGGACGTTTGCATGTGAGGTTGTGCATTTGCATTGGGAAATGTGTAGTTGTTTATGAGGCCGTGCGTTTTGCACTGTGAGATGTGTCAATGCCTGTGAGGTCATACATTTTGCACTGGGAGATGTGTAATTGTTTATGAGGCCGTGCGTTTTGCACTGTGAGATGTGTCGATGCCTGTGAGGTCATACATTTTGCACTGGGAGATGTGTAGCCATCTGTGAGGCCATGTGTTTGCCTTGGGGGATGTGTAGTCACTTTTGAGGCCATGTGTTTGCATTGGGAGATGTGTATCTGTCTGTGAGGCTGTGCATTGCAATTGGGCGACACGTAGCTACCTTTGAGGGTGCCCGTTTTGCACTGCAAGATGTGTAGCTGCCTGCGGGCTGTGAGTTGCATTGGAAGGTGTGTAGCCACCTGTGAGACTGTGCGTTTTCATAGGGAGATGAGTAGTCACCTGTGAGGCCACATGTTTGTATTGGGAGATGTGTAGCCACCTATGATGCCATGTGTTTGCTTTGGGAGATGTGTAGTCACTTGTGAGGCCATGTGTTTGCTTTGGGAGAAGTGTAGTCACCTGTGAGGCCATGTGTTTGCTTTGGGAGATGTGTAGTCACCTGTGAGGTCATGTGTTTGCTTTGGGAGATGTGTAGTCACCTGTGAGGCCATGTGTTTGCTTTGGGAGATGTGTAGTCACCTGTGAGGTCATGTGTTTGCTTTGGGAGATGTGTGGCCGCATGCAGGAAACAGGGTTGAATAGGAACTGGCTGTTATTTCCTTCCCTTGTGATTTTTCCCTTCCTCTCTGAAATATCATTGTAAGCCTTGTCGAGGTTGTGTAATATATATGTTTCGAGTAATGCAAGGATGTGAGTGAATCTCTGGCTGTTTCATTAGCCCATTGGTCATTATCCCTTTTTCTTCTCGTGCCATGGCTCTTCGAGCTGCAGTTATCATTTCTGTGTATTAACTGAACGAGCGCTGTTCAGTGCCGCTGTTCAGTGCCGCTGTTTAGTGTTGATTTGTCGGCGTCCCTCGTTCGCAGCCGCTTATCTGTTCATAACAGAGATGATTTATTGGCAGGGCAGCGTCTTTCCATAACCAGGCCATCGTAGGCAGGGGGTGGGTTACATAGTAGGCCGTGAAGCTGTGCATCGTCCTGACATGTAAATCCCATTGCGATCAATACTACTGATAATGTCCCCCTGCAAATTGGAATCTTCGGGAGAACGAAAATTAATTTCCTGAAATACATCTCTGCATTTGAAACGTGTGTTTCTTGTAGAGGCGAAATTTCCCATTGAACTCGGCTCTTATTAATGTCCAAGAAAATAACGGATTTCGCTTGACCATCGGTCCGTGGAGGTCACTTGTATCAGAGTTTAGCTTTAATTGCATTCATGTAGATGACTGAATTAGCAGATGACTTAGACATTCTGGACAACCTTCTCAAGCAATAAAGTGATGATTTTTAAAGAAGAGCTTCATAATGTGCTCAGTGGTTTTGAATCAGCGCATGGTAAACTGTAATTTACTAATCTGAGTAATTAGGCTGAGGAATCTGTCGGGACCTGACATGAGCTCAGCCCCTTTTGGGCAGAGTCTTAACCTGTGTGCTCCTCAGGCTGGCTTTTCTGGTACATCGGGTTCCTGTTACACGCTCTCGACACAGTTGTTGCCTTTTTCCTTGGTTTGATCAGCATTCTGTTCTAACTCCCGGTTCCCTTCCCAGACGCCTCGGTGGTGGGTGAGACCAAATCGCGGGTGACGGACAGCTCACAGTCACCCACCTACTGCACGCGGAGTGAGGCGGACCAGGCATCGCTGTACTCCCCCGAGCAGACATCTCTGCATGAAAGTGAGGGTCGGTCAAACCCCCCACCACCACCTATCCCAACCCCACACACAGAATCCCAACAATAACACAGTGACTCTCCATCCCAGCACCGGGCTGTGCCGCATTTTAAGGCTGCAGCATTTGAATCGGCACCTGGTTTCCCATGGGCCGCGCCGCCACATGACTCACGGCGTCACACCCTTCACGTTGTCATGTAACTCACAGTTTCACATGGTTTGCCTCAGAGCTGAAATAGTGCGGACAGGGAGCCGTGGCCGAGCAGGAGCCCTGCGAGCCGCCGTCGTTCGACGGGAGAATGCCAGCGCCCACAGCTCCGCTCGACTGTGGGATGCCGGGGCGCGCGGGGGCCGCAGGCGGTGTGTGCCGGTTACTTGATTCTGTGCCCATCGCATGCCTCCTCTCCCCCGTCCCCAGCAGAGTCGGCCGGGAACTCGCGCAGCTCCACGCAGATGAACTCGTACTCGGACAGCGGCTTCCAGGAGGCCTGCGGGTACTACAGTGGACAGGGTGCCGGCAAGGCGGAACTCAGGCTGCAGCACTCCTATCCTGGCAGCGGCAACTCGCTGGGCCGCGGAACCCGCGCCGAGGGGCAGGCCTCCATCCAGGTACCGCTCTGCCCTCCTTCTCCAGGGGGGGATGTTTATCTGAGCATTATGATTGATTTATATCTTTTCATTTCAACCGAATCAGTCTGTTTTTGATGCCGTTCTGCCGATGTCGTTATTAATGGTCTTTGGGGGGGCAACATTAACCAAAGTGAATCAAAATCAAATCATAGTTTATCAAATGCATTTAGCACATAGCAGGAGCTGCAGGCAATGAAATAAGTCTCCCTAGTACTAGAAAAACAGTGACCAGTTAAATAGTTAAGATAGTTACGAAATGTACAAATAGTGCTTGCTATTTGTTAGCTGTTAGCTGTTGAGCAGCCTTCCTGCCGGAGGGGAGAAGGTGTTTCAGAGCCTGTTTGTCCAAATGCCGAAGTGTCAGTGCGCTGATGCCGCTGATGCCGTTCCCCAGGCACTTCGTCGCTCCTGTCCCATCTGGATTTCTGAGCCCTGTCTTTGATCTCCTCTGCCCCCCACCCTCAGGTGACCGGGAGTCACCCCGCCGGCTCGGGCCGGGCCATGCGGAGGGTGAGCTCGGTGCCGTCCCGCACACACTCGCCTGCGTACGGCAGTGCCGTGTCCCCGTCACGCGGCTCCCTGCGCACCTTGCTGGGCAGCGCTTACGGCTCGCCGGTGGTGGCCGAGCCCAAGCCGTTGGCGGCAGTATTCTCCACGGCGACGCTGCCCGCTTCCCAGCGGCCCGGCTCCCCAGCCTCCATGCGGCCTGGCAGTGCCGGCCGCGCCGCCTCCTCCTCCTCATACCAGGCGCCGGCACGCACCGGCTCCCCCGTCGCCACGCCGGGGTCCTCCTCACCCTCGCCGGTGCGCTCTGGCATGATGGCGGTGCCTCAGCACTACGGCTCCACGCTGCCACGCTCCCTGCTACACGACGGTGACCTCTACGCCCCGCGCACCTATGAACTCTACGAGCGCATGCTCCCGCCGCGGCCCGACAGCCTCACAGGTGGGTTTCTGAATCCTGCCCCAGATGCTCCACAGATTTTCCCATTCCGCTTGCATCTCCGCAGAGCTCAAGATTAATTAACCCAGACGCCTCCCATCTGGGGGGGGTTTCCGTCGCTGCGGACACAGTCTGCCATATGTACTGGTGGCAGACACTGACTGTTAGAGCCTCAGATCGCTCCCTAACAGAAATGTCTCTGCTCGGGGCTTGTAGCACATGAGATGCGTTTAACATCTCCAGGTTGGCATGAATCCCACAGCTGCCAAAAAGCAGGAACCCAAACGTGCACGTGGGACCGTTTCTGTCCCACTACAAGGAAATATTTCCCTTAAACTTTGCAGGAAGTTATATAAGAAGCATATGTGCCTGTTTTGTGTATTTTTATCCACACATGTGCCTGTATTGTGTATATATATCCACACATATGTATGTGCTGCACGGGGCCTGTGAACAGGGCATCTGGAGTGCTTTGTGGAACTGATCAATTATTCAATCTCTTCTGTGACGTGCGTATGGCCTAATGCTTTCCTATGGCTCCCTGAATGGGCATCAACGTCAGATGTAACGAGGCTTTTAATTCCTGCCAGTGGCATGTTTGATCATCACTCTCACGTTAAGCTACTCCTCACCCAGTGCTCTGTGAGCAAGCCCCCACTCCCATGAATAATTCAGCCTGTTTTTTCTCCCCGTGTGTTGATTGAAAGCATCCCCTCCCCCGCCCCCCAGGCACTCCAACGAGTGTCCTTTGAAACCGTTACCTGTTTACAGAGAGTGACGCGGTTTCGACTCCACTCCCCGGAACATTCCGGAAGGATTCTCTAATTCATTTCATTCCTGTTACTTTCCTGTTGCTCTCCTGTTTTCAGACGTCTGCCTTTTTTGTTTTATCTGTTGTCGAAAACTTTGGAAGAAAGGTGCTCGGTGTTTTCCACAGGGAAAGATTTTATGATCAAAACCTCAGGAACGGAAAGGACCGCTCCCAGCTTCAGTACCGGTTTTGGCTCAGGTGGTTCCGGTCCTGCTCGACTTAGAGACACAATGCATCTGGTGGCAGCAACATCGTATGGCGGGACAGACAAGTGCAGCGAGTAAATTGGGTGGCTGACGGCAGGTTTCCACTTAAACTTGTGCAAAAGTGAGCAGAAATGTGTGATCTGAGGTATTGTATTTGGATCAAAGCATTTGCTGAATAAGTAAATGGAAATGTGGATGAAGTGTAAAGCAATAACGAGAAAGAATAAGCAGATGTAAAATTAGAATCTCGTATTGGGTGGGGGCTTTGGGGCTGTGTGGGGGCCCTGAATCGCCCCAGGGTCACCTGTTAACCCAGAAAATGGTTCTGGGAGTCTGTTGAAGTGCTGGTCTGTTCTGCTTTTTGACAGATTTGTAGGTTATTTCCCAAAAGTGAGTATTTTGAGCAGGCGGTGCCCTGAGGTGTGGGGGCAAGGGTCAGTGATCACCTCACCACTGTTTTTTCGTGCTCCAGAGCTCTCGGGGGAAGGGGGCCATTGGTAGCGACTTTTTCCACTTGGTATCATCCCTGTATCCATCTTGACCAGTATGGAATATCCAGGTGGATTCAGGTTCCCACTTTGGAGGGTGGGGAGGGGGGCTTACTGGGAGCCAAAAGGTTGTCATCCAGACGTGAGCAATGGGTCTGATTCTGCTCATTTGTTTCTGTCTGCGGGGCCATAAAAACTAATCATCTGTGCTTTGAAGTATCTGATGAAGGAGGATATTAGCAGGACCGGACCATTAGAACAAGAGAAAATAAAGGCAGATGCAATCGGCACATCTGCAGATATTTGGGAAGCGTAGTACGGAATGTGCAGCAGTAGCGGTAACGTTTGGGAAGCATGGTACAGAATGCGCAGCGGTGATGTTAGGGAAGCGTGGTACAGAATGCGCAGCGGTAATGTTTGGGAAGCGTTGTACAGAATGCGCAGCGGTAATGTCTGGGAAGCGTGGTACAGAATGCGCAGCGGTAATGTTTGGGAAGCATGGTATAGATTGCGCAGCGGTAATGTTTGGGAAGCGTGGTATAGAATGAGCAGCGGGGATGTTTGGGAAGCATGGTATAGATTGCGCAGCGGTGATGCTTGGGAAGCGTGGTACAGAATGCACTGCAGTGGCAGTAACGTTTGGGAAGCGTGGTACAGAATGCGCAGCGGTAATGTTTGGGAAGCGTGGTATAGAATGAGCAGCGGGGATGTTTGGGAAGCATGGTATAGATTGCGCAGCGGTGATGCTTGGGAAGCGTGGTACAGAATGTGCAGCAGTAGCGGTAACATTTGGGAAGCGTGGTACAGAATGCACTGCAGTGGCAGTAACATTTGGGAAGCGTGGTACAGAATGCGCAGCGGTAATGTTTGGGAAGCGTGGTACAGAATGCGCAGTGGTAATGTTTGGGAAGCATGGTATAGAATGTGTCATGTTGATGATTGGGAGGCATGGTATAGAATGCATGGCGGTGACATTTGGGAAGCTTGGTTCAGAATGTGCGGCGGTGAAGTTTGGTAAGCGTGGTATAGATCATACGCCAGCAGCAGAGGTAAAGTTTGGTAAGCACATTGCAGAACATATGGCAGCAGCAAAAGTGACATTTGGGGAGTGCGGTGTAGAACATACGGCAGCAACAGTGTGGCCTTTGGAATCTCGGTGTAGAACATACGGCAGCAACAGTGTGGCCTTTGGAATCTCGGTGTAGAACATACGGCAGGAGCAGAGGTGGCGTTTGGGAAGCGGCGTGTAGAACATATGGCAGCAGCAGAGGTGGCGTTTGGGAAGCGGCGCGTAGAACATACGGCAGCAGCAGAGGTGGCGTTTGGGAAGCGGCGTGTAGAACGTACGGCAGCAGCAGAGGTGGCGTTTGGGAGGCGGCGTGTAGAACATACGGCAGCAGCAGAGGTGGCGTTTAGGAAGCGGCGTGTAGAACATACGGCAGCAGCAGAGGTGGCGTCTGGGAAGCGGCGCGTAGAACGTACGGCAGCAGCAGAGGTGGCGTTTGGGAGGCGGCGTGTAGAACGTACGGCAGCAGCAGAGGTGGCGTTTGGGAGGCGGCGTGTAGAACGTACGGCAGCAGCAGAGGTGGTTTTGGGAAGCGGCGTGTAGAACATACGGCAGCAGCAGAGGTGGCGTCTGGGAAGCGGCGCGTAGAACGTACGGCAGCAGCAGAGGTGGCGTTTGGGAGGCGGCGTGTAGAACATACGGCAGCAGCAGAGGTGGTTTTGGGAAGCGGCGCGTAGAACATACGGCAGCAGCAGAGGTGGCGTTTGGGAGGCGGCGTGTAGAACATACGGCAGCAGCAGAGGTGGTTTTGGGAAGCGGCGTGTAGAACATACGGCAGCAGCAGAGGTGGTTTTGGGAAGCGGCGTGTAGAACATACGGCAGCAGCAGAGGTGGCGTTTGGGAAGCGGCGTGTAGAACATACGGCAGCAGCAGAGGTGGCGTTTGGGAGGCGGCGTGTAGAACATACGGCAGCAGCAGAGGTGGCGTTTGGGAAGCGGCGTGTAGAACATACGGCAGCAGCAGAGGTGGCGTTTGGGAGGCGGCGTGTAGAACATACGGCAGCAGCAGAGGTGGCGTTTGGGAGGCGGCGTGTAGAACATACGGCAGCAGCAGAGGTGGCGTTTGGGAGGCGGCGTGTAGAACATACGGCAGCAGCAGAGGTGGCGTTTGGGAAGCGGCGTGTAGAACATACGGCAGCAGCAGAGGTGGCGTTTGGGAGGCGGCGTGTAGAACGTACGGCAGCAGCAGAGGTGGTTTTGGGAAGCGGCGTGTAGAACATACGGCAGCAGCAGAGGTGGCGTCTGGGAAGCGGCGCGTAGAACGTACGGCAGCAGCAGAGGTGGCGTTTGGGAGGCGGCGTGTAGAACATACGGCAGCAGCAGAGGTGGTTTTGGGAAGCGGCGTGTAGAACGTACGGCAGCAGCAGAGGTGGCGTTTGGGAAGCGGCGTGTAGAACGTACGGCAGCAGCAGAGGTGGCGTTTGGGAAGCGGCGTGTAGAACATACGGCAGCAGCAGAGGTGGCGTTTGGGAGGCGGCGTGTAGAACGTACGGCAGCAGCAGAGGTGGCGTTTGGGAAGCGGCGTGTAGAACATACGGCAGCAGCAGAGGTGGCGTTTGGGAGGCGGCGTGTAGAACATACGGCAGCAGCAGAGGTGGTTTTGGGAAGCGGCGCGTAGAACGTACGGCAGCAGCAGAGGTGGCGTTTGGGAGGCGGCGTGTAGAACGTACGGCAGCAGCAGAGGTGGCGTTTGGGAAGCGGCGTGTAGAACATACGGCAGCAGCAGAGGTGGCGTTTGGGAGGCGGCGTGTAGAACATACGGCAGCAGCAGAGGTGGTTTTGGGAAGTGGCGTGTAGAACATACGGCAGCAGCAGAGGTGGCGTTTGGGAGGCGGCGTGTAGAACATACGGCAGCAGCAGAGGTGGCGTTTGGGAGGCGGCGTGTAGAACATACGGCAGCAGCAGAGGTGGTTTTGGGAAGTGGCGTGTAGAACATACGGCAGCAGCAGAGGTGGCGTTTGGGAAGCGGCGTGTAAAACGCACGGCAATGTTTGAGATTCATGCCGTTCTTGTGGTGCTGTGCCTCCTCTCAGTGGTAATTAGGCTGCTTCATCTGAACAGACGGCGTCCTCGTTATTAAAAATGTGATTCAGTGGCATGAAATGTGCATAATCATACTCGTCGCTCCCTTTTGTGATTGCAGAATCATGGGTACTTAATGTGGTGCCGCCTGTCCGCTCAGGAATGACCTCATTTCTGTCCTGGCTTCCTTCTTCACACTGTCTCTGTTTCCTTTTTCTCTTTATGTTTTTTGTTGTCTTGTTTTTTGCGGCCAATGGGAATCTCCAGACGCACTGATAGATGAACTACAAGGTGAATTCCGTCTCCTACCCACTGCCCCCCCTTCTCATGTCATTATCATGCCCTCCCCCAACCTCCTTAGATATTTAAAAAATGCTTATAATGATTTGATGTGTGTGTTTGTGCATGTGTTCGTGTCATATTCCTCTCACACTGCAACCCCAATGTTATTCATGTCCAGAGGCTGCATAAACTTGCTGTGCTCCTGTCCTCGTCTCTGCCTCCCCCTGACACCAATAAGTAGCTCCAGCCTGTGTAGCACCCTGCTCCTCCCCCACAGAATGTTACCTGCCCCCTAGAGACAGATAGGCCTTCCACACTACAATCTGAAGGAGCTGATCACATTAACCTGACACTACTGGTGAAATTGACTTTGGGCGGTTCATCCAGTAGGTTAATCTAGGTGGTGAGCGGATTAATCAAGGTGATTAGTGGAGTAAACCTGGTGGTAAGCGGGGTTAACCAGGTGATGAGTGGAGTAAACCTGGTGGTGAGCGGGGTAAACCAGGTGATGAGCATGTTAATCCAGGTGATGAGTGGAGTAAACCTGGTGGTGAGCGGGGTAAACCAGGTGTTGCATCCAGACTACAGGTATTTAAGCGCATTTCTCTCATGACACAATTTTGATCCTTATTGTGCAAATACTCTTAAAGTATAATTAACGAAATTAATAATTAATAATTATTTTTACCACTAAATTATTTCCTTTGTTGTTTCCAACAACAAAGATGTTCATTCATGGAAACGACATCAAAGGCATGTTCTGGAAGCCTGGATTTTTGGGAATACATTATGTGATCTAATTTCCCAAGTAATTATGATGTTTGATTTCTCCCCTCCCCCTCCCCCAGTGAACATCCAGACAGTGAACTTAGATCAAAATCCAGACAGAGCAGAAGCCAGGAGAAAATTATTTTTACATCAACTGCTAAAAATTGATTATTGGCCGCAGTGTCTTCTACCTCCTGTCCCATCTCCTGTCTGTGTCCTAACATCTGGCTTTAATTTCCCTCTTTCCGTCCGCCTTTTGCTTGCTTTTGATCTCGGAGGCTGTGACTATATCTGTAGCCCTGAGCTGCTTCTCGTCGCTGCCACACTGAGCCTAGATTATCGTCTCTGTTGTCTGGCGATTTGAAGGAAGTTGCCTGTTGTTTATAGTGAAAAGATGAAATGATAGCATGGCTAATTGAGGGATGTGAAAGGCGAGCTTGTTCTAGAGCTCTCATGAGCGGACCACAAAGACCCTTCAAAGGACGTTACGCCGTAAACCCCGATGAACGCTTCTTCGGGGAATTGGAAAAAAAACATACGTAACCCTCTTTTTCCAGTTCGATGTGAGGCCATTTTTTCCCGTTTTCTGTGAGAGTGGAATTTTGTCATTTGATTAATCGCTTGACTCTTCATAAGCGTCAACACCATTAAATCTTTTTTATTTATTTCTTTAACACATACGTAGCAGATGTTCTCAAAGATGCTCAGAGGCTAACAAATTAAGGTAACTAATGATGCTTCTATAAATTATGTCTAGCACATAAAATAGTGCAGCTAAGCAGCATGGTATTACCTTATGCAGGGTCACATGGGCAGGTGTGATTGCCAGGTCACTGTACCATATGGAATAAATAACTTTAGCGTTATACTGTTTGCCTTTAGCATTAGCATCTTTGCCACTGGTGCTATGTCTGTCCAATTAATGAGGCGTATTGTGGGGTCCGACATTTAAAATACAAATTCAGATATAGGCGGTCCTGTCAGCTATAACAGGCAGCCATAAATCCACTTGCATTTCAACAGGAAGTTTTTGGAAGAGTCTGATGGGACGTCATCTCAGAATTGACTACACTGAGTAATTCTTTCTGTAGCTAATTTCCCCTGTTTGTTTTATGTGCCGCGGATTTAGCATGCCGATAATTTTGTCTGCGTTCATTTCGTCTGATGTCGGCAATGCATTAAAATAATTACGTTTTTCAGTAATGCATAAATAAGGGTATCAACGTCCTGTGCGGTCCATCTATTTTCTGTAAGAGCTTTAGCAAGACAGTCCAGAGACTGTCTCTGACTTTCCACATGGCAATTCGGTCCATCACGGGATGTCACCAAGGCGTAGGAGCAACTGCTCTGTCATACCGTGTGGCTGTTTGGATTATGGGAAGCAGGGGCACAGCAGGGGCATGGGTACACTGGCAGATTCTAGGGACCCAACACTCTGTAGGGGCCCTTGAATACAACCGCTTATCCTACTGGGTCGCGGGGGGTCCGGAGTCTATCCCGGAAGCAATGGGCACGAGGCAGGGAACAACCCAGGATGGGGGGCCAGCCCATCGCAGGGCCCCTTGAATACATAACATTATAAAATTCTTAATTTCTATGGTCGTAACCCTAATCCAGACTACGACAACCTAAACCCTACCCAGTCCTAACCTTAACGTGCAAAATACAACACTCTTAGTATTTTTAGGTTTCTGATTACCTCTATAGATTAAAAGATTTGTTTTTTTAGGACTTTGTGGAGACATCAAAATGTTTACATGACCTGACACATACAGAGGCCTGCACATACGTGCGCGCACACATACACACTCACAGAGGAATTAAACCAACAGCCCTGGAGGTGTCAGACCACATAACCAGCCACTGACGCAGCCTATTGCTCACCTGTTCATATGGTGGGAGGAATGGCTCAGTATTAAATTTAAAACTGGGGTTCTAAGTGAGTTTTTTTTGTGTAAAAGCCAGCATTGCTGTATTCTGTCCCTCCCCCATTTCACAGAGCAGTTTATTTGTAATTATGACTCCACAGTGCTATTTTAATCTTCGGAGCTTCCATGTTGAAGATCACATGATTAAAGATGGGGAGTTTCTCTGGGCCCCCCCACCCCCCCCCCACAAATGCAAATACCATTCCATGCTGGATTAATTGCTGCTCAGTAGGGGGCGAGGGCGGGCTTTCTGCTGGAAAGATTATGCTACGTTTTACTGGGGAGGTTTTTCATTTTTGTAAATATCAACCTGTGTCAGATGGGCTTAAAACCATGGAGAAAGTCACGCTCCCCTTCCCAGAATCCTCCTCTCGGTTGTGCCCGTGTCATTTCTACTGGGTTTCCCAGCTTGCACGTTGTGCTCTGGTAAAGACCCATCTCTGTGCGTCTGTTAATGTTCCAGAAAAATATATATGCATATACAAATTATGCAATGTCGGGGGTGCATTTGTGGCTCAGCGGGTTAGGACGCTGTGATCGGAAGGTCAGCGGTTCAAATCCTGGGGTTAGCAGAGTGATGTCACTGTCGGCCCCTTGAGCAAGGCCTGTGATCCCCAGTTCCTCAAAGGGCTGTCTGACCCTGATTTCACAAAAAAAAAACTGTCTTCTATAAAAGCCATTATTAAAAGCCATAAATAACTATGAAAGTATAATATAATGTAATTCACAATGTGGAACATTTTCCCAGCCATTTCCTGATGATGCTTCCCCATCTTCTAGGAATGATGGTTCCCCATCTTCTAGGAATGATGGTTCCCCATCTTCTAGGAGGGCTCTATTAAAGGCAGTGTCTTCACTCAGATCGCGCAGTGACAAAAATGGCCTTTTCTCTCTCGCCTGAAATGGGGGCTTTATTTCCGTGGGAAATCGAGTGTGCGAGTGTCCTGCCTGGTAAGCCCTTCCAGTAGCGCCGCCTCATCCCCGATAAGGGACAGTAAATGACCCCCCCCGCCCCCCCCAGTCACATGTGCCGCACAGACGACGCAGCAATCTCTGATTTACCATACCGCACTCACACGGTCTCATTTCTTTCTCCAATGTGCGATTAGCTTCCGTCGCCCCCACACCACGATGCATGTCCTGTGAAGCCCACGTGCGTATTCTACTCCCCCCGTTTAGCCGGGGCCGTGAATCAGAGAAAACCTGACGGAGTAAATACTTGTCACCCCCAGTGAATTTCCCCAGGCCGGCAGAACGTTAATGGTCGGTGGAACGGCATCGTTACGACGATGAAAGTAATTGCACATATAATTTCAAAAGTGGCCGTGACGATACTGCATCCGTCCGCTCGGATATACATCCGAGTCGAAGCCAAGAGAGTTCGGATGCCGTTGGGGGTGGAAACCCGGCCCCCCAGAGGCAGCTCGCTCGGAAGCGACGAATGCCTGCATCCACTGGCTTATTACTGTGCCGCTTCCTTTGTGTTTTGTTTGTCTTTAATAATGTAATGATACAATATTAATAAATACATTTTACTTAAAGGTGCCTTTCAGGACGCCTCACAAAGAAAGCTGGAACAAGATGGCAACATGCTGTATATACACTATATCCACTAACACATACACACACGCGGTGTTTGTAATTGTATCTTTGTGGGGACTCTCCATTTATTTCTATGGGGAAAACGCTAATCTCAACATGACAGCCTTAACTCCTATCCAGCCCTAACCTTAACCATAAGTAACCATAAGTTTTTTGACTGTGTTCACAGATCATTGTGGGGACCTAAACAATGGTCCCCTGAATGTCAAAATAACAGATTTTTATTACATAGCGGGGCACATTTGGTCCCCATAATATAATATAAACATAATCCACACACACACACACACACGCACACACACGTGCATCCTGACCTTCGGCACCTCCTGCACCTACTGAGCTGTGGGTCATTTCCCTGTTGGCAAACAGACATCTGCTCGCTTCCCTTCTTGCCAGTTCTTGCAGCTTCCATCCTTTTGTTTTAGCTAGGAATGTGCTCTTTATTCCCCCAGTGGCCTTTTTCAGTACGACCGCCGTTGCGTTTCGGTTGCACTCCACTGCAATGTTTCGCAGACATTTAAAAAATTCGCTAAATTAATTTCAGATAAGCCGTTAGCAACGTACGCGTGAAAAAGGGGATAAAATGTCATTTTGTCAGGGCCTTTGATTCCCCCCCAGCTGCCCATCACAAACATGCCTGAAATGCTGCTGTTTTTCCATTGCTCACAGGCCTCCATCCCTACCATCCTTTTTGGCTGTAATCCTTATTAGAAGCGACAGAGGTGGGGTGTCAGGTGGGGGGGGGGTGCAGGCAGGGCGTGACGTGGGCTGTGAATTAACCCCTATAATATGCTGCTGTCCACAGGCCTTCGGACCTCCTACGCCAGCCAGCACAGCCTACTGGGTCAGGACCTGAGGATGGCCATGTCTCCCGACCGCCACATCACCCCCATTTACGAGGGCCGCACCTTCCAGGCCCCCTTGTTCCATAGTCCCAATCATGGCACTGTTGACCTGAACCACGGCTCCCAGAGTGCCCTCTACAGGACAAGCTCAGGTACGCGTTCTGGCCGTGGCGACCAGTCTGATATCCTGTGGACCAGTGAACCTCCACTGCGAAATCCCAGAAGAACATCTCATTTCCTTGCAATAAAAACATTTTCTGTCTATTTATTTATTTTTATTTTATTTATCCCTACCATCTGTTTACTGGAAATGAACTGAGGGGAGTGTGATTTTATGTATGTAGATGATGCTTTTATCCAAATCCACATACATTTTTAAGAAAACAGGCTCAGACGGTACCTAGAGCAAATTGGGGTTAGGATGCTCAGCATCCTCACCTGCTGTGCCACTGTATACATTCACCTGCTGAACTGCATTCATCCCCTCTGCTGTGCCCCATCATCCTTGAGGGTTGTACTTAGCCCCAAGTGAACAGCTGCTGAGGGGGGGGGGGGGGGGTTAGGGTACTCCACCAAAGAATGATGAAGCTGCAAGCCGCTGGAGATAGCCACTAGTCCGGAGAATACAGTGGCACTTAGTGGAATCAAGCCCCTTGACATTTTCAGCCAATAGACTGCTTTACATTGCCCACTATTATTCATTGTATTAATTATTGCTAATGATTATCGTCCTGTACCTACTTCTGACTATCATCCAGTAATCTGGGGTGTTATGTGGGTTGGCCATACCCCGGCACTGGAGAGGGGGTTGTCGCTAAATTAAATCCAGCCCCACTTTAAACTTTGCCCATTTCTTTGCCATCGGGCTCCCGTCGTGAGCCCTCTCTCCCCCCCCCGGGACTCTCCTATCTACCAGGGGAGTCGGGTAATAAATTGTATCAGTGCCCAGAACGGTATTTGTAGATAAGCATGCGTAATGTGTTTACCCCGGGCCGTACTGAGAAAGAAAAATGACTGTTTAGGGCTTTTGTGTAAGCCTACTTCATTAGAAAAAAAATCCAATTTGATCCCAGAACAGTTTTTGTTATGCTGTGAAATTAGATTTTAATGGCCTTTTTTAGTAGGGCTCTCTTTTTTTGTTCTTTGTTCTTTATTTCGGCGGTACGTACATTCGGCTGCGAGAACTGAGGTCAGTGTGGCACTCGATGAAAATATCGATCCCCAGTGCAAAGAACTCTGGGAAGTAACATGGAATGTAGATCTGGGATCTGGCTTGACCTCCCGGAATGTTATTTTTCGGGGAAAAAATTAATTGATTTTTGATTTTTAAAAGGCAAATTACATTGATCATTTCATGATGCTCATGGTTTTAATAGGTGCTTTTTAAGATCTCTGGTAGAATTTTACAGAGGAACTTTGCTGTATCATAACAGGAGGAGGCAGGCAGAATCCAGAAATACTTTTGCAGATGTGGGACATTGTTGTAATTTCAGATACTGCATTATAGGTCATTTTCCCCTGCACACATCTAATCTTCAGATCTTGGGCAAATTTGGTGTCACTCCAGGTCATCAAGCAAGGTGACCTTTGAGCTGGCTGAAGGCAGTGGATGTAGAGTCACAATGTTTGTGTGCAGGGACACACTGTGTGTGTTTGCTCTGGGGGACACAGTGTGTGCAAGCGGAGCACTGTGTGTGTTTGCGCAGAGGGACACTGTGTGTGCAGGGGGATACTGTGTGTGCAGAGGGACACTGTGTGTGCAGGGGGACACTGTGTGTGCCGGGGGACACTGTGTGTGCAGAGACACTGTGTGTGCAAAGGGACACTATGTACAGAGACACTGTGTGTGCAGAGGGACACTATGTACAGAGACACTGTGTGTGCAGGGGGACACTATGTACAGAGAGACACTGTGTGTGCAGGGGGACACTGTGTGTGCAGAGACACTGTGTGTGCAGAGGGACACTATGTACAGAGACACTGTGTGTGCCGGGGGACACTGTGTGTGCAGGGACGTTGTGTGTGCAGAGACACTGTGTGTGCAGAGGGACACTGTGTGCAGAGAGACACTGTGTGCAGAGAGACACTGTGTGTGCAGGGGGACACTGTGTGCAGAGAGACACTGTGTGTGCAGGGGGACACTGTGTGCAGAGAGACACTGTGTGTGCAGGGGGACACTGTGTGCAGAGACACTGTGTGTGCAGAGGGACACTGTGTGTGCAGAGAGACACTGTGTGTGCAAGGGGACACTGTGTGTGCATGGGGACATTGTGTGTGCCGGGGGACACTGTGTGTGCAGAGACGTTGCGTGTGCAGAGACACTGTGTGTGCAGAGGGACACTGTGTGCAGAGAGACACTGTGTGTGCAGAGACACTGTGTGTGCAGAGGGACACTGTGTGTAGAGAGACACTGTGTGTGCAGGGGGACACTGTGTGCAGAGAGATACTGTGTGTGCAGGGGGACACTATGTACAGAGACACTGTGTGTGCAGAGGGACACTATGTACAGAGAGACACTGTGTGTGCAGGGGGACACTATGTACAGAGAGACACTGTGTGTGCAGGGGGACACTGTGTGTGCAGAGACACTGTGTGTGGAGAGGGACACTATGTACAGAGAGACACTGTGTGTGCAGAGACACTGTGTGTGCAGAGGGACACTATGTACAGAGACACTGTGTGTGCAGGGGGACACTGTGTGCAGAGACACTGTGTGTGGAGAGGGACACTATGTACAGAGAGACACTGTGTGTGCAGAGACACTGTGTGTGCAGAGGGACACTATGTACAGAGACACTGTGTGTGCAGGGGGACACTGTGTGCAGAGAGACACTGTGTGTGCAGGGGGACACTATGTACAGAGACACTGTGTGTGCAGAGGGACACTATGTACAGAGACACTGTGTGCAGGGGGACACTGTGTGCAGAGAGACACTGTGTGTGCAGGGGGACACTATGTACAGAGACACTGTGTGTGCAGGGGGACACTATGTACAGAGAGACACTGTGTGTGCAGGGGGACACTGCGTGTGCCGGGGGACACTGTGTGTGCAGAGACACTGTGTGTGCAGAGGGACACTGTGTACAGAGAGACACTGTGTGTGCAGAGACACTGTGTGTGCAGAGGGACACTGTGTGTAGAGAGACACTGTGTGTGCAGGGGGACACTGTGTGTAGAGAGACACTGTGTGTGCAGGGGGACACTGTGTGTAGAGAGACACTGTGTGTGCAGAGGGACACTGTGTGTAGAGAGACACTGTGTGTGCAGGGGGACACTGTGTGCAGAGAGACACTGTGTGTGCAGGGGGACACTATGTACAGAGACACTGTGTGTGCCGGGGGACACTGTGTGTGCAGAGACACTGTGTGTGCAGAGACACTGTGTGTGCAGAGGGACTGTGTGTGCAGAGACACTGTGTGTGCAGAGGGACACTATGTACAGAGACACTGTGTGTGCAGGGGGACACTGTGTGCAGAGAGACACTGTGTGTGCAGGGGGACACTATGTACAGAGACACTGTGTGTGCAGGGGGACACTATGTACAGAGAGACACTGTGTGTGCAGGGGGACACTGTGTGTGCAGAGACACTGTGTGTGCAGAGGGACACTGTGTACAGAGAGACACTGTGTGTGCAGAGACACTGTGTGTGCAGAGGGACACTGTGTGTAGAGAGACACTGTGTGTGCAGGGGGACACTGTGTGTAGAGAGACACTGTGTGTGCAGAGGGACACTGTGTGTAGAGAGACACTGTGTGTGCAGGGGGACACTGTGTGCAGAGAGACACTGTGTGTGCAGGGGGACACTGTGTGCAGAGAGACACTGTGTGTGCAGGGGGACACTGTGTGCAGAGACACTGTGTGTGCAGAGGGACACTGTGTGTGCAGAGAGACACTGTGTGTGCAAGGGGACACTGTGTGTGCATGGGGACATTGTGTGTGCCGGGGGACACTGTGTGTGCAGAGACGTTGCGTGTGCAGAGACACTGTGTGTGCAGAGGGACACTGTGTGCAGAGAGACACTGTGTGTGCAGAGGGACACTGTGTGTGCAGAGGGACACTGTGTGTAGAGAGACACTGTGTGTGCAGGGGGACACTGTGTGCAGAGAGACACTGTGTGTGCAGGGGGACACTGTGTGCAGAGAGACACTGTGTGTGCAGGGGGACACTATGTACAGAGACACTGTGTGTGCAGAGGGACACTATGTACAGAGAGACACTGTGTGTGCAGGGGGACACTATGTACAGAGAGACACTGTGTGTGCAGGGGGACACTATGTACAGAGAGACACTGTGTGTGCAGGGGGACACTGTGTGTGCCGGGGGACACTGTGTGTGCAGAGACACTGTGTGTGGAGAGGGACACTATGTACAGAGAGACACTGTGTGTGCAGAGACACTGTGTGTGCAGAGGGACACTATGTACAGAGACACTGTGTGTGCAGGGGGACACTGTGTGCAGAGAGACACTGTGTGTGCAGGGGGACACTATGTACAGAGACACTGTGTGTGCAGAGGGACACTATGTACAGAGACACTGTGTGTGCAGGGGGACACTGTGTGCAGAGAGACACTGTGTGTGCAGGGGGACACTATGTACAGAGACACTGTGTGTGCAGGGGGACACTATGTACAGAGAGACACTGTGTGTGCAGGGGGACACTGTGTGTGCAGAGACACTGTGTGTGCAGAGGGACACTGTGTACAGAGAGACACTGTGTGTGCAGAGACACTGTGTGTGCAGAGGGACACTGTGTGTGCAGAGGGACACTATGTACAGAGACACTGTGTGTGCCGGGGGACACTGTGTGTGCAGGGACGTTGTGTGTGCAGAGACACTGTGTGTGCAGAGGGACACTGTGTGCAGAGAGACACTGTGTGCAGAGAGACACTGTGTGTGCAGGGGGACACTGTGTGCAGAGAGACACTGTGTGTGCAGGGGGACACTGTGTGCAGAGAGACACTGTGTGTGCAGGGGGACACTGTGTGCAGAGACACTGTGTGTGCAGAGGGACACTGTGTGTGCAGAGAGACACTGTGTGTGCAAGGGGACACTGTGTGTGCATGGGGACATTGTGTGTGCCGGGGGACACTGTGTGTGCAGAGACGTTGCGTGTGCAGAGACACTGTGTGTGCAGAGGGACACTGTGTGCAGAGAGACACTGTGTGTGCAGAGACACTGTGTGTGCAGAGGGACACTGTGTGTAGAGAGACACTGTGTGTGCAGGGGGACACTGTGTGCAGAGAGATACTGTGTGTGCAGGGGGACACTATGTACAGAGACACTGTGTGTGCAGAGGGACACTATGTACAGAGAGACACTGTGTGTGCAGGGGGACACTATGTACAGAGAGACACTGTGTGTGCAGGGGGACACTGTGTGTGCAGAGACACTGTGTGTGGAGAGGGACACTATGTACAGAGAGACACTGTGTGTGCAGAGACACTGTGTGTGCAGAGGGACACTATGTACAGAGACACTGTGTGTGCAGGGGGACACTGTGTGCAGAGACACTGTGTGTGGAGAGGGACACTATGTACAGAGAGACACTGTGTGTGCAGAGACACTGTGTGTGCAGAGGGACACTATGTACAGAGACACTGTGTGTGCAGGGGGACACTGTGTGCAGAGAGACACTGTGTGTGCAGGGGGACACTATGTACAGAGACACTGTGTGTGCAGAGGGACACTATGTACAGAGACACTGTGTGTGCAGGGGGACACTGTGTGCAGAGAGACACTGTGTGTGCAGGGGGACACTATGTACAGAGACACTGTGTGTGCAGGGGGACACTATGTACAGAGAGACACTGTGTGTGCAGGGGGACACTGCGTGTGCCGGGGGACACTGTGTGTGCAGAGACACTGTGTGTGCAGAGGGACACTGTGTACAGAGAGACACTGTGTGTGCAGAGACACTGTGTGTGCAGAGGGACACTGTGTGTAGAGAGACACTGTGTGTGCAGGGGGACACTGTGTGTAGAGAGACACTGTGTGTGCAGGGGGACACTGTGTGTAGAGAGACACTGTGTGTGCAGAGGGACACTGTGTGTAGAGAGACACTGTGTGTGCAGGGGGACACTGTGTGCAGAGAGACACTGTGTGTGCAGGGGGACACTATGTACAGAGACACTGTGTGTGCCGGGGGACACTGTGTGTGCAGAGACACTGTGTGTGCAGAGACACTGTGTGTGCAGAGGGACTGTGTGTGCAGAGACACTGTGTGTGCAGAGGGACACTATGTACAGAGACACTGTGTGTGCAGGGGGACACTGTGTGCAGAGAGACACTGTGTGTGCAGGGGGACACTATGTACAGAGACACTGTGTGTGCAGGGGGACACTATGTACAGAGAGACACTGTGTGTGCAGGGGGACACTGTGTGTGCAGAGACACTGTGTGTGCAGAGGGACACTGTGTACAGAGAGACACTGTGTGTGCAGAGACACTGTGTGTGCAGAGGGACACTGTGTGTAGAGAGACACTGTGTGTGCAGGGGGACACTGTGTGTAGAGAGACACTGTGTGTGCAGAGGGACACTGTGTGTAGAGAGACACTGTGTGTGCAGGGGGACACTGTGTGCAGAGAGACACTGTGTGTGCAGGGGGACACTGTGTGCAGAGACACTGTGTGTGCAGAGGGACACTGTGTGTGCAGAGAGACACTGTGTGTGCAAGGGGACACTGTGTGTGCATGGGGACATTGTGTGTGCCGGGGGACACTGTGTGTGCAGAGACGTTGCGTGTGCAGAGACACTGTGTGTGCAGAGGGACACTGTGTGCAGAGAGACACTGTGTGTGCAGAGACACTGTGTGTGCAGAGGGACACTGTGTGTAGAGAGACACTGTGTGTGCAGGGGGACACTGTGTGCAGAGAGACACTGTGTGTGCAGGGGGACACTATGTACAGAGACACTGTGTGTGCAGAGGGACACTATGTACAGAGAGACACTGTGTGTGCAGGGGGACACTATGTACAGAGAGACACTGTGTGTGCAGGGGGACACTATGTACAGAGAGACACTGTGTGTGCAGGGGGACACTGTGTGTGCCGGGGGACACTGTGTGTGCAGAGACACTGTGTGTGGAGAGGGACACTATGTACAGAGAGACACTGTGTGTGCAGAGACACTGTGTGTGCAGAGGGACACTATGTACAGAGACACTGTGTGTGCAGGGGGACACTGTGTGCAGAGAGACACTGTGTGTGCAGGGGGACACTATGTACAGAGACACTGTGTGTGCAGAGGGACACTATGTACAGAGACACTGTGTGTGCAGGGGGACACTGTGTGCAGAGAGACACTGTGTGTGCAGGGGGACACTATGTACAGAGACACTGTGTGTGCAGGGGGACACTATGTACAGAGAGACACTGTGTGTGCAGGGGGACACTGTGTGTGCAGAGACACTGTGTGTGCAGAGAGACACTGTGTACAGAGAGACACTGTGTGTGCAGAGACACTGTGTGTGCAGAGGGACACTGTGTGTAGAGAGACACTGTGTGTGCAGGGGGACACTGTGTGTAGAGAGACACTGTGTGTGCAGGGGGACACTGTGTGTAGAGAGACACTGTGTGTGCAGAGGGACACTGTGTGTAGAGAGACACTGTGTGTGCAGGGGGACACTGTGTGCAGAGAGACACTGTGTGTGCAGGGGGACACTATGTACAGAGACACTGTGTGTGCCGGGGGACACTGTGTGTGCAGAGACACTGTGTGTGCAGAGACACTGTGTGTGCAGAGGGACTGTGTGTGCAGAGACACTGTGTGTGCAGAGGGACACTATGTACAGAGACACTGTGTGTGCAGGGGGACACTGTGTGCAGAGAGACACTGTGTGTGCAGGGGGACACTATGTACAGAGACACTGTGTGTGCAGGGGGACACTATGTACAGAGAGACACTGTGTGTGCAGGGGGACACTGTGTGTGCAGAGATACTGTGTGTGCAGAGGGACACTGTGTACAGAGAGACACTGTGTGTGCAGAGACACTGTGTGTGCAGAGGGACACTGTGTGTAGAGAGACACTGTGTGTGCAGGGGGACACTGTGTGTAGAGAGACACTGTGTGTGCAGAGGGACACTGTGTGTAGAGAGACACTGTGTGTGCAGGGGGACACTGTGTGCAGAGAGACACTGTGTGTGCAGGGGGACACTATGTACAGAGACACTGTGTGTGCCGGGGGACACTGTGTGTGCAGAGACACTGTGTGTGCAGAGACACTGTGTGTGCAGAGGGACTGTGTGTGCAGAGACACTGTGTGTGCAGAGGGACACTATGTACAGAGACACTGTGTGTGCAGGGGGACACTATGTACAGAGACACTGTGTGTGCCGGGGGACACTGTGTGTGCAGGGACGTTGTCTGTGCAGAGACACTGTGTGTGCAGAGGGACACTGTGTGCAGAGAGACACTGTGTGCAGAGGGACACTATGTACAGAGACACTGTGTGTGCAGGGGGACACTATGTACAGAGACACTGTGTGTGCCGGGGGACACTGTGTGTGCAGAGACACTGTGTGTGCAGAGGGACACTATGTACAGAGACACTGTGTGTGCCGGGGGACACTGTGTGCAGAGAGACACTGTGTGTGCAGAGGGACACTGTGTGTGCAGAGAGACACTGTGTGTGCAAGGGGACACTGTGTGTGCAGGGGAACATTGTGTGTGCCGGGGGACACTGTGTGTGCAGGGACGTTGTGTGTGCAGAGACACTGTGTGTGCAGAGGGACACTGTGTGCAGAGAGACACTGTGTGCAGAGAGACACTGTGTGTGCAGGGGGACACTGTGTGCAGAGAGACACTGTGTGTGCAGAGGGACACTGTGTGTGCAGAGAGACACTGTGTGTGCAAGGGGACACTGTGTGTGCAGGGGAACATTGTGTGTGCCGGGGGACACTGTGTGTGCAGGGGAACATTGTGTGTGCCGGGGGACACTGTGTGTGCAGAGACGTTGCGTGTGCAGAGACACTGTGTGTGCAGAGGGACACTGTGTGCAGAGAGACACTGTGTGTGCAGGGGGACACTGTGTGCAGAGACACTGTGTGCAGGGGGACACTGTGTGTGCAGGGGGACACTGTGTGCAGAGACACTGTGTGCAGGGGGACACTGTGTGCAGGGGGACACTGTGTGTGCAGAGAGACACTGTGTGTGCAGGGGGACACTGTGGGCAGAGAGACACTGTGTGTGCAGGGGGACACTGTGTGCATTTGCTCTGGCGGGCACAGTGTGTGTATTTGCTCATAGGGACACCATGTGTGCGTTTGCCAGCAGGAAGTACATTGTCGGAACCAAGGTTGATCCTTGCCTTTTAATGAGCACTTCTCAGTGCTTGGTGGTGGGATGGTCAGAGGGTCAGTTACATGCTCTAGATACTAATGAGCAAAGGATGCCTGGATATACAGCTCTTATCTCATTGAGGAATTATAGGCTTTGTGGATGATGATGATGATGATGATGATGATGGCACAAGCCAGGATAAACCTCACCACCCAGATATGTCGGATCAGCTTAGAACAGTGTTTCCCAGTCCAGTCCTCGGGGACCCACAGACGGTCAACATTTTTGCTCCTCGCCAGCTCCCTGCCAGACAGTCCACATTTTCTACTGGGAGCTGGGAGCTGGGAGGGAGCATAAACGTGGCCCGTCTGTGGGTCTCTGAGGACCGAATTGGGAAACACTTAGAAGATGTCATTATTCAGATCTTGTGGTCAAAAGGCTCTGACATGAAATACTAGTAGGGGTTAGGTGGGGGTGGTTACTGCCAAAACTCCCTAAAGCTGAGAACCTGACAGGGATCATTAATATAAATTAGTTAATGCATTATCTAAAAAGCAACTCTGTTTGCTGCCAGTAGCTTTGTGATGACCGCAGCGGTGCGGTTCCTGAATTAGCAGCCTTTGAAGGCTGAGCAGGTCCCCCGCTGGAGTGCGGTAACAGGGGGGGCCGTCTCTGGCCTGCCAACAGGGACCTCCCTTGCAGCGCCGTGGATCTTGTTGTTTTCACCCAGACGTCATTAAGGGGTCCCAGACCGAGGGATGCGTCCTGCTGGTCTTATGGAAGAGCAGGACCCATCAGAACAGCTGCCAGTCTGCGGTACTGGGCCCATTAAGAAACAGGGCTATGAATAAAGAGTCTGTTTTTTGTAAACCGTTGTTCATAATAACAGGTCTCAGTTTGGGATTTTGGCCATTTTCTTACTGCTGTTATTATTCCGGGAATAATTGTCCTACTTTTTACACTAGTATTTTACCCAGTTAATAGCCTCTAATTTCTCTGTTTGCTAGCTTCAAGGCACGACAGCTGACACCTTCTTCTCTGGACTCGCTGTGGTCCTTTAAAGCATAAGCCCAGCTCTGTGACCCGGTGCTGACCCGCTTAACTTCACGGTTAGGTCTCTTGGTGCTCTTTCCACAGGTATGAGCAACTTGCAGCGGACCCTGAGCCAGCACAGTGCCGCTCCCTACCATAAAGGGGGTAACTATGCCACGTACACCGAAGCCTACCGCCACTACCGGCCCTCTGAGCCCAGCTACAGCCGGCGGGCCGTGGCCATGGACGATGGTGCCACTCGCTCTCCCTCCATAGACAGCATACAGAAGGATCCCAGGTACCCCTTGGCATGAGTGGACTGGTACTGGTGTGCCTGTGTGTCAAGGTCAGGGGTGGCATCCGCATTGTACTTGAACTCATAATGCCTTGAGAAATTAGTTTAGCAAGTTTACAGCCTTGGCTCGCCCAAATATGTGCTGCGTGACAGTCTATTGGCTGTCTGGTGTCGTCAGTTACGTCCCATTGGCTAACCGTAGCTCCTCCCCGGCACTCGTTCCCTTTTTGCCCATTAATGCGCCTTCAGAGTACATACAAGAGGTAATCAAAACTACATGATGTAAGCTTTTTTTTTGAATACGATGATATTGACGAGGTCAGATCACCTGTTAACAAGCATTGCCCTAAGCAATAAACGCAAAAACCTGTTTTTTTTTTTTTTTTTTTATTAGAATGTCATCATTTTACTACTTCGTATGTCCATACAACTAGAATATATTTGTAATTCCTTTCTTGTCTATAAGGTGAATAGCTGACGGTTGCCCTTAACCAACAAGCGAGCTGATTTCTGTAGCTCTTGCCTAGCGATGATTAGCCATCCTACGTCGTGGATGCAGTCAGGGGCCTGGTGCTGTGAGTGGCAGCTCGAGTAGTAGCTGTTTTTTTTTGCAGTAGTTTGTGCCAGTTGCGGAACGGACCCCGTCGGTGCCGGGCCAGACCTCCGATACGGGCCAGAGGTGGAAGTAACAAGGCTTCCCTACCCTCGCTGTGAGGTCCTGACTTGGTTAACTGCCTTCTGATTGGTTATTTTGCTGGTCATAACCTAATTCCGCTGACCAATCACGTTAAGCAGAATCTGCGGGGCATCCTAGTCGGGCTTCTGCTCACGGCTCAGTAGGGGGACAGCGCCAGAATTACGGACCATGCTGGGTCTCCCACCTGTGAATATGCAGCCAGGTGGCACAGCAATTCCATGGCGGTGGACGTCCGCGGTTTGGTTTGCTGTTTCTGAGTGTGTGTGAGTGAGGCTGCCCAGAGTCTTATACCCTCTGCATTTAAAAATGGACGGGAGGGTGAAATCCCTCAGGAGCAGCAACGCTGCTGAATGTATCAGAGTAACAGCAGGGCCGAATGTGTTCTGCATTTCTCAAACTGCTGAATATGTAGGCACCCAGTTTGGAAGAATGGTTCACTGAGCTGATGGAATTGTCAGGTAGCGTCTGAAAGCTAACTTTAACACCGAGTTAATTGAAACCCGCCTGAACTATTAATTTCATGGTAAATTTATTTAAGTGCAGATCAGTAGATAACTCGGATTTAAAAAGACCAGATCTGATTCCACCATATGCGTCTGTTTTTATAGATTAATTGCTTTAATCCAGTTTAGCTCTTAAAGGTGGTAGGTCATCGCACACGCACATTTGTCTCCCATGTGACTAGCATCTGCCAGAAATTAATGGAGGGTACACACAAACACATAATTGCAAACTTCTGTGTCTGTCTGTCTGTGTGTATACTCTATATGTGTGTCTGTCTGTGTGTATACTGTGTGTATACTGTGTGTGTCTGTGTGTATACTGTGTGTATACTGTGTATGTACTGTGTGTATACTGTGTGTGTCTGTGTGTATACTGTGTGTAAACTGTGTGTGTCTGTGTGTATACTGTGTGTGTCTGTGTGTGGGTGTGGAGCAAATGCCGCTTCTCAGTCCTCATACACTTGAGTTAGTTTGTTAGTAAAAAGTTGATTCTGTCAGTGTCACTGTGTTATGCGGCATGTTGTCCCTTTTATTCATTGTGAGGTTACCTTTTGCACCCTGAAAGGTGCCTTTAAATAAAACGCATTTATTATTAGTGTATTATTATATTATTGAAGTCCAGCTCCTTAATTCTGCATATAAACAAAAGCCGAACCATAACAGATCCAGCTGTCGCTCGGTGCATGTGTGGCCAGGCCTGTAATTCTGTTAGCCAATCACATTAAAGGTTTAGCAGAATCTCTGAGGTATGAAATCGCCCCTCCAGGATAAAAAAAAAATATATGAAATGCTGCTCTTGCTGCACTGATGACGTGCGAGCTGTGAATTGTAGTGCTTCTTTCCGTCTGCTGTAGGGACTCGGGGCTAATTTCGATGAAAATAGCCTTCTGTGGGAGCTGTGTCCTATCTCACACGTCCCCGTCTGAAGACAGGCAGCCATCAGTACATCCTCAAGTGTCGCGCTCCTCAAATTTTCATAGAGTGCCGTCCTGCTCAGCGGGAGAAGGCAGCCGTTTCTCAGGGGACCTGGATGCCTTTTAATGAACAATGGGTACTGCGTGGGGCTTATAGACCCCTGGTGGGCGTCTTCCTGGAGGGTGTCCCCCGCCCCCCAAAGGGCATCCTCTGTGACACGCTCATTTAATGCTCCTCCCCAGAGAGTTTGCCTGGCGAGACCCTGAGCTGCCTGAGGTCATCCACATGCTGCAGCACCAGTTCCCATCGGTCCAGGCCAACGCGGCGGCGTACCTACAGCACCTGTGCTTCGGGGATAACCGGATCAAGGCCGAGGTACAGGGAGTGGGGAGGGGAGGGTTGGGGTAGGAGGTCATGCAGGAGGTCATGGGGGGGGGGGGTGTCTCAAAACTGAGGTAACAGTCTCCTGGTGATAGCAAGCATTTCTAATCAGCTCTGCTCACGATCCCAGGGTTAGTACAGTGATTTTTACCATTGGGCCCTTAAGCAAGGCATTTAAACCCACTTCTTCAATAGAATGTCTGACTCTGCTCTCTCAGCTGTACATTTTGTTGGGTAAAAGCTTCTGTTAGGTAAACAAAATGGTATCAGCAGTCAGACGCCACTTACATTCAGATCCAGTGATTGTCCTGTGGATATTAAACAAGTACAAATGACTTGAATTATTAACTACTTCAAATAAACTATTTTCATTATTGACTCTTAGTATACGATCCACAGCAATTGTTTCACTTACGGAATAATTAGAATGTGATTTTTTTCCCTAGACATACAGAATAGCGATTATGTGGTGATTTAATGAGTGAAAATAGTTTAAAAATAGCTGCCGGTCTTCCTACTACTTTGTTTTGTTCCTAGACTTTGGAAGCTGGTTATTCCTACATTATTTAGATATCTGTCACTCTGCAGCCTGTTGTTTTTAATGAAACGGTTTGGGTTTGGCAGCTGGACTCCTCGCGCTTTTAGCCCCCATGACCCCACTACCTTTATCCTCCTTGACCTCCCCGCCTTTAGCCCCTTGACCCCTCCCACCTTTATCCTCCTTGACCCCCCCACCTTTATCCTCCTTGACCTCCCCACCTTTATCGTCCTTGACCCCCCCACCTTTATCCTCCTTGACCCCCCCACCTTTATCCTCCTTGACCTCCCCACCTTTATCGTCCTTGACCCCTCCCACCTTTATCGTCCTTGACCCCTCCCACCTTTATCCTCCTTGACCCCCCCACCTTTATCCTCCTTGACCCCCCCACCTTTATCCTCCTTGACCTCCCCGCCTTTAGCCCCTTGACCCCCCCACCTTTATCCTCCTTGACCCCTCCCACCTTTATCGTCCTTGACCCCACTACCTTTATCCTCCTTGACCTCCCCGCCTTTATCCTCCTTGACCCCACTACCTTTATCCTCCTTGACCTCCCCGCCTTTATCCTCCTTGACCCCCCCCCCGCCTTTTCCCCCTAGACCCCCCCCCCGCCTTTAGCCCCCTTGACCCCCCCCCCGCCTTTAGCCCCCTCGACCCCCCCCGCCTTTAGCCCCTTGAGCCCCCCCACCTTTAGCTCCCTTGACCCCCCCCACCTTTAGCGCCCGTGACCCCCCCCCCCCCGCCTTTAGCCCCCCTAACCCCCCCGCCTTTAGGCCACGGGCCCCTCCTGCTTTTCACCCCAGGACCTCTATCCCCACCTCTCGCCTCGTCCACAGGTGTGCCGTCTCGGGGGCATCAAGCACCTGGTTGACCTTCTGGACCACAAGGTGCTGGAGGTACAGAGGAATGCGTGTGGAGCCCTCCGGAACCTCGTCTACGGGAAGGCCACGGACGACAACAAGACGGCGGTCCGGAACGCCGGCGGGATCCCTGCCCTCCTGCGGCTGCTGAGGAAGACGGCAGACACAGAGATCCGGGAGCTAGTGACAGGTACACGTGCCCCCCTCCCCCACACAGCTCATACTGCTGTTGGGCTTCATTCCATGATGGAGGCCGTTGCAGTCATTCATTATTCAGCAATCCGCACCGGGACCACGGTGTTTGTTGGGGGGAGCAGCGGCTGGGCTTAGGAAAGCAGTAATGTACAGCTGCTTAATTATTAACCAGCATTCGGGATGTGGCCCTGTGCCGACAGCCGTAAACTGTGCAGATTGGATTCGTCTCCCACATGACCCAGACCACAGGCCCTGCTACTGTGCACCTTCCCCTAGTGCACCTGCCCATGCCCACCATCTTTTCCCAAGAACCCCCTACCCTCCCCAGGCTGAAAGCATGTATGGGGATTTAATACTAAACCGAGACATTGTGACATGTGAACATCAGCTGTTTGGGCCCGAGTCAACAGACGGAGAGATCCGGCCTACTTTCAGCCGGAGCAGCGGTCTGTTCGTGGCCTCGCTGAGAACCATCCTGCATACGCCCCTGACGTGCCCCAGAAGATCAGGCCTCAGCAGGGCATCTGAGATGCTTTTGATCAACAAAATGCCACTAGTCTTAAAAACTGTAAATTATTCGAGAGCACCCCCAGGAGGGGCATGGAGCTTTCTGGAGTTATTAGGGCAGAGATGTTGAACATGCCATAGTCCCCGGGTTACTTAAAAGGCTTTAAGTTTTTTACTGCATGAGATCCCCCCCCTGCTTTTTGTGGCCCTTCCTCCACCAATGAGGTTGTCCTGCTTCCTGAACCTGCAGTCTGCAAGCCCCACCCTTCATCCTACAGCCACACCCACTTTGACAAATCGCCATGGCAACCATGCACAGCATGCCATTATCCGTGCCACTGATGACTACCAGTTCAGGGACATGTTATGTATGACCATCAATTTAGGTCACCTCTCTAAGCATCACCCCTGCCACGACTCAGAGGAAGTGTGACCCCCCCCACACACACACAAACTGCATGCTAGTGCCCTTCCAATGGGGTCGTCCAGGCCTTTGAGGGGGTGTCTGGTCATGGAAAATAACCTGTGTTTTTTTTTGGTGGTTGAGGCTTGTGTCTGATTCCTCCCATGGAAGGTGTACCAGATGCCCCTGCCCCCACAGTGTTTAGAGATCCACCCCCACAAACTCCGTACCCCTATGTTGGGGATTATTTTGGACCGTGTTTTCAGGAGCCGGGAGTGGACGAAGTAGGGATGTGGACCCCGCCCCCACTCCCCCCAACATCTGCTGTTGTTTTTAGTCCCTGGACTGCAGACCTCCACCCTCGGGTATCTTACATGTTTGTCCCCCATCCCTGGTAGGGTGACTCGGCTGTCACCAGCTATAAGCATGTTTATCCT
Source organism: Brienomyrus brachyistius (assembly GCF_023856365.1). NCBI lineage: Eukaryota > Metazoa > Chordata > Actinopteri > Osteoglossiformes > Mormyridae > Brienomyrus > Brienomyrus brachyistius. Next base: position 44,442,380 of record NC_064533.1, on the reverse strand, counting down.
GTTGTAGGGCGTGCTGTAGCAATGTGACCGCTGTTGATGTTTTTCTGCACCCTGTGGTATCACTGGCTGTCACCCTGTGTGCAGTCTGGCACATGGACTTCAGGGTCGGGGGGGAGAGGAACTGCATTGGGGAAGGTTGTGGGGGAGAGGAGACGCATTGGGGAAGGTCGTTAGGGAGAGGAGCTGCGTCAGGGAATGTTGCAGGGGAGTTGAGCTACATTGGGGAAGGTTGTGGCGGAGAGGAGCCACGTTGGGGAAGGTTTTAGGGGAGCTGAGCCACATCAGGGAAGGTCGTGAGGGAGAGGAGCCACATTGGGGAAGGTCGTGGGGGGGAGGAGCCGCATTGAGGAAGGTCATGAGGGAGAGGAGCCGCGCCAGGGAAGGTCGTGGGGGAGAGGAGCTACATTGGGGAATGTTGTAGGGAAGAGGAGACACGTCGGAGAAGGTGGAGGGGAAGAAAAAGCTCATCAGGGAAGGTCGTGAGGGAGAGGAGCTATGTCAGGGATGGTCACGGGGGAGAGGAGACACATTGCGGCAGGTCGCGGGGGAGAGGAGTCACATCGGGGAAGGTCGCCAGGGAGAGGAGTCACATCGGGGAAGGTCGCCAGGGAGAGGAGTCACATCGGGGAAGGTCGCCAGGGAGAGGAGATGCACTGGGGAGCATCGCAGGCGGGAAGAGACGCATTGCGGAAGGTCACGGGGAAGAGGAGCCGCGTTAGGGAAGATCGGGGGGAGACAAGCCACATCATGTAAGGCTGCGCTCCCTGTCTGTGTGCCTGTCCACATCCCCATCCTTCACTATCTGTTCCAGCATAATCAAGGCATTTCAACGTGACACTGTCTTACTGGCTAAGACTGAACCTCTGACCAGTCAGCACCATCATTAGTCAGGGCCGCTCCTGAACACTGTGCTCAAACACTCAAACAAGGAGGTGTTGCTGCAAGTGATGCAGGCAGGCTTGCCCCTCCTGCCCTCTGTGGGTGGAATCTCAAGCAGTTCAGGGTTAAATCTCTAGTAAAATTAACCAGCCTCATAAACAGGTGTTGCATAACAATAATAGCAGTAATACTAGTAATAATGACGATAATAATAGTTATATGAGATGTCACAAGCCCTGTTTGCTTCCCACATCTCTCTTAACAAGCTGTTTTAACTCCCTGGAAAAATGCTTCCCATGTGGGGAAATCCCTTTTCATTTAATACCTTATCCATCTTCTGTCTCGGCACACACATCATCCGCACACCGAGAAGGCAAGTCTGGGCAGACGTGCAGAGCGGGACCATCAGCCTCCATCCAGGCGAGGAGCACTGGCCTGTTCTATCCTGTACCGTACCATCCCCTGTGAAATGTGACACCCTGCGGGGTGAGCTGGAGACTGGCAGGTTTGGGGGGGCAAACATCTCTGTCAGGTTTGCTCTGACGCACAGCATCAGGAGAAGTCGATTAGCATCTGTGGGTGCAGGGGCGTGCCTAGAAATTCTGCCACCCCCAACCCCACCTTGAGCCACCCTCACCCCTTACGTTATATATATTTTTTTTAGATTTTATGTATACAGTGGTTTCCTGATTCATTGCCACACTGCACCTCTTGATGTGGACCTATGCAAGCATGACAATCCCAGACCAAACCTGTCTTCTGATGGCTTTTATCAGCCGGATCTGATTACGAACACAGCCAGGTGTACCGGGGACAGTACCGAGGGCAGCCTGCAGACGTGGGATGGCTTCTTTCTCAGACCAGCTTCTGGCCATCCCCTGAGGACGTTCCCTTGTCAGTTTTGCATGGCGAATAAGATGCATCATCATCGATAGCCAAATGCACGATAAGCATGTCCTACTTATTATTGTGTCAGCTTGGGCCTCGGTGTTCGTTAAACAGCTGCTCTCATTACAGGAAGCTATTTATTAAGCCTCCATAGTCCTTATACTCCAGCACTCGTTAAGACACTGTGCTTGTTAAAGTGCCAATATTCGGTGAGCAGCACTCTTGTTAAAGAGTGAAACTTCTTCGACCCTGGTAACCAAAACAGTTAATCTATGGAAATGTGGATAGAGAAGCAGCCGGTCAACGGGTCGCTGTTCGTTTGCTGATCATTTGCTGTTCCTCTGCTGCTCCTAATCCAGCTGATCACATGAACTTGGTTATGAATCTGTGTGGAGATTCCCAAATGGGCGTTGCCCCTCCTCCTGCCCTGCAGAGAGTTATAAAACAGCGAAGGGCTAAATGACCGCTTGGAATCGACCCGAATAATGCAAAATCAGCTGCCTCTGGGACCCTTGTGGGAGCCTGCAGGTTTGTGTAGGTAATGATGCAACAATGACCTTCCCTAGGTTGTAAACTGGGATGACAGAGGGCTTCTGGCACCTCAGCTTAGGCTTGAGATCTCAGTAGAGCACAAACATCTCGTCTGTTTATGTTACTGTTAAGCGATTCCCGTTACATTTGTAGATGAGCCATCGAAGAAGTGTTTTTTTTCACAGTTTTCGCTAGATTCTGTCCGCTCGTAGACCCATGCAGGATGCTTCCTGAAAGTGTGTCACTGTTTCCTCTAAACATGAGAGTCTGTGTGCCTTTAATTTAATGGGAGGCAGGCCGGGCTGGCCCCAGGGCTTCTACGCAGAGTCCCTCACGTGCGACCTAACGGAACTCGTGATTTGCCCGCTCTGGAGCTCGGGCGGGTTGTAATTAACAGGGAAATCGAGCTGGGGTCAAGAAAACTGCAGCTATGGATTTGGAGGACGAGCACAGATGTGTGTGAGACAAATGCAGATGTGTGTGAGACAAGCCCTGCCCCCTCCCCCCCCTTTGGCTTCCTGTCACATGACTCTCATTGGCCAATTGCTCCTAAGGAACCGCCCCCCATACCATCAGATACATACACGGTACCATCCCCCCCCCCAGTCATCTCTGCACTTCCCAAGGTTACGCCCTGTAAGCGATCCGTTTCTGCCCTCCGGTACCAGTGCCCTAATTAAACCGTTACCCTGCAATCCCTCAGCAGCCGCTGTACAGCCATGTGCCATGCGCCTATCAGAAATCACACATCCTTTCACACGTATGGGCTTTACCCTGTTACTTTATATACGTGTTTGTTCTGAGATGAGTTTCTGGTTGATTCTGCTAATAGGGCGCGCGACACGAGCTCATGTTGCATGTGTTCTGGCCCTGATATCCCCTCCTGATTGCTGCCCCTTTCTCTCTCTCTCTGCTGCAGGAGTGCTGTGGAACCTGTCCTCCTGCGATGCGGTGAAGATGACAATCATTCGGGACGCCTTAAGCACCCTCACCAACACTGTGATCATCCCCCACTCTGGCTGGAGCACCTCCTCCCTTGACGAAGACCACAAGCTCAAGTTCCACTCCTCGCTGGTGCTGCGCAACGCCAGCGGCTGCTTGAGGTATCGTCCCTCTCGCACGCAAGTATGTGTGTATGTGCGACTCTTCTGCCATCTTGTGGTCACGCGTAGTGATGCACCCTGTAAGCTTTACCTCATCGCATCCCCAAGCTCTGCTGCTCAGGAAGAACAAAATTTTAAATATACTCCTGGTAGTATCCATACATATCTTCCTAAGATCCATTTCATTTCATTTTCACTTTTTTTTACGTAAATTGGTAAAAAGCACACCACCACACATGTGATTTTAAATCCCAAACATTCCTTCTTAAGGAACAACAGCCCTAGAGGTGGTTGCATACTTCAAACAGAATTAATTTCATTTTAGCAATACGACATCGTATGATGTGTAATGTCTGCAGTGATCATCTGCGCAGGGTCTTGAAGGCAAACTTTTTTTATTCGTTCTGATCCCACCCACAATCCATGATTGGCTGACTTAAATGTAACGCCGCGGGGTTGGTCAGCAGGACTAATTATGCAGTTACCACCAGGCTTTGCACCGCACCACACGTAGCTGTGTGTAATAGTAATAATATGTGTGTAATAGTGTATATTAATATGTGCATTTATGCTGTAAATAGTAAATGTCGTAACTGGTTAATGTTTCCTGTGGACTGCGTGCGTTTCATTAGTGTGTAATTGTGTCGTGTAAACTGTTGACGTCCCAGTCTGTGCCACTGCTAGTATTAAACCAAAAGTGACTTTTAATAAAGAGAGCAACTTCTATTTTAAAAGAGCTGTCATCTCGCTTATTAAAATGAATGACGCACTCGCCGAGATACGTGCATTTGCACTCGGTACGTGGGTCTGCTGCATCAAAAACATTCTGCGTCCTCTAGGGTCGTGGCGTGACACAGAATGAACAAGGCGGCAGCGTAGATACGTCTTTTTGCTTCGTCCGGACGTCGTTTGAAGTGTGCGGCCACCTTTCGAGTAGCTGGGTAGTGTGACAGATACGAGCAAAAATACGATGCCCTCTATAGAGGGCAGAAATGAATTGTTGGGTCTTAGGAGAATATGACGATGATTCCATCCATCTTGCAGCTGCTGGCCTGTCTCATTTTCTGTAATTGTATTAATCTCTACTCCAAAATGCACTACAGCTAATCCATGCCCCCAAAGAGACTCACGCCACCAAAACATTACCACCTAATATCTTTCTTGAAGAACACTATTTCATGCACAAAATAATGGCCTGCAAAACACTAACAACACATTGCATAAAAATACAATATGGATCATCAGTAAAGGATCATCTGTAAAGTAAGTGATGTCAGTTGTCATAACCGTTGCATTACAAAACAGAACAGAGTGGCGCTCTATAAAATGTCCGGCAAGGAACAAACATTGCTGCAGTATATTTCAATAGCCTTTATTCCTTAGTGTAATTACAAAATAATCATCAGTAATTAAAAAAAAAACACAAAAATGCAGTATTTTAGGAAGTACTACAGAAACAAAATACTATGTGCATATACACATATGTATATATACACCCACATACATAAACACACACTTTCAGTTGGTCCACAACTAGTCGTACCGCTAATCCATACTCTCCTCTGGATCCAGCCGCGAGTTCTCATCTACACCCCATGTGATGTCTAGCGCTGCATCCAGGGCAGCACCTCTGGGCAGTACACCTAATGAGAATCCCCTGGAGTGGATGCCTGCTGTGTTTGGTCTCATTTTCATTTTATTTGTTTTATATCCTGTCAGTATTGCAGTATGTTTTGGAAAGGTCTTGATAGTGGGCAAATTGTGGTCGTTCAGTTTCGAATGTATGATTAACAGTTTTAGGACCAGTATGTAAACATGTGCAAAAAGGCCTCTAAATATGTAAAACTTTGATTATGATAGATTTTGAATGAGGAAGGAATCCATGAATTTTTAAGCATTTATTCGTTTAATGCATTTTGTATGAAAGCAATGAGAAATGACTCTGCTTAGCCCACATAAACTAATGTTATGGCAACTGTGCGAAGAGTTTTGAGAAAGTGACTCCAGTATTGCAGCATGTTTCTTAGCAGTTGAAAAAAGCTGTAATTGTATTTTTATTTCAAATGAATTTCCACTCTTTTCATTAATCAACCAACGCACCAACTTCGATTCACCAGGTTACGGCCATTGTATGACGCATACCTTGTCAATTCCAAAAGCCCCCTATTGAGGGGTTTGACACTGTGTGTGTGTGTGTGTGTGTGTGTGTGTATTCCTGTAGTCACATGTGGCTCTACCAGACTCATATTAGTTTTATCTGCCCTCCATGTTTCTCCTTTATATTATCCATCTTCAGCTACCCCATGACAAAGGCATTCTGGGTAGATTGTTTTCATGCGCTGTCCCATTTTCCCTGTGCTTTGACCAGAATGCTGTGAATTTTACTTCTCTGCTCTCCTTGAATTGGATCTGTGCCGTCTAGACCAGAGGCACGCCTGTCTGGCCTGAAGTATTTGGGGCGCGAGCGGCCCGTGATATAGAATACAAAATGTATTCTGGCAAAAGCTATAGGAGGCCGAGAGAATGAAGGAAAGTTGGTAGTCATGTGCAGGGCATGTGTGTGTGTGTGTGTGTGTGTGTGTGTGTGTGTGTGTGTGTCATGTATATATTACATTGTAGGGATGTGCTATTTTGACATTAGGGCTTTTCCCATAGAAATGAATAGACGGTCCCAAATACAAATGTGTGTGTGTGTGTGTGTGTGTGTGTGTGTGTGTGTGTTTACCTTTGTGTCTGTGTATTTGTGTAACAGTTACAAAGAGAAACCAGAGGCAGAGTGAGTGTGAGATGATGAGAAAGTGCCGGGGTTGACCTAACATCCCGCACCCTGTGTGTCGCTGCCCGGCACAGGAACCTGAGCTCCGCGGGGGAGGAGGCGCGTAAGCAGATGCGCTCCTGCGAGGGCCTGGTGGACTCCCTGCTCCACGTCATCAAGGCCTGCGTCAGCACCTCTGACTTCGACAGCAAGGTCAGCCTCCCCCCCACCTCACACGCCTCCTAGAGGACGCGGGCCTGCACACTTCTCCAGCACTTTCACAGGCCACCAAAATCAAACGCGACAACGAGGATGAAAAGGGGTAAACCCTGAGGCTCACTGTGCACGCTAACTGCACACTCACTGTGCACGCTCACTGCACACTCACTGCATGCACGTCTAACACATACAGGCTGGCAGAGGATTGTTTCAGAGCGTGATTGAAATTGTGTGTTTTGCCTCAAACTTGTTGTTTCCTCAGGCGCAGATGCTGAACAGCTTGAATTATGACAGCATGTCTTCTACATTCTGTTAATCTTACTTCAGCCCTGTATGTTACAGAAAGGGCTGTATTTACCGGCTTCTATGGTGTGCTCTAATGTCGGACCCTCCCCCAATTGCTGGCAGATCGTGGAAAATTGCATCTGCACTCTGCGGAACCTCTCCTATCGCCTGGAGCTGGAGATGCCCCAGTCATGGCTGCTAGGGGCTCAGGAGCTGGACGGGCTGGTAAACAGCGAGTCCCCCAGCAAGGACGTGGACTCCAGCTGCTGGGGCAAGAAGAAGAAGAAAAAGAAGAAGAAAGGCTCGCAGGATGAGCAGGTGACTCGGCACAACTTGCAGTGCTCTGCCACTCCTGTAGGGGGCGCTCTCACCTATCTGCTTGATTAATGAGATCGGGTGGATGACATAGTGTGTTAGCAGGCTACGAAAGACCCAGAGCTGTTTTATGCTTTGCTGACATGACATGGGATAGTCAACACAATATATTTAGTTACCTACACTGAAATGAAATAAAATGTTTTATTTGCCATTTGCAAAAGTAGAGTACAGGTATGTTACTCAGAGGCTTACTAGGCATGTGAATGAGGACAGGATTCTACCCATCGACCTTCCAATAAGGCAAAGAGACCTAGCCTGCTGAGCATATAAGTTGCATTAAATGTATTAGTCCTCTGTAAACATGCCTCCCCATCTGACCGAGTTTGTGCCCCCGCAGTGGGACGGCGTTGGCCCCATCCCCGGTTTTTCCAAGGCCCCCAAGGGGGTAGAGATGCTGTGGCACCCAGCCGTGGTGAAGCCCTACCTGACGCTGCTGGCGGAGAGCTCGAACCCTGCCACGCTGGAGGGCTCAGCAGGGTCCCTGCAGAACCTCTCTGCGGGAAACTGGAAGGTGACCCCCCCCTCCCCCCCCACCCACCTCCTCTCATTGGCTGCTGTCTGTAGCTGGCCCTCGTGCTGTTGGTTTGAGCCCTTTTCCAAATATTTCTGGTTTAAGCAGGAATTTTAAACACAAACAGTAAACTGGTAAACAGCAGAAGATGGCCGGGCGTGATCTGCAAACGTCTCACACAAGCCTGTAACCACACATGGCACTTTTACAGTACGTGTTAAAAGTTTATGGGTGTGTTAACCTGAGGGAGGCTGTATAGCCAAAAGTCTCCATGCGCTGCCCCCTTAATAAACATTTAACGGCGACTGAAACTGAGTCCATCTTCACTTTTATGCGTGATGTTATCTGAAGCCAGGCTGTTATGGGTAACAGGATTGCTGAAGCATACCAAAGTCAACTGACTGTTTACCCTAAAAAATAAAACAAAACAAAAAATACATATTGCGGCAGAAGTACTGTTAAATGTTTAATGTTATTTGTCTCTTTGACGTCAGAAAAGGGAATATTTTGAATGTAGTAGCATAATTAGTACAGGGTTCAAAGAGAGAGCGAGGTTTGATGTGTGGTGTTAAAGGGATACAAACATAAAAATGCTGTATAAACTAGGATATAAAGGCCAAAAAAAAACATTATACTGAAACTGAAATAAAATATTTAATAAGAGTATGCATAAAAACCAAACTGTAAAATGCTATAACCTGGAATCCAGGACGCTGTGTGATATTGCAGTTTGTTTATGTAGCTTTATACCTGCCACAGCCCAGCATAAGTTTGCGGTTTTTGGGCTCCACTGCCCACCCTAGTGTAGCGACTGTTTGTGGCCTATAGGGGGCCCCACACATATGTCTGGATTGAGTGGTAGTGAACACCAGGGCTGGTTGCACCCTGCTCCAGCTCTCACGTGTGGGTCACAGGACTCTCTGGAGGGACCGGCTGGGTGTTTGCGTGTACAAGTTCAAAAAGTCATCCTTCCTTTATACCAGTGGTTCTCAAACTACACACTGCTGATTACCTAGATCAGGTGTGTTCAGTCAATCAGAAGCTGAAAGACAGCTGGGCCTTGTGTATGGGGCTGGGATAGCAGGAAAACAAGCAGGGCGGTGGGGCCCGAGGACCGAGTTTGAGAACCACCGCTTTATACAATAATGAAAAAGTCTGTGATTGGCTGGCATTTGCCCAGCCTTTGGATTGGCTAAGCAATTTGGGCTTGTGATTGGAGGGAATGGGCCCACCTTGGAACCCTGCACTAAACCGTGACCATGTGTGGTTTTATCCCCCCCGGCGCCCCCAGTTCGCAGCCTACATCCGGGCAGCAGTGCGCAAGGAGAAGGGCCTGCCCATCCTGGTGGAACTGCTGCGCATGGACAACGACCGCGTGGTCTGCTCTGTGGCCACAGCGTTGCGGAACATGGCCCTGGACGTGCGGAACAAGGAGCTCATAGGTGGGCCGCTTGGGCTTCAAAACCAATGATTCTTAACCCAGTTCTGGGACCCTGAGATAGTCCACATTTTTTACTCCCTCCCAGCTCCCAGCCAACCACAAACACCGAATTCCTAGTATGGGTGTGTCTTAAGCTGGAAGAGAGTAAAAATGTGGACTTTTGGGGGGGTCCCCCGGGACTGAGTTGAGAATCTAACTTTCTTTATTGCAAACCCTTTCCAGGCCTTCATCTTGGGAGGCATCCGACCGTAATGGGACAGGTCACTGCATTTCACTCATTTCCCAGCAACTGCTGTGTGAATGTGGGTGGGGGTTGTTTTGCTGAGATCTGGACAATGCTGCCGTTCCTTTAAGAAGGTGTTATTACTGGGGAGGGGCAAACTTTCCAGGCCAGAGGGTTGGCATGGAGCCTATTGGCCGGCTGGCTTGGAGTCCACTGGGGGGGCATCAGCGTGTCTTCGGGGCAGTAGGACAGGACCTGCCACGCCTCGCTTGTTAAACGTGTCAGCGGCCACCAGCAGGCAAATAACACACTTCGGTTTTGTGTTTTTCCTCAGGGAAGTACGCCATGCGCGACCTAGTGAACCGCCTGCCGGGCGGGAGCACCACGCTGCTGTCGGACGAGACGGTGGCCGCCATCTGCTGCACGCTGCACGAGGTCACCAGCAAGAACATGGAGAACGCCAAGGCGCTGGCCGACACAGGCGGCATCGAGAAGCTCGTCAGCATCACCAAAGGCAGGGGCGAGAGGTTCGTCGGGGCCCGCTCCGATTGGCCGGCAGCCTGCGTGGCGCAGCACTCGATTGGTCGCCTGATCAAGTCCCAGAAAGTACCCGGCAAAGTTCTTTAGTAGTTGACTAAGTTTGGGCGTCATGGATCAGGAATCTAGCTGGTAACCTGAAGGACATGAAACTACGTGCTTAACTAGAATTGACCCAATGAAATACACAGTTGATACTGTAGATACTGATATTGTTTGTAAGTCAGTTTGAATGAAAACAGCAGCCATGCAAGTAAGATATATTATAAAACATAATGTATAGCTAAAACAATTAGCTGACAACTGAAAAGATTAACTTGGTAAATGACATTAGCTCATAGTGCAAAATGTGGTAAGAAGCACTGAATGGGCTAATACATTAAAGGTTATCCTCATAATGACTGCTTAACTGACACCATTTACCTTACATATATTGACTTAATTCATCCATTTTGCAACTCGTTATTTGACACAGGAGCACACACTGGGTAGGATGCCAGCCTATCGGAAAGTGTAGTGAAAGTGTGTAGTTGTCATTGTTGACAGACCACAGCACACAATCACAAGATGTATCTGCATTTAACCCATATGTGACATAGCAGAGGGCAGCAGTACTTTGCTCAGGGCACCTCAGTCATGCCTTACTGCTTGGGGATTCGAACCAGCAACCTTTCAATCAGAAACACACTGCCCTACCTGTCAGGCCGCCACACTATTTTCAAAAGACCCGTTTGTGTAAACTGCATGTTTTAGAGGAGCCAGAGGAAATATACAATACATGGGGAGAAGACGGGGAAAAGAACTCAGAACCATCGGCAGGATTCAAACCCCCAACCCTCGGTGTCCTTTTTCTTCTCCCTGACTCAGGTACTCGATGAAGGTAGTAAAAGCAGCAGCTCAGGTTCTGAACACATTGTGGCAGTACAGAGACCTGCGCACCATTTATAAAAAGGTGAGGTGGTTACAAGACGAGGTGTGGGAATGATAAAATGTTGGGTTTCTTTAAGGGTGGGTTTAAATATCTCCTTTTTGTTGTGTGTTCAGGACGGGTGGAACCAGAACCATTTCATCACACCTGTTTCCACACTGGAGCGAGATAGGTACAAATCACAGCCCACCCTGCCATCCACGAACCTACAGATGTCACCTGTCATCCAGTCAGGTGAGTGCCTAAAACAGAGGATCATGGGAAATGTAGTCCCCGCTCTCATTAAAACCCAAAGCTTGTGAATAACATCTGAATATGTCAGTCTTCTCTGCTTGTCCCTCAGGTGGCAGTGCGACGTCCTCTCCTGCCATGTTGGGGATTAAAGAACATCGCTCAAATTATCAAAGAACACAGTCATCTATGCAATTCTATAATTATCAAGGAGATGGCAGTGTACATAAATACCAATCCACAAGTAAGCCTGAAGCTATCGTTCAGACAGCCATTCTGAAAGGCGTTTAGTAGCTCTGAGTGACCAAAAGAGGGTATAAAATAGTGTTGTGAGTGGCAAGGGCCCTCCACTAGTGCGGGCAACCCTGGGAATTATGGGTAAAATGCCACTGGGTCTGTCTACTTTAAGGCCTGCTAGGGAGTGATATTCCACAGGCACCCCGAGCACCGCAGGGCTGAGGCCGAGTTGGTGTGTGCTTGTGGGAGGTTACTTACACAAAAATGTTCCGAGGGCAGAAGGAAAAATAGTTCAAAGACAAGCAATCAGATTGTAGAGCAGGTGGGTCTAAGCAACTAGAGGAGGCGGGGCCAAAACATCTGATTCTGAGTCCTGACTCCTCTAGTTACTTAGACCCGCCTCCTCTACAATCTGATTGGTTATCTCTCAAACAATCATTTTTCCTTCTGCTCTCAACATTTTTGTGTAAGTAAAACTCCCATGAGCTTGGTGTGTATTCAGAGTTAGGCTCTTGCTGGTCAGCTTGTTCTGTTCATAAGTGCACTTTATGGACTTTTTGCCCCCTGCATGTGTGTCTCTTATAGCATCCAGGAAGCCATCACAGTATTTTACAGGGTCCTACTCCTCACCCACGAGAGAGGAGCCCAGACGAGGACAGGTGAGGGAGGGAGGTGGCTGTTTTGTTTTGGATCTTTGTTAACCCCCCACACACACACACACACACACACACACACACACACACACACACACACTCACACACACACACACACACTCACACACACACACACACACACACACACACACTCACACACACACACACTCACACACACACACACACACACACACACACACACACACACACACTCACACACACACACACTCACACACACACACACACACACTCACACACACACAGACTCACACACACACTCACACACACACTCACACACACACACACACACACTCACACACACACACACACACACACACACACACACACACACACTCACACACACACTCACACACACACTCACACACACACAGACTTTGAATTGACTGCATAAATTTGTTCATTTATTTATTTTTTAAATTCAGGTCTGCCCTTGTTTCAGTTCTAAATCCCCCTGACTGATGTTAACCAATGGTACCATTGTGCTAGCACTTTGCTCCTAAAGTCTAAAGACATACTGGGAGGGGGTCCTGGGCCCCCATGACCAGGATAAGTGGTTGAAAGATGGATGGATGGATGGATGGATGGATGGATGGATGGATGGATGGATGGATGGATGGATGGATGGATGGCATACTAATTTATGTGGGAGTGGGGTAGATTTGAAGCATTTCAATAAACAAACACAATCAGTTTATCCCATAAATTTTATGTCATATATGTACCTGTAATCCACTGTATGTGCAGTGACCCATAGCCTCCTTGTCCCCCCCCCCCCCACACTGTCACCAGCTGTACTATGCTGAGGATCCCAGCAGGAGGACCTATGATACCTACAGAAGGTACCTGCAGTCTCCACACAGCTACGAGGACTCCTACTTCGAGGATGGCGTCCATTACTCCTCCACAGCGGACTACGCGCCAGCGCCACACTCGCTGAAATCCACCACGAACTATGTGGACTTCTACTCGGCTGCAAGGAGGCCTTCGTACCGGGCGGAGCAGTATCCGGGTTCGCCAGACTCCTGGGTGTAGAGGCTCCGCCCCTTTTCTGGGGAATGGAGTCCCCTTATTGGCTTTTACCTGTACGTTTCATTGTTAAATGACTTTTGAACGTGGGTTTGTCAGGATGTAGGTGGACAGCAGAACGTCTAGCCAAAGAAGGAGATGGTGGAATGTGTGTTTCGTGTTGGTAAGAAAGAAGAATTATGAAGTGGGAGGGGCCTGAGCTGGGCCTGTTGGATGAAGTAGGAGGGGCCAGGGCTGGGCCTGTATGATGAAGTTGAAGGGGACTGGGCTGGGCCAATAGTATGAAGTAGGAGGGGCCAGGGATGGGCCTGTTGGATGAAGTTGGAGGGGGCTGGGCCAATAGGATGAAGCAGGAGGGGGCTGGGCTGGGCCTGTTGGATGAAGTTGGAGGGGGCTGGGCCAATATGATGAAGTGGGAGGGGCCAGGGCCAAATGTCTCTCTCTCCTGTGATGTACGTTTTCTTTTTTGTTTGTTTCTTTAAAGCTTGTAGCTGTGCTAGCATGTTGAAGGAGTGAGTAAAGTGAAGAAGGGTACGGGAATGTGACAGGACTGCGTATGTAGGGACAAGCCTTTCATAGCACTAAAAAAGAGGATCTAATGGTGTTAGTTTGTACAGAGGAATGAAATCATATTCCTTTCTTGTATTATTGCTGTACTTAATATTGAGATTGTGTACCGCCAAGAATCATGTACATTTTCTCCATTTTATTGTAAATACGGGGGAAAAAAAACTCTATCACTGGTTTTAAGCTCATGAGTGCCCATATAAGATTTGTGCCATGTCTAAATTACATAGAAATATAAATGCAAAGAAACTAGAGAATAATTTTGGAGCAGTGGGAAGCATGACACATGCATTCGAGTGTAATAAAATGACATATTTTTTGTTCTCGTTTTGTTTTTATTTTTAATGAATGCTGACAGTCGAGCTCTTTTCTGAGTGATGTTGCAGAGTCTATTTTTCCATTCGCTGTCCTGCGCCTCACATCGAATGGTTCACTGCCATTTTCTATGCACAGAGAACAGAAATAAACGTCAAAGTTACCTCCAGAAACAGCTTATTTCTTAACTCTCTGTCTCCTCTCGGTCTTTTTAAGGACACATCGGCATCTTGGGGAATAATAAACAACATCATCCGTTCTGTCGCTTGTCTTCTGCCCTGATTTTATCCGTCATTTGTCATGCAGTATCTTCAGTCTTTTTTGTTCATTGCTAAATTTTAAGATAAGATTTTAAGAAAACACGTTTGTAACAGTTCAGGAAATGTTGGATGATTATACCATTGTACACGTGTATTTTTTTGTTTTGCCAAGAATTTTAACAAAAATTTAAGGAAAAGTCGCTCTTTATGGAAAACCCACATATTCATCTGTCTGCCTGGAAGGGACTTCGGGAATCCAAAAAAAGCAAAATGATGATGTGATTCTCTTTGATGTATTAATAAATAGACCATTATAATGGGAGAATTGAGGTAAGGACACCTACAGTGGGCGGGGCTATCTAACACTCATATTTCATGTCAAGTTTGCTGGGCTCTTATAGGCTGAAGCGTGCATTGATTGACAGGTGGGTTGATCAGCCTGTAGATCTTGTCATGAAAGGTGACATTTTGTTCAAAACAACAACTGATCCCATTATGTGTTTCTGGCAATGAAATATGGATTTTATTTACCTTGGATATGAATGAGTTACAGGGTAATGACAACCGCAAATCAGTTTTTCTTTTAAAAATTAAAAGGGTTCTCAAACGTATTGACCCCACATATTATGAATTAAATCATGCATATTTTTATTAGCAATTTTAAACGCAATACAATGGTAGGATAAATAGTCATTATTTTTATTAGGTTAAATATTATTATGGGATTAGAAGTCAAATCCGGAGTCCGAAATTACTCGGGAGGAGAGCACAGAATAGGATGGCCTTGCTACTGTGCATTACGCAGCTGCTCCAAGACAGTGTTCAAATTACGGAGATCTATCTTCCAGCATAGATATATATTGATATTATCTGCGGAAAGACGGACTATTACCTCCACCAAGCAACACCAGCTGATCGGGGGTAAGAGATTGTTCAGAGACCCTCATGATTAGGTCATTAATGCAATGAGTGCGTCAAGTGTGAATGTCGTGCGGGCACGACGAGAAGAGGATGTTAGGGCCGCACCCACCTTCTGTCCAGGGAAAGCTGGCAGGGTCCCGCTTAGGGTGTGTTATCCGGCGGCTCGTCTGTTCACTGCCGTCTACCCAATACTGAAGCTGTTTTGCTTCCACGGTGGTATGGCCTGCCACCTTCTGGGTGTATTGCTTCCCGTTGTCACTACATTAAGTGATGTACACGGTATTTGTGGGACTTTTTAAACGGCTCCATATGAAGCAGACCCCCTCCCGTTAAAATGGCACTAAACATTAATCCACATCGACCAGGCTTCACACAATAGGTCAGCACCCTCCATAAATAATTCAACCAACTACGGTGAATTTAAAGGATTAACTATCATTATGACACTGAAACAACTTTTAGGCAAGTTAACTGTAACCCTACAACGGGGAAGGTACTACATGTGCGATGTAAACACGGTTGCGTAACCTTTCATAACTTCAGGGTGTGACGCAGTTGTTTTAACTTTTAGCCACTCCGCCTTCCCCTGAAAACCCTGGACAACAAAACTGACCGCTTTCTGAGTGCGATTTCAGAGATCTGAAGATGGTTCAAATGTCTAAGGTGCCAGGAAAAGAGATCCCATCGCTAAAGGCTGGCCACCCCCCAGCAGGTAAGCAGTTTCGTTCCCCTTTGTGAAGTTATAACCAGTGCTTAACCACTTGAAGTTAATGCATTGCAGTTTTGGAAATTATTTCCCTTATATTAAATGATTAAATCAACAGTATTTTGTTGACGCTTCTTCAAAGCCCGAACCAAAACGCCGTTAATGACTGAGATTTTCACTGGGTTATGGGTTAATTAAGTTTTTCGTCTGATAAAGAAACTCCGTTAATTAAGTAACGCTTTCTAAATAGTGGACTGCAGTCTTTCACTTTCGTTTTTGAAAGTACTGCACAGTTACGTTTCATTTCCTTTGCAGAGTAAGATTATAATAAGGATTCCTTTGTAGAGTTTCTCTTGTAGTGTTTAGATTTCAGTCTTTAGGCATAAAGTCATTATTATTATTGTTTCTGTTACAAAAAATCAATAAAAAGTCTTCTCTTTTGTGGTTCTCCTGCTGCTACTGCAACTTAAGTATGCTAATTATGGTTTGCAACAAGGTTAAATGAGATGTTATCTTTCTCCTTTATAAGAATTATAAATGCACATTTTATCGTATGTAGAAACGCCTCTAATTTATGAGTTGCTTTCTTTGTTCGGCGGTGAATTAAGCTGCACCTACTAATGAAACTAAAGTGAAGGCGAGGCTGGAAAATTACAGTGTCAGTGAAAGATGTAAATTAAGTCAGTGATTCACTGAGAGTCCAGACTCTTGCACCCTGCCGGCAAAGGCGTTTCCATAGTCGCCGTTCCAACAGATATATATATATATATATATATATATATATATATATATATATATATATATATATATATATATATATATATATATATGGATGGATGGATGCTTCAGGACCCACATATTTTCCTTGGTATTTTTGTCATGCCTGTAGAAGTTGGGGAGGGGGGATGGTTCAGATCCAGAGAATAAAATTCCAGAAAATCCTGACCAAGATTTTGTATCAAACAACCAATTGTATACCCTGTGACTGTGAATCTTTGCTGAACTGGCTGGTTGAAATAAAACCTCGGTCTGGATTTTTATTATATGGACTTGGAACTATCTGATCTATCCACTTCTGCTACCTGCTAGGTGAAAATCACACAAATTACGAACATTTATGGCATTATAGGCCACAACCCAAAAGTGTCCCCCCCCCCCCATCCCCCAGTTCCTACATCCCCTCTCATCATCCCTGAAGGTCAGAGGTGCTGTTGAGGGCTACGGTGTGACTTTGGGCTGGCTTTTCCTCTCCTCTGTTTTCTGAAGTTAATTCTCTGGGCTGGTAAATTGCGCCACAGGTGAGGCTCGAGGGACCAGCATCTGTTTGCTCTCTCTCTCTCAACAGTGAAAGCGGGGGGCAAGAGGGTGGCCAAGAAAAGTTCGGAGGAGAGTGGAAGTGCTGAGAAGGACACCAAGAGGCCAGCTGAGAAGCCGAGGTAGCAGGTCTGGGGAGGAGGCACATGGGGGTGCGGGGGATAGTGCACTGGCATGCGGATGCTGATCTCTGCTGTCCACCTCAGCTAGTAAACTAACCTGGAGTGAACATGGCTCTTCTATAGAATGGAGCTCAGTATATTTAGCTTGGACAGGAGGTGGGCAGGAATTATAGAATGAGCAAAGATTAAAAAGATTACTGTGCCTTTAAGAAACTTTGCTTCATCGCTATGTCAATGCAGCATTTCTGCACCCCTCTTTTTTATGGGTTGTTATAACTGGGTGGGCAAGTGGATGAAGAGGATTAATCCACCAGAAGAACATCCAGGTCTTGCTTACAGCAATGCCATACTGTGCTCTGTCTTGTTCCTGGAGTCTTCATTATTCTTGGGTAAAATCCTTATTATCTGTTATTCGGGAGCAGATGGTTGATGTTTGTGTTTGTGTTGGGTGTCTCTTGTGCATTTTAAGGCTTTTTCCAGATAAATATTCTGTGCCTCGGTCACATAAACAGTTTGTGGATTGCAAACAGTTCTGCTCTGAGGTGGTGACTCTCTGACAGCAGTTATAACTTTGCCGTATGTCACTAAAGAATCAGTCGAAATGTCTTCCCAGATCTCTCGCCACTTCTCCCGGAATGCAGTCGGTCAATATTTTGTTAGTGGGGACTCTTGAAAAGGTTAGTAGTTTTTTGCAGCAATGTTATCCTGCCGACATTCTTTCAAATATGTGCACAACACGGATGGGTCATTTTCTCCGCTCCCTGAAAAACAACACAGAATTAAGCCAGTTTGTGTGCTTTATCATCTGGTGCTTTATCATCCAATTAAATCGGTTTTAGTTCACATGAGTATCCTGTTATATCATGGGTTAGAACTTGTTACTTTATTGATCCCTGTGCTCTTCTTATTGCAGTATTTACAGACCTAAAGTGTAGCTGTATAATATATTTAATGATAAATTATAACTCGAAGATTAGGATTTCATGCATTTGACTATCTATCTATCTATGTATCTATCTATGTATCTATCTATCTATCTATCTATCTATCTATCTATCACTATATACCTCCTTATTCCACGATTAAATGACAGTTTTTTTTTTTTGCTTTTCAGTTGGGGCACGAGTTTCCCACCTCAGCAGTGAGCATCAGGCACAGCAACGTCATACCAGCCGTGGAGAAAACACACTCGCCTAAGGTCTTGCACATCCACCAGCCCCGCAAATGTTGAGTGAAGATCTTCATTCTGCAGACCATGGACGTCTAAACAGTTTAAACAGAGAAACCTGAGCGTTTGTTAGGTTTTCCATGTGACTGGGTTCCAGGGACCTAGACATTATCCTACACAAATGTCAGTCTTTCTCAATCAATTTGTCTGGAATATTAAGATGGAAATTACTTCCATAGAATTCCAGTGCTGAACACTGGCCTTAATTTTTTCTAATTTGTTTATACAAAAGCTCATTCATTTCTTCTCTTTAGTGTTTCTTGGGTTCAAGGCTAAATCTTTATTATATTAGTATTTGATGTAATCTTTAGTTATTAAAAAACTCCCAGTACTTAAGCTTCGTGATCATATCTGTACTTAATTTCATAAATATGAATTGTGCATTATTTCAAATTATACTGCGTTTTTGTAGATAATTGCCTGGCCACTTCACTGTAAGGCTGTGCAAAATCAGATCATTTGTCTTCCGTGTTAATCTTCAATTACAGCACGTTTTATTTTCTTGTGCTTCATGCCACCTACTCTCAGCAGTTATCAATGAGCTCACGTTTATGACCTTATAAAACCAAAATTTGTTGATGACATGCATGTTAATGGTAGCACCCCTCCTTTTGAAATATAACCTTAAACTGTGTTTCTGTGTATGATCGCTCTGCTTTGTCGTGTTGGGTATATCCAGAAAAGGTGTTAAAGAGCTTTAACATTTCAAGTTTTTATTATCCTGTGTACACAATACAGTGAAATTCACACCTAAAGACTGTAGTGCGAAATACATATAAGTTTAAAGTATTATCGTGTTGTGTTTGTTGTAGCGTGTAGCTCAGCGGGCTGAGTTGCTGTGCCTGTGATTGAAAGGTTGTGGGTTTGAGTCCTGCCTCAGCATGTCTGTGGGTCCTTGAGCAAGGCCCTTAACCCCCAGCTCCCTGGGCTCTGCTGTGGGTGGCTGCCCTTTGTGAGTGACTTGCTCTCACTTACAGAGAGCAACTGGGGGGTGGAGGGAGGCATAAAAAGAGTTTCCATGCAGGGATCAATCAATTATTAATCCTCCATGGATGGATAACACAGCAATACTTTATATGACAGTGCAGCATATGAAATTACTAAAAGAACAAAGTAATGCAATATGGGGGTGAGGTTGTACAAAGTGTCAATAGTACAGTATATAATATTAATAAAGTGCAGAAGTTGCATATTGAGAGTAGTGTGGAAGAGTGTGTGGTGGAGATACAGGTCAGCAAGTGATTAGCAGCCTGAAGGCTCAGGGAGAGCGGATGGTGTGGGTGGTGAAGCACTGGTAGCATTTCCTAAAAGGGTGGAGTATGAAGAGGGTGTGAGCCAGGTGGCTGGCATCCCTGGTGATGGAGACAGTAAGTACAGCAGCTGATGATAAATATTTTTTCTTTTTTGGGGGGGTGGGTAGGTAGTGACTGTTCACTGTTAGAAAAAAGTACTATTTTGTACCTCTGAGGGTACAATTACTTGTAAGGCTGTAACCTCAAGGGTCTGCCGATAGTAACCTAGCTGTAAGTAAATGTACATTTTAGTCTAATTTAAGAAGATTTACAGAAATGTACGCTGAGGAACAGTTTTTGTACTTGTGGGGGTTTTTTGTCACTTGCAGTAGCTATGGAGAATCGTTTCTGAAGCGTTAATGGTGCACCTCAGGAAGCCAGTATACCGCTTCATCCACTTGCTGAAAAAACAGTGGAATTGTCTCACCAGGTTTCTTGCCACTTTCCGAAACAGTCGATTTTATGCGGGGATGGGTCCGGAGAACGATAGATGGATGAACTTCTCGTATTTCTCTGTTGCGTGTGCAATTCCTTCATAGCCCACTAGATGGAAGCAAAATCTTATTTTGAGGTATTGCAGGTTTTTTTTTCCCATTGTCATTGTGTTTATAAAGTCAAAACAATTGAACTAAACTCCTACATTATCCATCCATTTCCTGAAACCGCTTATCTTATTCAGGGTCGCGGGGGGTGCCAACCATTTGTAGAGCACACTCACACACGCTTACCTATGGGTAACCCCAGTTAGCCTCAGGATGTTTTTGAGCTGTGGGGAAAAACCAAAGTACCAGGAGGAAACCCCACGACGACACGGGAAGAGCATGCAAACCCTGGCGGAGACTTGAACTAAAGTGGTTAGGTGACAGCGCAAAGCACTGCACCACTGCGGTTACGTTATGATACCGTTTATTACTGACACAAGGCACCTGACTGGGTATTTTGTTTTTAATTTCGAGGTAAGTTTCCTAAGTAATCTTTTCCAGGCAGTTTTTCCACAGTTACACTATATAAAACATAATTTTTGCTATTATATTTTTCTTGTAATCAATACTTATGCGTCTGGTTTTTCTTGAAACCACAATACTTCACTAGCTAGTTCAAAATATTTCCTTTCCCACCAGAAGTAGCGATGTATCTGTAGAGGCTACAAATTTGCCCTGTATTTAATTTTATTTGTTAATATAAGCTACTATAAGAAGGAAAACATTTGCAAATCGATCTTGTATGGGGAAAGCAGCATTCCCTTGTGTTCTGTTTTAAGGATCGGGATGACTTTGGGGATACTTATAAACTTACCTTATATACACATAGTCCGTAGGTCTATATAAATATTTTTTGTTGCTGTGACTTGATCCACAGGAATGAGTTTATGCCAGAAGATTGCCCTGCACTTTCTGGCAGTAGACGTGATTCTTCTTCACCGTGCTGATTAAAGTAGCATCCAGGCACTATTTTTTAAAAAGATTTTTAACCTATAAGTAGCCCGTCTTTGCGTTCTGATATACGCTTCATACTTGAGCGATGGCGAATTTGACCGCGTGTGTGTCGAAATTTCACACAAGGCATTTTGTAGAGTAAATATTTTACAGTTAAAAATGTATAACCGCGACTCCAAAAGTGTTTAGTTTGTAATGGGATTTTGGGCACGATCGATTTATTCATCCTGACAGTGTTTTTTAATGAATTGTCTAGTCTTTGTTTTACCAGGCGTAGGTTGCTGAGTGGAGGAATTTTTTTTCTCAACAACAGACTCCTAAATATCTCCATCTCATTGCTCAAAATTAGGTAGGTTTTATTATATACATATAGAACATAAATGAGGTCTCTTGGAATTCCATGAAGGGCGTCCCCTTTGTACTCTGTGCTGTCTGGAATAGTTACCAGTTCCTTTCACCACCCTATATCCTATAAGTAATTGGATGTTACTAGTGGATAAAGGGTTGGGAATAATTGTTACTAGTAACTTCAAAATGACCTCAGAAAATATCCATTGCAGTTGATCAGGCGTGGTCAGGTCAGGTTGGAGAGCATGCACTGATATAGTGCATTGCCGCACCCAGCAGATGACAAAACACCTCAGGATTTCAGTTGATAGCCCCCCAGGGCGACACAAGATCCAGTCCCACCCTTCGGAAATGGCCATCTATCTGCCCCAGCCAGGTGTTATGTGGGCGTGCCCTTGGCCTGATCCAGCCACTTTGGTTCACAGCAATGAGGATCCTGTGAGCCGAATCACCCCCAGGGAAACGCACCACATGGCCGAAGTGCCGAATCTGAACCTCCCTCACGATGCAGGTAATGTGCGTCATTCAGGACACCCTGAGCAACCTCTCATTCTCCACAAAGTCAAACCAGCAGTACCCAGTGATTCTCTGAAGAGAAAAAGTACCAAAGGAGTCCAGTCTTTGTCTCAGGTCACTGGATAGCATGCATGTCCCGCAACCATGCAGTGAAATAGGGAGCCCTAGGACTGTAAAGACTTGGACCTTTGTCCACTTGCAAAGATATCAGGAACGCCACACATCCCTTTCCAGTGACCTCATGACCCCTCATGCTCTTCCAATCTGTCTACTGAATTCATAGGAAGAGTCACCAGAGACATGAATGTCACTGCCGAGGTAAGTGAACCTCTCAATGTGGTCGACATTCTCTCTGCAGACAGACACACTGCTGAAGGCTGTGCCCAAGAGGTCATTGAAGGCCTGGATCTTGTTTTTTATCCAGGACATTCACAAGCCCAGACACTCAGACTCCTCGCTTAGTCACTCCATTGACTCTGTGAAGATCACAGAATCGTCGGCAAAGTCAAGATCAATAAATCTTTCTTCACCAACATATGCCCCACAGCTGCTGGACCCCACGACCTTGCCCAACACCAAGTCCATGCAAGCACTGAACAGAGTAGGAGCAGGAATACACCAAATTCCAAAATCAACTGGGAAGAATGTAGAGGTTCTGCCTCCACTCTGCATCACACTCACAGTATCAGTGTACAGGCCGTCCATGATGTCCAGTAACTTCGGGGGGGGGGGGGGGGGGGGTCCCGCAAATTCTCAGGATGTGCCACAGGGCAGCTGGATCAACTGAATGGAATGCCTTATCAAAATCAACAAAGGCTGCAAAGAAATTCTGCCAATATTCGCATTCGAACTCGATGAGAACCTTCAGGAAAGTTAATAAAACATCTCAATAATATCCAGGGTGCCCTGCGAGATGAAACGTCTCCTGGGAACACCAGCAACACCAACACAACCTTCAGCAACCTTCAGGGTCTTGTCACAGAAGGCCTCCCACATAACATTAGAATAAGCACACAAACTGTGTGCAGACTCATTAGAAACAGCTTGATCTTGGAGTCTGGTCAGGTCCAGCCTCATTCTTCTAGTAGGTAGTAACCTTCTGGACCAAAGCTGAATCTTCAGAGTAGCAACAAGTCTCTTGTCAGAATCCACAAACTGGGTGCTTCTGTAGACCCTGTGGTTCTACCTCCAATGACTGCCCAGGACGATGTGTTCGGTCTCCATCACTGGAGTAACGATATGGTTCAAGGCACTGGAACCTGGATCCAGTGACCTGTAGCCCCTGATCTTTTGCATAGCCAAGGAACATGGACCCACTTTCACCACAGCAGCCAGACCTCTAGGGACCGACACAATCCTCATAGCCAGCCATGTCAGTGCCAGTAGTTGCACTGAAGTCACCCATGATCAGCAGAGTGTGACCTCGTGGGCACCCATCAACCACCAAATAAAGTTACGAATAAAATGTCTCCCTCATTGAGGCATCACTCACAGCAGTCTGAGCCCCAAGACAACAGACAAAACACCCAGAGAGTGCCTGAATCTCATAATACGCTCGTTGAAAGGAGAGACATCGGACACCATCGGGAGGAGCCGATCCACCAAAGCAACAGCTACACCCTGAGTATGTCAGCCATGAAAGCGACCTGACTAATAATATGTGTACCCATCTAAAGAGATCTGGCCGCTCCCCGGTCTCAGAGAGTGTCGCCACTGATATGTAGAGTTTATGAAGCACCTCTAACAGTAGAGGAAGATGGTTATTATGCCGGCGAAACAAGACATTCCACACGTCGACTTGGATGGGCCACCTTGAATTAGGACCCGGCTGCTGCCGTGCGGCGGGTGACGCCTCAGCACTGCACCAGTCGGTTCGGCATTTTCGACCGGCCTGGTGATGAGGCTCTGGAGGGCTTTCCCCCCCCCACCGTCCACTTCATGGTGCGTGCAGCCTTCCTGTAGGCAGCTGCAGCAGAGCTACTCCCACAGAGAGCAGAAAGGAGTGTGCTGTGTGAAAAACATCTGACAGCCCAAATGATTCAGCCAAACGTCGACCGGGCGGCTACTTAAAATAATGTAATATTAAACTAAACACAGAAGAATAGCAGTGACTTTACATAAAGTAACAATAATCTCCAATGAGATTTTTATTCTAAAACACAGCTAATGTTACTAAATGAGCTAAATGTTATTTAATATGGTTCATGCAACTGCTTTGTACAGACGGAGAGCAATTATTCACAGGGGACAGAAACAAAATATAAGAAGATTATACAGGAAAACAAAAAAGAAATTGCTGCAATTGTCCAATTGAATGGGTCCAGGTTTCCAGTGACCTGGTGCAGGACAAACAGTTGGAGGATGGATGGGTGGATGTAGTAACGATCATCACCAGAAGGGAAAAGGCTCTGTTCACCTTGAATGAAATGGAGCGTCACGGGCAGTATGGTGGCTCTTAATGCTGGGGTTATGATGTAGACCAGGGGCTCTGTATCACGAAGCTGGATTTGTGGGTTTGCAAGATAACTTGGAGGATTAAAGTAGTCCGGCCTAAATGTAAAGGAATGACATTAAAGTCAAATGTAAACTGGGGCACCTTAAATCAGATTCATACAGGATACTGCAACTATTACTGTGACTATGGCAGCCTTGCCCACTAAAGGTAGCTCTAATTAATCGCTGCACTCTCAGGGACTTGAAGCTACTTGTTGTATTTATGAATGTCTTATTAATAGTCTGTTTAATCCTGAACGTCTTTAATTTCATGCTTGCTGCTATGCTGGCAGATTAATTCGACCGCAGATCCAGCAGGATAACATCACGTGCTGACGTGGAGGTAGACCCCGGCATCCCTACGCCCTTCTTTGGAGTGGTGCCTCAGCCAAATTCCGGCACCCCGCCTGTGGGATATTAAGACATTTTGGCTGCACTCTCCTCCTCATCTCTCCCAAGGCCCTTATTATAGGGGAGTGTGGGGGGGGTTCAGATTTGGCCTGTCTAACTGTGCATGAATACCTAAAGGATACAGGACACCATGGAGAGATTATTAATGCGCAAGCATGTTCCCAGGGCCGTCCAGGACTCGTGTCTGCATTAGAGTGTTGCTCAAAGTCCTGGGGGTTTCGTAAATGTAACAGAAATCAATATCGCATTTATGCATGCCTGCCTGCAACAGCTACCTCAGCTGTTTATTATCCCAAACAGTCAGAACCCAAATAGATTCATTCATTCATTCATTCATTTTCCATACCTACTTGTCTGTTGCCTCTTTTCAATCATAATATTGGCAAATGTCATAATATTGATTAGGCATCTGCTTTACTGCTACTGTGTAAAGAATGCTTTCATTTCTAATCATAATAGTAATACATTATATAAAATCTATTCTTAGTACTAGGACTGTATATGAAGAATGCTTTAATTTCCAGTCTTATTACTAGCACCGATCTTAATGGCAGTAATCTAGCATATCCATGAAATATTCTTGCCTTTTTAATTAAGTTGCTTTTTATGTTCAGATCTTGAGTTTGGCTGTTTTATCGGTCAGGCCACATTTCACAGGTGATGAAATCCACAGGATGCCCTCAACCCGAACCTGGTCACAGCATGAAGAAGGAGGAGGGAGGTTGTGATTTTGGGATCCGCGTCTGTTTTTGTTTGGGTGTGAGCAGAGTTCAGCCATCGTAAAATGCTAAATGCTTAAAAACAGCTTGTAAAATCCACAAATCCTGCAGAGAGACTGTAATATAAAGTCATTCCATTTGGGGGTGAGGTCACCATGGGAGTGACATTAGCCAAACAGATTTTATATCGTCTTCTCCCCTTGGGCTCATATTCGTGAGGCTGTTTGTAATTTCCAGCGGGATAACTTTGCTCAGGACAGCCCTCAACACTGCGTGCATCCCCTGCTTTCTGAACACTCGCCAGTCACTCAGCAGCGATCTGTCAGGCGGTTCTGGAGTGGCGTGTTTGACTGGGAACACACTGCAGTCCAAAAACAACCCCAAACCACACCCCGGTAGATATGTGACACGGCACTTAATGAAATGAGTCATTGTCACAGAATCACATTTGTTCCATGACCCTTTCTCTACCTTCGGATCGGAATCATAGCTGCTGTAGAATTATTTTCTATTCACTCACTTTGATCCGTCCGCTTCTTACTGCTCATGCTGGTCAGGGTCACTGGGTCACTCAGTAAAATGTGCACTGCATTATTTATTATACATGCGCAATAAAAAATAAATATATACAGCAGAATAGTTTTCTAAAAATACATTTGATATGGAATACATGATGGTAAGGTTATATAGTCAGTATTGTTTTCAACTGGCATTCGTTTAGATTGCTTTTGTTTCTAAGAAAAAAATAAAGATTGTTTTTCTACAAAAGTTCAGTTTTTTCAGTTACTAATACTTGCTAGTTGTTCATGCGGAGTCATGAATAAATCACTCCTAACCCTAGATCTGCATTTTACTCTGCATATTCTGCATTGCATTGCATCCAGGGTGGATGGTCTTGCACTAGTCCAGATTCTTAGCTACAAAAGAGCTTAGATATCAGGTTTTAAAGTCTTGAGGATAGAGCATAGCGTTATGTTTGTTATCAATATACACGCACAAAATATCAGTTATTTAGAATTTGTTAATATCAGACAAGTGTCCAGGCAAATGTCTTGCTCGTAAACGGAATATGGCTCCTTTATAAAGCCTTTTCACAAAGCTGTCCAGTCATTCTTCCATTGATCCATCGTCCAAACTTACCCAGTATAGAATCGTTTGAAGATTTGAGTTTATACCTGGAAGCAAATGACACAGGGCAGAGGAACACCTTGGGTAGGATGAAAGTCCCATTATGGGGCGCTCAGTAATTCTTGTTTAATGAAACGTACAAAAGACAATTCCAATGTAATGAGAAACGAGACTGTCAGATGGCAGCGTTATTCCATTCCTTTTGATTGTTATGAGGTCTTTCTTCCTCGCGGTGTCACTGCAGATACAACTGAACGTAATTTATCTGAGCGACGCTTCTGTAATTATTGGCTTGAGTTACAACACTTCACGTAACAATTCATCATACTTAAGACGGTAAGGTGCAATAGTTTGAAATACAGCTCTTATGTGCCGTCTAAGCTACCTGATTTTGTTTGCTCGTTTGATCTTTCCACACGTAATATTATTATTTATGCATAATATCATAATACAGAAAAATGCATACCATAGATTACTCTAAAAGCCAGGTATTACACGACTTATGGTTGGTCTAACAACTCACACACTGAATAAGATAATTTAACAGGATAATGCACGGGCTCCAATAGAAAATACAGACTGGTACGCATTCTTATAAACAAGTACATATTATTTATGTGAACCTTACCGACAGTCTAAGAAACAAAACGCTTAACTTTAACGATTGGAACATGCATAATTATTTCTGTTCCACACAAACATGTTGCTTAACCCCGCGACGCATATACAAAATGAATTTTCTGGAGATAATTTGGTATGTGTTGATGTTAAAGTTGGTTGTTACTTAAACTAAACACAATATGTGATTTATTTGTATAACATTGTTATACAAATTGTTAGCTGGCTGGTTGTGGCAAATATTTATCATTTTTGCGCTACTTTGAGGGAGGAGCGGGCAATTCTTTTGCCGGGAAGGTAAACTCGGGTCACTCTTTGTCGAGCATCGCGGGTGTCGTTAATCGATCGCGGCACGCTGGTGCGATGTGAGCCGTCGCTGGTGCCCGTGGCCTCGGCTCCCCCCGGTATGACCTCACGGCCGAAAGCGCCGCGAGGGAGGAGCTGAGCGGCGCGCTAGCTCCCGTCCGGCCATTCATGTGGAGATAAGCGCCAGGGAAAAAAACTTTTCAGCCGGCGCTTCATGACTTAAAACAGGTAATATATGACTCTTTTCTTATAAATGGGAGAAAAAAATATCGAGATTTATATCGAGTTCTATGCTGTACTGCGGATGCGGTGGTGAAACCGAAATGAAGCAGTTTAAGGAGTCGCTGGGAAGTTGGTGAATGGTGCGGTTAAAACGGGGCTGCGGTTTTAGCAGGAAAACGGTTTAGACAGATAAATTTTAGATGGTTTAATTAAAACGACTATTGGTACTTCTCCGTATCTTAAAGAACAACGTTTTTGTAAAGTCAAGCCCTAAAGGCTGCTGTTATGTGACGGAGGGACTGAGTGCCTAGAAAGTTTGTTAAACATGTCAAGGCATTTCACTCGGACTCCGTTCTTTATGAAGTTTTGCTGTCGACGGAGCGGTTCGTGCGGAAAAATTTAGCGTCTTTTGTGCGTTTCTCCATCTTCCCATGTGAAGGTTTGTTACCCTGTGACAGCAATGGCAAATGCTTTCAATTTGAGATTCAGCTACAAGTGTCCATCTTGAATTCACCGCCTATTTGTTTCGATGTTGTTGGGGGGAGAAAGAAGTTTGTATAACACTTAATGCTCATTTAATAAATACTCCGTAGTCTAATTGAACACGTCTTGTGTCGTGTGGAGAAACGCCTTAGTGCATCTGACTCTTTTCACAAGTCTCTAAAGAAACAAGCTTTGAGAGGAAACTTTGCGCTGTGTGTAAATGCATTTATACTAACTTTACATATTCCTTAATTAAATACACATTATTCCTTGTTTGTGAAAAGTTTCCCCGAGTGTAGCCAACGATAACTTAATTTCCATTGAATGTACCTTTTACCCCCAAGGATCCATACTGCTTTGTGTTAAATACGACAGTGAATCATGTGTAGTTTTTGTAAATTGAGTATACAAATCCCAAATCTAGGCAATTTTTGTCCTCCTGTTGGACTTCAGTCGAGTCAAAGCGTAACTTTTAGTTTAATTACAGTTATTACTACTTTGGGTGTTAGTTTTAGCAGTCAGCTGGTTCCACATCAAGCTGTAAAGCACTTTTAACTCTCCAGACAGTTCATGCTGCGATGCTGTGCTGGGCTTGGTGGTGTAGCCGCGGATCTCTGAAAATGGCTTGCAGCTCAAATACACTTTAAGAAATGCTTTCTAAACGTGCTGTTGTTCATGGTATGTTGCGGCGTGTGTGTTTAAACGAAAGAAGTGAGTTCGATGTCAAGATCTGCGTAATCCAAATGCTTCGTTAGGCTTTTTTTCTTGGGGGGGGGGGGATGCTGGCTTCGGATTTTTAACCCATCTAAAATGTTTTAACATCAGTGGAAGCATTATGTGATTTTTAGCTTCGGTACAGCTGTCCAGTCATTTGGGTGCCTTACCCCCACCCTCGAGAGGTTAGACTTCACTGTAAGGTACACGGACAACTGTTGTGCTTCTGTCTGTTACCAGTATTGTTTTAATCCTTGGGGTACATGAGTAGGAACTTTTGTGGCAAGACAAGTGGGATTTTGTCGCTGTGTCTTAAGCCCCCACTGTGGGCAATTCGGACAAAACTCCCAGCCACAGGGGAGATTGGGTCTAGCTGTTCGTAGCCAGTCTGGAGAGGGGACAAGGTGCTTTGGCAAATCAAGGCGGCAGGCTGCGGGGAAGCTCTGATCCAGCAGCACCCCCGGAGTCAGTCAAGTAAGCCCAGTGCTTTGGTTAAATGGGTCAGCCTGATACCTAGTGTTTTGTTAAAAACTAAATGTAAAGTGTGATAAATTAGTAAGTTGTATTTGTGCTGGCGTCTCCCACAAGTGTTAACTGTGCAGTTTCATGGTTTGCTCAAAGCATGATAAAACCATGAGCTCTAGTTCTGTATGGAGTAGGACAGTTCTCTGTATGTCCCCTATTGTTTGTTAAACCCTGGTTTCCTCTTTCGCATTGATAGGCTGCTTGTGGGTGGTGGTCTGTTAACTGCAGGCTCTCTGGTTTTGATGGACAGCTGAACCAGACATGCCATGCTGCGAGCCTTCGATCTCTTACATCATGTTCACCAGATTGGTCAAGGTGCTTTGGGGTGGGGAGGGGAGGGGGTTTGACGCAAGACTCAGGGTAACGTAGGTCATTGCCCCCTCCCAAAAGACTCAGCAAGGCCATGCAACACAAACAGTTTCGGTACTGTTGCTTCTCATATAACCTTTTCTGACTTTGTTTTTTGTACCGCTTTTGGTTGTGGCTTGAGTTTACCTGTTGATTTTTGGGGTGCATTTTCTACTACAGACCTCCTCCTGAACTGCACATTTCCTCTGCCTTTGGTTCCACACTGAATAAAGATGGCAGTGCACATTCAATAACTCTTGAGTTGTTTTGCTCCTGGGACATCAGTGTAATTTATGTGAAGGCTTAGGTTTTTGGCCAAAGAGCAGCTTGAGTTGGGGGTGTGGTGTTGAATTAAGAACTAATACAACTACTGTACCACCTAGGGAAAAATTGTTTTCGGAGCCAGTTTAAGAAAGTACCGCGTAACCGCAGTATGTGAAATATTTTGGCTGGTCGAGTATTTTAATGCTCTGAAATTTGGCACATTCTCCGTATTAGCAGTTTAATTTTGCGTTCCTGGCAGGATCCCTGTGAAACGATCAGACTGTTTTCACTGCGGTATGTGGAAATGTGCGTGAGAGTAGGTTTCTGCTAATTTCATCACGCCTCTTCTCTCGGTGGCGGTTTGTGACGGGTGTTTTGAAGGGACACCGACGTGTAGGTTGTCAGCTGTGATTTCAGAGTGATGTGCACAAGTGTGGGTGAAGTGAGGTGCCCTTACAAAACACCATCATGCACAGATTTTTTTTTTTTTTTAGTAATTCCCCCCCACGCACCCTTTGCTATGCAAGCCCATGGCCAATAACTATTTGAATGTATTTTTATATGTGTTTAACTAGTGTAATTTTTCCACCTGTTTTGTACATAGCTGTCATCCAGCAGGTCAATGTGTTGCACAACCCACTGGTAAAATATACTGGTGAATCAGGATGTGATTTGTGTGGCTAAACTCTGGGGGTGGGTTGAGAGATTCTGTAGGTTTAGGAGACCTGCAGGACAGGATGTTTTGTTTACTCTCACAAGTGAAAGTAGATGAGGAGAGCTGCTGAAACTGGAAAGGTGTCCAAAAGCTCTTGAACTCTTAATGTCAACAAGGGCTGCTTGTCAAGTGAAAGCCGAACTTTAAACATTGCAGGTGAATGCTTAACCCTAAACAAACAAGAGGTAGCCTGTGGGGCTGTCGACCTGGCCTTTGTCTAACCCCCCACCCCACCCCAAACACAGTTCAGGTTACCACACTTTATCAAACGGGGTTTGCTTTCGGTATCTGCTCTGTGTGGCATAGCTGCTGGACTTTGCGCCCTCCCCTGCAGGGCAGAACGCAAACAGGAAATGACATCATGAATCACAGACAACAGGTATTGGCAGTATGCTGCTCTCATACAAATGCTGCTGACTGATGTAAGTTTTGCTTTCCTGATTGACCTGTTATTGTCCTTTGACAGTTTAAATAATTGCTTTCTGAAAGGTATGTTGAGGTCCATCAGGATGGCACCCCCGGGACTCAGACAACCTTCAGGTCGGAAATGTGTTCCCTAAATCTTTCCACCATGCTACACAGAAGAGATTAAAGCCTGGTATGTTCAAGGGTGCAGTGGCTGGTGCCCTACGGTGACCTAAACCTGCCAATGTTTGCTTCTCTGTTGTTTGGATGGAAGCTGGAGACGGCGTGTATAGTGGTGCCGTGAGGCAGGGTGGATGCTCTCCAGGTGAGAGGAAGCAGTTTATGAAGTGCCTTCACACCTTTCCCGGCCGAGATCCATTTACGTAATGTGTCCATGCCAGAAGGCGTAGCATTGCGCCGTGATGGCTGATGAACGCCTTAAGCCTCCCTTCTCCTGTGACGTTTGGCAGAGAGGACGGCAGAGAGCGCACTTTCGGCAGATCTCTTTATGGTGTCATGGCATGCCTTCCCAGTCAGTCCGGCCAGGTTTTGACATGCGGAGCTGGTTAAAAAGAACACTCACTTCTTGTAAATGCATTTGGATTTTTATTTGTTTATTTTGCTGTGAACTGTCTGTGCAGGGTTACGGAAAATGCTTTTGCACCCGTGAGTTAATTTTGAGTCCCGAATGATTTTGTGGTGTTAATGGATTGGGATGTTAATTTGCTACATCGAAGAATCTTCCGCGTCTTTTTCTGCTTCTAAGCTCAGTTACATAGTTCTGCTGAATATATAAGGTGTTTATTTTACTTTAGGAAAGCCATCTTAGAAACTAGCTGTACTGTTTTGGAAGGCCTTTCAGTATTCGATATAAATAACCGTGATACTTTTTTTAAGCAGTCTACCATTTAGGTCAAAGATTTTTTAAGGAGAGCTTGGTGAGGTAAAAAGCTGAGGTGCAGTTGTGGTGTCTTTCATCTTGTAGTTTTTACAGTTTACCATAGAGGGAAGCTTACTGTCCTGCATGATTGGGATAACCCGACTGCGACATCATCCTGCTCACAGGTCTTATTGGTGACCGCGGCCACCATGGCCGTGACCCCAGACACTCTGCCTGATCCGTCGCCAGAGATGTCATCTGCGTTTTCCCACTATGGACTTGAAGGCTGCCACATGCCGATGATGTCTAAGGTTCAAAGGAGAAGCACGCATGATGTGTTTAAAATGGGCTCAAGTTCTGCATGGTGGATGTCAATCATGCATTCATTTTATGACCTGGCCGCTAAGAGATCCTTTTTAGAGCAAATGCTAGGAATGTTGTTGCATGTTTGGCGTTATGGGGCTTCTTGATGGCTTTGCTACTGACCAAAGACTGACTGTCTGGTTCATACATTACCTGCAGATCCTTTTAATGCCAGTGTTTCTGCAGGAGTCTGTAACCCTCCCCTGTTCACAGCTTGGCAGACATGCTGTTAGCGTGTTTCAGTTTGACTTTATTGCCTGGAATTAACACGTTTAATGAGATTTCCGTTCCTGGCTACCACGCCAAGATTTTGCACCTATGCGAGGTGACCTGGCATTTTCCCGTTTGGAGCACGAAGGTGTTACCTAATATTTAAATGGGTTTTTCCTCAAAGACTCGTAAAGGTCGTGGCATGGAGTGTCTCTGGTTGCCATGGAAACCACAACCTGCCGACTGCGAATCCAGTCGATGAGACTCGTTTGCTTGGGTGGGGGGGGGGATTTAGACGGCCCCGTCTGCTTGGTTGCTCATCGTTGCTCTGTCTGATGGGGTGGGGGGTTAATGCTGACACGTTGGATGATGGGTGACTTTTAGCCAATCTACCGAACGCTGCCAGCTGATTGACCACTGCTTCCATCACTGCTTCTCGCCTGGTTTCCTTTGACACGCATAGTTCAGCCTGATCGAGATCCGCCCCCCTTCGTTAACTGAACATTGTGAATACTCTCCCCAGCCGCTTTCGTCTGGGATTGAGGCAGCACACTGTTAAATCAGAACGACGTGCCCAACTGCTGTTGATCTTCCCCGCTGAGTGTCTCTCCTGTTAATCACTCCACTGACAGCTCTCATGGAAGCCTGCGATTGCGGCCTGTCATGCCTGAGGTCTGTTAACCATTGAGTTCATCCTGCCATTATTTCCTGAAGCATAACCCAATTGTTTTTGGGGTGCACTGACAGGGAAAAGCAGTATTTTTGCTTCAGGTTGTCTGGCTCTTCACAGTGCTTCTTAGAACTTCTGGTTGGAGCAAAGAAAGTTTGACCCCCCCCCCCCACGTTTCCTCTGAGGTGCTCCGGGTCCCTGCCGGCTCTTGTACCTTTTAGGGAGGCGGGTGTCCCGTCATGCCCCATCGGATGCTCTTTCCTAATCTCCTCTCCACATCAACTCAGAACTTGCCCACCTCTTGTTCCCAGCCGTACTGCCTCCCTACATCCCGAAGCATTTTTGTTTTTTTCCTTAGGCCAGGCGCAGAGATTTCCCAGCGTGCACCACACATACGTTTCCATTTGCGCGGTTCATAAATAGAACCATATATGGGTGGTGATTTAACTAAGTCATATAAAGGAGTAATTTAGCCAGTAAACTTTTGCATTGTGATAAATGCATTCCAGTGCCGTGTGTCAATAACCTGTGTGTATCTTTAAAAGAAAGTCATTATCTCTCTTTTTCCACATTTGAGTACTGTGTAAAAACTGCTTACAGTAATGGCTTATACTCATATAGCTATGAGTACAGTTACAATAATGGCATGTACCTATAATTTAACACATTTTATTTGAACACCTACTTTTTTTTTACATTGTTTACATATTTATTCTTTACACTCCTTTTATATTTTATTTTGTATTCTGTTTATATTTTATCCCTTAATCTTTTTGTATCCTTCCTGATTCGTTTGTTCTTGCACCAACAAGGATAGTGTCCCAATTTCATTGTACCTTGTGCAATGACAATGAAGGCATTCTTTCACATGACGTTAATTTTGCATATTAGTTGGTAGTTATGTGGTACTCAAACGTCTGTGGATGTGTCACACTGTAGCTTGGCGTTCTGTTGTTAGAATGGGCACATCTTGAGGTGCTGGAGAATTTCCATAATGTTGGGTCATGGTCCCGTTCTGGCCTGTGCCTCGACCTCCCAGAGGGAAGCTCTCCTGAACATTTGTGCTGCTGTTCATGTCTGTCCATGAACCTTGGGGAATGTTAGTGTGGTCCCTCAATGGCTCCGAGGTCACACAAAGGTTCTTTGAAGATCTGCGGAGATTAGATCTGTAGAG
This sequence comes from Brienomyrus brachyistius, assembly GCF_023856365.1. Lineage (NCBI taxonomy): Eukaryota > Metazoa > Chordata > Actinopteri > Osteoglossiformes > Mormyridae > Brienomyrus > Brienomyrus brachyistius. The sequence continues at coordinate 44,407,861 of NC_064533.1, read as the reverse complement.
GGATTGATACTGTGTGCTAAGATTTCTTTTTTTTTTTCCCTTATCAGGTTTTTTTTAAGTGACGGTCAGACGTTCCTCACTGGAACTTAAAATAAGGTGCCATTTTATGCACCGTGATTAAAACCAATTTTCATGCTGATACTTTTTTAGGTTGATTTATATATATATATATATATAATGTTTTTCTTGTTCTGCCTTTTGATCCTTAAGAGACGCACCGATGGTTTAATTAATCTTGGGATCAGTTGTCAGGGGAGCCTTGCAGCGGCAGGTCTCCCTCACCTGCCATTTCTCCTGCACATGTGCCCCCGTTCTCCCTCCACAAATAAAAATGCGACGGTGGTACGTATCGGGTTCAGACAAGTTGGTGGTTTTTAGGTGGATTACCTTTCCATAATCCGATGACACCCCACCCCCCCCCCAAAAAAAGGAAGATAAATCTTAATGTTTATTGGGCTTTTGTGTGGGGTATATGGTAGTAATGAGCAAAAAATTACTCTGGTCGGGGGGATGGTATACATTCTTCTACCCGATGGGAGTATGCTTGTCTCCTAGCTAAGGAGCGCTGATCTTGCTGACGCTCGTATTGTCTGCCTGGTTTGGGGTGATCGCAGACTAGAAGCATACCGCTGGTGATCTCTGAGAAACACTTGCACACCATCTTACCTCATGTCGTTTCTGCCCTCCTGCTCCATAGGAGGTCTGCCGCCGCTGTCCCGGGGACCACGCACTGGACACCTCCTGTCCTCTCTTATCTCATCTCCGGGGGTGGGGGGGGGGGGTGGGGCATGGCTTGTCTCTGCTGTGCCCCATGCGTGCATGAATGCTAACAGCACAGCTGCAGTGCTGTGGAATGTGGGGATGGTAAGGGTCAGAGTGGAGGATGGGGGGGTGGGGTGTCTGTAATTGCTCACACGTGTGGCATATTTTTCTTCCAGAGTCGGGTTGGTTTTAAACACAGGTTATCCCCACGGAGGCCCAGTCTGGGTGAATAAATCACCTGGAATTGATCCTTTCAGCAGAGAGACAGATTCTGACACAATTACGTATGGTTCCATATCGGGTATGGGACTGACGTCGTTATTTTGGCCGAGAGAGAGGCACCAGAAGTTCTCCTGGGTTTAGATTTTTACGCTAAACATCTTCCCTAAGAGAGAGTGAAAGTAGTTTGTTTCAGGCATGTCGAATAGTTTAAGCTGTTTAAACACTCCCGTCTGCCGCCTGTAGCTGCTGTTTTTATTTTCGCCTCCAGCTCTGCCTCATCCAGCCTTTGTTCCCGTGACGTCCTCCGGTTTTCTGATCTATAGTTGTTGTTCCCTCCGTTCTTATGCTCCGGAAATCACATTTGGTGGGGGTGGAACTTGCAGGCGGCATATTTGTGTTATGATGTAGCTGATGCTGAAGGTTTAAACAATGGGGATTTTTCTGTCTGAGGGCAAGTAAATGTGTGTGGATTCTCTGATACCTGGGGCCGGGACGCTGTGAGGATTATGCCGCGACGCCAAGCCCAGCTAATCAGCGACTGGGTCATTTACAGAAACTGATGACAGACGGCTTAGGTCTTGAAGGAGCAGGGGATGGTATGTGGTGCCACTGAGGCTGACCAGGCTGACCAGGATGCGTCAAGTTCAGTTCGAAATTGCTTTTTGCTCTTTGATCTTTTCTGGCATGACAGTGGGATTTTTCTTTCCTACCTGTGTGTAAATTTAATTTAACGTTAAGTGCTGCTTTTCCCCTCTTCTCACAGTATTTATACAAACTACCGAACCACCATACATATTTGCCTATGGGCACAAATCTTTGTGAGATCTTGTGTGAAGGGAATGCAGTCATCCCTGTCTTGTAACATAAATCTTTTTTTTTTTTTTTTTTGAGAATTGCTTTGCCCCGTTCTGCTTTTCTCATGACATCATGTTGTTTTTTTGGGAACCTCTGAATTACGACTGTGGGTTAGACATTTATCCTGAAGATGAGATGAGTAGGCTGTTTATGTTGCCATCTGAAAGAAAAGTATATTCTGTTCACACGGATTTTGGAGCACCTCTCCACCCCCATTCATTGTGTGAAATTCTGGTGTAATGACAACCAGTTCCTTTCCTATGGCCAAACGATTAGAGCAGATTTGGTTACGCTGTTGACTTGACTGTTACTTTGCGTCTGGGTTAAAAAAAAAAAAAAAAACACACAGGCCAGCAGTTACTCTTGTCATTGTCTTAATGGAAACATCAGAAGCTGAATGAAGATTCGTATCCTCCAAAGATCCAGCAATTCTTTTCTGTCCTCCTGTAGAGGACGTTTGCTTTTTGCTCATTCCTCTCATGGTATACATTAGAATCTTTATTGCCACGTGACCACGGTTGGAGGAACTTCATTTCTGCCATAGCTTGCTGATGTTGGGGACATGACAATACAGACAACAATAACAGAGAATGAATACAAGCCAAGATACACAACTGAGAGGGTTACGCCTAAGCACATGGTATGTTGCACACATGATGGTTTGTTTTAATTTTAAGCAGTGCAGTGCTGAAATTTGACACAGGTGCCATGTTCATGCCACTAAGTCCTGTTGATCCTTAGGACAGGGAGGGCTTTTAGATAACAGTGCAGGGCTCCAGACTGACACTCTCCAGTAGTGACACTCCTGTTCCTTATTGAAAATTTTAGTAGTACCAGCACAAAATGTAGGCGCACCACTTAAATCGACATGCAACGCAACACATTTTTTCCATCTTAGAAGTATTTGTGATAAATGCTTTGGTATTTAATATACTGTTTATAGAAATGACCATGTTATGTTTTATGTTAAAGGAAAAAAGATCACGAAGTGAAGTAGTGCTTTGAGAAGTTAAATGGTTCTTTTTTTAAAAACCATAAACACACAAATTTACAAAGATAAACATTAGTATGTGGTCAGTTGCTTTTCTGTCAGGTAATCCGTCTCTGCAGTAGTGTGGTGTTGTGCTTTGACTTTCATGAGGCACTTTTCCAAAGGCATTCAAGAACCTAGTTCCTGGTTCGAGTACCTGGGCAATCTTGACCTAGAACTTTTGTAGCTCCTGGCCAGTTTCACGTGTCGCTTTCTCACCCCACAACAGCAGCTGGGACCTTTTTGTGTCTCCCGTGATTATTTAGCATAGAGTGTGTAGGTTAAACTTCACACACAATTTAAAACGAAACTACATTGCTACCCCAAAACGAGGATGAACAAGTACTTTTGTTAGCTATTTGTTAGTTACTGAGGCAATTGATCGCAATCCTAATGGGACATAGCTTTTTAGTTGTATTTTATGTATTCTACCATAACTTGTGCATGATTCATTAAGTGTGTCCAGCAGATCATTTTCCATAGAAACAAATGGCAAAGTGACGTTACTCCGTTAGTGAGTTTTACTGACTGCATTGGCAATATTAAAGTATATCGGTTATCGATGGAATTTTCTGATACAGAAATAATGTGGAGCACGCAAATTTATATGAATTTTTCTGCTTTGGTTACATTTTATCTGCTCAGTTTTTGGTCTGCTACGTCCTATATCTGTTCCTGCCAGTTCCAAGTACTTCCAAGTTAGCACTGGTGCTTATGGTCAACCAATCAGCAAGCTATCCCTGTAAGCCCCACCCCAGTAGTACCTCTGAGGATCGAGTTCCTGTGGAGGGAACACGACAGAAGTTCCTGGTTCCAGGAAGGAAGTTCCTCCAGTGGGAAAATGTCCCCCAACAATTTTCGCTCTGAGTGTCATGTGATACATGACAATGGTTTTAAAAAAAGGGGGGGGCATATGTGCAAGTCACATTGGTGCATCTAGTTATAAAATTTTATTGCACTTCTAAAATGGTTTCAAAATGCGATTAAATGGTTGCAGCCCTGTCACGTGTGGACAGCCTTTTTTAAAAAAAAAAAAAAAAAAAAAAAAAAAAACACAATTACTAATGCTTAAGTAAAAAATAAAAAAACGTTTCAGGGGAATATGGGCTGTAAGGGAGGCCAATGCCTTTACAGAATCAAAGAATAATTAAACATTAAGTCTGTTTTTCCACCTTTCAGTGCTGCTGGTTTGTGGTTTGCGTTTGCTTACAGTGGGAGGGTAAGCGTGGCTGTGTTGTTCCGGTGGCTCTTGTGTAGGCTGCTCATATCTCTGTATTGTCTGCATTCCTGTAAATACCCCCATAAAGCGCGATCTTCTATAGCCCATCCCTGGGTGCTGGTGTCTCTCTTTATTATGTAGATTGCCTTATTTAGGCAGGAATTGTCATGGCGTGGTGAGAACCAAGCAGGGAGGGTTTTTTTGGGGGGTGGGGGGTTGTGTGGGAAAATCAGTTGCTGGCCAGAAGCCAGGGGAAGCTCAGAGGAGCGAGAGATGATGGAGAGGCGACTCGGGCAGGGGGCCGTGGAGTTTGCATTGAATTGGGGGTGGGGGGGTCGACGGAACGGGGGACTTGTTCTGGGACTTGAGAAGCTGGAGCTTGCAAAACCTTGGGGTACATGGAACCGGGAGATGCTTTTGCAATCGTTTGCAGGGATGCCTTGAGGGAGGGACTGCCTTATGTGGGGGGGGTTGGGGGGGCTGCTATCACACATATCAGGTTGTACTAGAGGATGTAGTTTTTATCGGGACATATTAACAAAAACAAGTAGAGTACTAACAGTCACCCGGTCCCAAATAGGCCAAGAATGAGTGTGCGGTTTTGGAGCACTGGTGCTGTCTCTGCCTGACCAGTTCTGAGCTTATTTTAACTGAAGTTGGAAGTGTGTGACTGTTTGTTTGGAGCATTTCTGTTCTGTGTTCCAATTTCACTGCGGCCTGATTGATTGTTACTGGGCTTCAGTATACACCCCCCCCCCCCCCCCCCCACGAATCATTACCGTATTGCAGAGTTGAAGGTTGTCAGACATTTGCAGGGATTGCGGTTTGCCACAGTGTCGTGAGGGTGCGGCGACCCCTGTCCTGCGCCATCCTCTCAGAATATTGCTGTGACTCCATCTCATTGTCATCGATGAGTCTTCACAGGTATTTTAGGTGCTGTTAAGTTTGTGGAGTCATTTCCTGGGGATTGAGAAATGGAGGTTCCTCGCTGACCGCTTTGCCGAAATGTAAATGCCTCCATCCCATTCATCTAAAAATCAGATTTTAGAACTAAGATTCTCTGTCCATTCTTCCGCTAATGGCCCTTCCTGTCTTTTAAAGTTCTGCCTTGATTATAATGGCGATGCTGCCATGTTCTGCTGAGAATCTCGAAGGGACGTTTTTGCAGAGAGCAGCTGCTGTCGGGGCTTTTGCTCTGTTTACCCAGAGATCCATTTTGCAGGGAGGCTGCTTATTCCTGGGAATGAGAGACTCCTAGCACATGCCTTGAGGAAGGTGAGTATTAGACGTGGCAGACTAGCAGGGCTGTGCTGAAGTTTTTTGTTTATAGGGTGATAAACTTCTTGTCTTATCAGTTTGCCTGTAATTCGTTTATGCCGTTGAAGAGGATAGTCTGGTGCATAGCACATCCTTGGCTACTGAATTCGATTGAACCAAAATGTAATCAAGGAACAAGATGTTTCTTAATGTTTTTATTCTGGGAAAGGGATGTGACTGCAGCTTTTCGGAAAGGCAGCCATAGGGTCTCATAGGACACAGCTGGGTTATCTTGCATGAAAGCTGGTATTTTCTACTACTTGTGCCGTTTTTCCTTGCTCGTTCCTCCTGGCCAGCCGTCTCTGCTCCCGCTTTCCATTCCGACTTGAAGCCGTCTCCGTTTCTTCCCGGGGTGACTGTCTGGCGGGCCGAGGTCAAACACAGGGCGGCTGTGCAAGTCTCTGTTGACACCGTCCTGCCAGACTGCGGTCGTCGATTCGTGGTCCCTGAAAATGCTGCATGTACTTGTGAATTATAATCAGAAGGCTGCTGTTGATCTTAGTTTTCTTCCCCCTAAATTGCTGTATTTCTGCCCAGTGACTTTTGCATTTTTGCTCCATGGTAATTTACTTAAAATGGCTGCATGTTTCCCCAAAAATGGTGTGTTTTCTTACGCTAAGGGGTGTTTTTTTTTTTTTTTGGTTCTGTAGCAGCCTCATTGGTTCCTGAGGCGTACTGAATCCTCAATTGGAAGCGAGCTCATGTGGCAGAACGTTTGAGGTTCTCTGCCATGCTGACCTTTCGAACTCTGATCGGCTCGCTTTGTTCGAGTTGCCTAATCGCAGAGTTTAAGTGCTGCACTTAGTATAGCTGGTTAAACTGACCAGGGGTCTCGTATTTGTCATGCATCTCATACTCATGTTAGTGGATGCACCTCTTCTGCTGCCTCTAGCCTTTCATGACGTGCACGCGGCAGAAGTGATTCTGTACAGAATGCGTTACCGTGGAAATTTGTAGGAATCGGCTACCAAGGTCTGAGCACTCGTGGGTTTTTTTTCAAGAAGCTCTTAAGCTTGGATGTTATGATGAAATGGTTCATCAGAACTTTGCTGCAATGCCAGCTCATTCAGCATGTCATCCATTTTCTGCCCTCTCATACCCCCATTTCTGTCTCATTTTTATGGAATCCAGTCGGCATACTTGTCTGCAGGACCTTCTCTTGACTAATGGAAAAATACTGGCTTTTCCCGTTTTTGGGGTTATCTCAGTGGTGCTTGAGGTTCCCCTGAGTGTTCTTGCTCAGATCCTTCCGAACCCCTGTATGAATTTAAGAAACTTCTCCTTTACTAGAGCACCAGACTCAGCAGTTTTTTGGGGAATTTGAATGGGTTGCTCTCCTGATGGTAGTGTTACTTCTTCTGCCATCACAGCATGTTTGAATTCCCCCTTTATAAGGAGGAAAAATGAATCTGGATCGTTGCACATTCTTATCCTGTCAATTGGAAGCCAGCCTGTTTTGTCTGGGGTCTTGTTCCCCCCCCCCCCCCCCCACCCCACCCTTTATGGCTGCAAATCTGAATCATGCTCACGTTTGACAATTAGGCCCCAGCAGAATCCCATAAAAACCCTTGCGCTCTTGTATCTAGATGCCATATCAATGTTGCACATATGCAACTTGTGTGATCTCCTGGTGTTTGTGGGAGAGTTTGCCATTTTTGCCTCAAGCATACCATTTCCCTTTTTAATGGTATGTGTCCATTTTCTCCAGTCCTGCATCAGAGAGGTCTTGCACTGATGGCAGGGGGTTCGGCTTATTGTAATGGGTGGCTGGAGAAGGCCAAGTTTGGGGATGTAGCATCGGTTAGGCAGGAAACGTTCGGTATCCAGCAGATTCATGAGGTCCGTTTTCTCTGTAAATAGAGGGACATTCCTTCAGTGCAGCTCCATGTAGACCACCCGTGGGATTGCGTGAGGAAAACACCCATTTCTGTGTGCGCGCGCGTGCAGATGTGCAGTACTGCGCCCTGAAGTGTTTGCTGCCCTGTTCCTCTGTGACTGATGGTGGTGATGTTTTCACAGGGGAGAGACTGAAGGCTCTAGAGATCTCAGCATGTTTAAAGCTGTTCTGAAGAAGAGCCGAGAAGGTGGAAGGGCCAGCAAGAAGGAGCCAGGTATGAATGAGTGGCAGGACCCCACCACAAGTAACACTGCATCCTCACTGCTTATCTTAAAGTACCAATCAGACGCTTGGTCGCAAACAAAAGTAAAAATGTCATCTGGTGATTGGCTAATTCACGATTGACTTCTCTTCTAATGCATTCCCTTTGTATCTCTTCCTCCGTTTTCCCCTTCTGCCTTGCCAGCTTTTTGTTTGCTTTGTGTTTGAAGCTCCCTTTATGTATTATTCTTGCATCAAAACAAAAATATTCAACTTTCGAGGCCTTCCAGGGATCTTTTGGCTTCTAGATATCAGTGAAAAGGCAGAATTTGAGTATTTGGAACAAAGTGACTTTCACAAAGGTGAGAAATGCAGGCTAAATCTCAATCTAATTAGAAGAATTTCTTGGCAGTGTGAAGGTGAAATTATGCCTTGACCTATTTGAAATGCTTCTACAACAAGTGCAGCACTTAAAGACCCTTACTTTTCCCCCATGATAAGTAAATTGTGAGTGTTGGGGGAGGAGGGGTTTTTTAATGTGGGTGTAAAAAGTGACAGTTGGCATTAAACGGGTTTGGGAGGGTGACGTGATGGAAGAGACTAATTAACTGGATCTCCTCCAAAGGTCTAACCCTTGAGGAAATTAGAGTTTTATAAAAGCATGACAATGCGACTCTGATGGATGGATGTTAGACGTTCAGAGGAGCATCAAGGTAATTTTAAATTAAACCACACCTTCAAATCACTTAATTTTCTAAAGCGAAAACACCAGATATTACCCTTGTCTTTTTTTTTTTTAATTGGGACCATCACACTTAGCCTTTGGTCATGTCTCCATGGCAACACCTCTCAGACCACACCTAGACACCTTCCAGAGGGACAGGATGTGAATTGTCCCCCCTCTCCCCTAGGTGACACCTAATCGCTTGACAGAACTTGCCATTATTGACAGAGGTACGCCTGCTCGCAGCAATAGCGACACCTTAAGTAGTTTTGTGCCAATGAATGCTCTTGTTTACCGTTTAGGTTTTTGATGTGCTGGTAGCTGCAGTGGGTCCGGAATGGCTGTAGTCACAGGGGTAATTTATCTAGCTCATGGCTGTTTTGCGTGTTTGTTGTGCTGGTGACTGAATTACCCCGCCCACGATTTCCTTTTAGTTACTCCTGACCTGTGGCTTGTTTGCTTTTGATGGACTCAGTGGTTAATTATCCACCCTCACATGTATCCCCTCTGCTCCTGAGTCCTGGTTATATTCTCCTCCCTGCCTGTTTCAGCTCAGCCTACCTCCCTCCCCTGTCGGTATGCGTAGATTTTCATCCTGGCGAGAAGAATTCAACCCTAGGCTTTCAGCCCTCCAGTTCCTGAACGTTCTTTCAAACTCCTCTCCGTCAACCCGGTGTTTTCACAAAGAGGTTAATCAAGTGCAGCTGTTTGCGGGCTGCTTTCCCCGGAGGATACCGCTGCCGACGTTGAGGATCTGCTTTTCGGTGGGGCTTGTGGAAGCTTGCAGAGGCTCTCTGTGCACGGTGGGAAACACCAGTCAGCAGTTTTGGAAGGGCGTCAAAATGTCAAAAAGCTGGACAACGAGCTGCTTTTCCAATAAATCATGTCTGTCGGGCGTCTCATCCCCACCCAGTGCCGGGGGGTGGGGTCCAGCTCTGCTCAGGCGCATCAATCACCGGTGGGTGACTGGTGACCCAACATTGCACTCGTAGGATTAGTTTATTCTGTAAACTGTCGTTCCTATGATGCTTCTTATTGGCCTGAAAGGTTGCGTTTTTCGAGCTCTGGAAAATGCTGAAGGACCAAAACACTATGACAGTGAGCAGGTGTTCTGATAAGCTTTGGGATCGACACATTCCAGATGATCGTGAGCCATTTTGACAAGTTTTTTTTTTTTTATGGCTTCACGATAAATTTCACTTCCCCTTGGGCCGTGTGCTTCCTGTTGTCTTCGATAAGTGCCCATAGATAAACCATGCTCTTCGAGAACTGCAGGCATATGTATCCAAGCAGCAGGTTTGATTTCACACACATTTTACCCAACAGAAAAAGGCTCTTTCATATTCCATCTGATAACTCAGTGTGACGTGCTTCAATTTATTACAGATGATGTTTATAAACTACGTCTGGTGGGATTTCTCTCTACACCCAGAAGATTGCTGCCTTTTTGTAAAATCTTTGCTTCCTGCGGTACTCACGAGGATCCTAGTTACATAGACGTCCTTAAGGAGAATTGCATGTTATCTAAAACTTCTGAATCCTTACTGAACCTTGAGTTCGGACTGACACATGGCGCATAAATATTTAGTGTGCTGCCTTAAGTAACGGGGGGAAATAAAAATCTGTCTTTTGGGAGCAATACTTTAAATCCATTGCTGGCTTTTGGTGCAGTGAAGCATCCTACCCCTGTTCCCTTTGGAGACCAAAAGTCTTAATTATGACTGTGTGAAAGGATAGGTTCTATGCAGCTCACAGAGCCGAATTACTAAGTCTTCTCTCTGGTGCCTGAACCAGAAGAATCATGAACGGCCTAGCGACCAGCTGGTGGGCTAGCGATCACTGGGAAACAGCTGGGTCAGCGCGCTGGATCCCCTGATTAGGACCTTGTCGAGCTCAATGGACTGTTTAAGACCTCCCAAAGCTTGAGGAGCTCAAAGGTGGTAGAAGGTCCAGGAAGCCTTAAAAACGGCTCAGTGATACGGAATGGGCACGGGAGAAGCCCCTGTCGTAAGGTAAACACAGTATGGCTCCGCTCACGGCTTTTGGAATTCTGCGGCTTTGTCCTGGAAGGAAGGAGTCATGGAAACGGGACCGTCTGCTCAACGGATTGCCTTGGCTCGCTAACGCACAGGCCTCTAATTCACCCCTGTCATTTCCCATCGCCGCTCACTCCCCTGTTCCTGGCTCGTGTAACTGGCCTTTTCGAACTTCTTAAAATAGACTGCCTTATTGTGCCCCCCCCCAAAGGGTATGCTGTTTCTGTACCAGGATCCCACCCCCGTGGGATTTTGGCTGTTCATTTCCCTGTTGGCCAAAGTCTACATGGGGCCCAAACTGCGGTGGGTGGGGAATTTTGTTTAAGGTCTTGCACTAATTGAGATGAGCTCTAAAGAGGTGGAGTCCATCTTCTGTTGGGTTTTCCTGGGCTGTAGCAGCCCTGTTAAACAATGCCGGGGCTTTGGTGGATACGGGTTGCAGACCACGGGTGAGATTCACCGCTCATTGATTTAATGAAACTGCCCCAGGAGATAAATTGGCTGTTTTCAGACTTGGGATCTTTATGTTTGACATTAAACTGGGTTGATGGCACCAGAATTGATTGTTCCTGGGGAAATGTTAATCTCTGGGTGCCGTTTCTGGTTGATAGCTGTTCAGTTTTATGATATCGCTCTTTACTGATTATCTAGAGGCATCAATTATCATTCAGCTGCTAAAAATATGCCGTGCCCTATATATTCTTTTGTTCTTATGAATACCTTGTAGATATCTTAAGTTCTGAGAAGTTGACTACCCCTCTCCCACCCCAGATGGCTTTTAAACGCTCTCTATCATCCTACCCACCTTGTGTATTAACCAAATTAGCCCCCCACCTCGTCCCCCTAATCTTGAGCGATGGCCAAGAACTTGTGCAAGTGCCTTAGAAACTTCAGCCTTGTGATCCTCCTATGACTGATGGCACTGCAATGGAACAACATCTCTTTAAGCATATAGAGTGGTTGACTGTCTTGTTGAGACCATATTGCGACAGTTAAGTTTGTTGGAAGGGCCAGACAGCAGAGGAAATGGGGTTTTCCAGAGGATGATCTGGCTCGTTTTCATAGATGCCTGAGGCTCCCGGCTGTTCTGGTCTTTGCTTGGAGGGGCCTCGAGATTCCTGTCGCAGCAGGATAACCTGATCCTTTCTTTAGGCAAGACTTTGCAGCTCATGATGGTGGGGTGGGGGTGATGCACTGATGTCCTGCTCCAGGTGTATGTCTGCTGAGCTTTTGGTACCTGTTCACATGCACATTTAATTAGGCCCTTAGATCCTTAAAGACCTTTCAGGCCTCCTTGTCAATACCCGAAATAACTGTGTTGCACACAACCCCTACTGTCCGACTTAGTGCCCTTAAGCTTGTAGTGTGATTGTAGGTGTTTTTCGGCTTGAAACAAAATGAGTTGCATTCTTGGTGTACACAAAAAGCTCTTGCTTTATTGCTGGTGTTTTGCAAAGTGCATTAAGTGCGTTTTAGTTTCATTTGCTAAATATGTTTACTACAATCAACCTGGCATCCCTGTCTTTGAAGTTATGCACCTCCAAGCATAATTTTTCTGAATTAAATCTCGATCTAAGGTGTTAAATAATTCGGGGTACTGGGACATGGCAATAATTAGTTTCCCCTCCATATTATTAATTAGTTTGGTTTCTAACTAGTTTGCCAAATTTACCTCTCCCAAATCGAAGATTATACGTGATTGGATGCTGCTTTGCTAGAGGTCAACGAACTAGGTGAAAGTTCAATTTATTTCCTCAGATCTGCCCCACCGTGTGCGACTCGCTCTGAGAAACAAAACATGATTAGTATCGAATTCCTTTACAAAGGTTTCAATTGGGGGATTGAATATGCAGTCAGATAATAAACGCTAACTTTTAATGGTAATGGTGTGTCGTCGCACTCTGAGTGTCTTGCTGTTAGCTCAGCACTCAAAAGCATCCGCTTTTGACCCCCCCCAGTTCCCAGACTGGGTAAACAGTCGAGGGGAAAAAGGACAAGATCGCATTACACTGGGGTCGAATAAATGTCCTTTGGTTACAATCGCAATCATTCTGCAGAATGGCCTGGCTAATTATGAGGTGTTAACACGCTTGACCTGAATGCTTAGTTGTAAATCAAAGGAAGGAAATGATCAATGGGACTTTTTATTGATCCAAGGGTTGGGGGGGGGCTTTGTTTTGCTGGCATTGAGGTGGGCAGGTGCAACAGGCTGGTTTGGTGGGACTGCTGCACAAATTGACAGGAATTATTCACCCATACACGCCCACAAACATGATATACGTAGATGATTTATGCTGCCTAGTTAACTGTTACTTAACCTCTCTGCTGCTCTCTCAGCCCTGGTGATGTTGACAGTCTGAGGCCTTGGATCAAATGAAGGCTTTCAAATCTGTCAAATGCAAAACATCAAGTTATGTGAGAGGAGGAAAGCTGTGTGATCAGATCTCATAGAAAGCATGTGCGAACTCCAGCTTCATATAAAAAAGGAAGAAAGAACTGTTAATATTCTGCACGAAACATGGTAATTTAATCGTCGTTTTAAGAAAATGCCTTCAGGTTTATTGGGAATGCTTGGAAAATGTTCAAGTAACTTAAAAGCGAGGAGCTAGATGTTGACAGGATGTGGATTCCCTCTGAATAATTTATTGGAAGTTTTAATGGTTACAGTTGTAGGCCAAGTGATGTTATCTGGATAATTGTTTCAGCCTGTTCCCTTAGGGAACTGGGCAGTTTGAAGATGTCTCTCCTGAGATGCAGTTTACAATTGACCTGTCATTTCTTTGTCAGTGGTGCAATAATGTGAAAATGTGAAGTGAACTGGTTTTTGGTATAATTTAACTTGTATTCATATTTTCTGTGTTTGTCAAAGAAACTGACATTTGAAATACTGAGAGACCCAATCCTACACACTCCTTGCAAGATCCCATTTGTACCTGTTCTGCAGACAGACACTTGTCATCGTTTCTCACTGGGAATGCAACCACACAACCAATGTTCCTGGCTAGTAGCTCACCGGATAAACATTAGATGCATCCAGTTTGTCTCGTGGTGAAACTGTAGTTGATTTTAAACCAGATCCGGACCTTTAAAAATATCAGCGCAACAGCGGATAGGGAAAAAACAACTGTTCTGTTACCTTTGAATATTGATCGGAGATATCGACCAAGATTCCCATGTCTTCATTGTTAACGAACATCTGGCGATATTGAGATCGTGAATCTCTCATTGTAGTGTGATGTCGGCAGCTTTTGTGAGAGGCTGTCAGAGCATTAATCCATCTGATTCTGCATCCTTAGTCTTTTCGTTTCCAGTAGTCTCAGGTTAGTCCATCTCCTTCTGAAGCTTAGCGGGTTAGCACTATCCTCCAATATTGGCTGGTTTTTATTGAGGGGAGTGATGCTTCTCCTTAAGTTCTGGAACTTATCTCTAAGGAATGGTGCCTCTCAGCTGTTTGAAGCACCCACGCATGCTCCTCCTGGTAGCCCTGAGACCAGGCAAATTGAGTGAATCAAGTTCTCTGCCAGATTGTGCGGGTTGCTTAAGGAATGAATAGTCTGTCAAAACATCCAATCCCTCACTTTCCTGCCCAGTTATCCCGCAAATGGACCCCCCTGATCCCTCGCCAGGTGGACGTCTTCTCACTGACTGAACCAGCTCTTTGAACTTTTTTTTTTTTTTTGTAAATGCAGCCATTGATGGGTGGGGGGGATCAGGCTGGTTCAGGACGGCCGTCTTGCTATGACGCCAAGAGGAGATTAAAAGAGCGAATAAGGCCTTTTGTAGGGTAATAATGCTTGATGTGGTAAATGCAGGCTAGTCGAGGTTTTGTGGGCAGGGAAAGCATGTCTTTATTTGCAGGGAGAATTCCTTAATTAGCATGCTACGCTTTCCACATGTATAATACAACTGCAGCATTAACGGATGAGGCAATAACACGGGGGGGGGGGGGGGGGGGGGGGGTGTGTGTCACAGTTTTCAAATCTCACCCTTGTCTTGTTGGGCCCCCTCTGAGACTGATTAGCTGACCCAGGTTCTTCCTCCCCAGCCTGAGATGGACAGGCGGGTCCCGGGGAAGCAGAAGCTCAGGCTTGGGACCACAGGAAGTCTGGACCGCAGAGGGAGATGTTGGGCTGCGATTAGTGCTGGGAGACGGCTCCTTGCTAAAGGCTTCCCACTGCTGACCCCCGCCCCTTGCCCACTGGCTGTCTCGTTAATCACTGCTGGCTTTTTAACATCATCAAACCGTATCGTTGTGGTTTCCTGGCCGATCAGCCTGCTGCCAAGATGTCTGTTCTCCTCCAGTCGCTTTTGTTGTTCCATTTTGTTTGACTCAACAGTGCAGTCATGTAGCATTTCATTGGTCTAGCAATTGGGGTGAATTAACAAAAGCTGAGTTTGGATTTGATGATAAGCTGGGATGGTGGAGAACACTCTCAGGATAACAGCATCTGACCTTTTTTGTATTAATAGTAGGCTTGTACTCTAAATCAGGTCCCTTAAATCAGGGTCTCGTTATGTTCTGTAACCAGTATAGACAAACTAGTTGACCAGTTGATGTATTACATCACATAACAGCACATTGTTCCAAATGAATCATGAGCTTCTTTCTTTGGCCAAAAATAAAGTGGCATTTTGTGTGTGTGTGTGCGCGCTCTTTTTTTTTTATTTTAAATCCCCTCTTTCCCCCAAAGAACCAATACTCCTCTTTCTCGGGAACTGCTGGGTTTAGTCACTTGACAGAAAGGCCCCCCCAGCACCCAGAGGGAGACAGTGTTTGCGGCTTTTGAGTATCGTTTACTATGAGGAGCCTGTCCTGCTTCCGCCTGTGGTTCGAGGTGGCTGAGGAACGCTTACGACCGCGAGGATGTGCCATCTCTCAGCAGCTTGGTGCTGCTGGTGTGGGCCGCACGCTGTGCATCCTCCAGGCATGCTGTCAGTGGGCCGTCGTTCGTCCCTGGAGTCACTTTCTCACGAGCAATTAGACATGGTGGTTCCCTCCCCCACCCCTATCGCTTAGCTGTATGGGGACTGCTGTACGGTTCTTGGTTAAACTGTGGTCATTGGAAGCATGGGTAAAACGCTGAGTTTATATTTAGGAATGAAATTGCCTGCATGTTTTTCTGTAAGTATTTTGTTTCTGAACTTTCTGCTCATGGAGTCCCAGCTTTGACCCATAATGCAGAATAAATGCCGCTATTATGTACTATAGAGAGTAATGCTCTTCTGTCCATTTTGCCATTTTTAAAACTCATGTAAGAAACGAATGGCTTAATTTCTCCTCTTGCATCACATGATCAAGCCCGGTGCCCGTGAATGTTTGCCCATATCCTTCGGCTAATGCAATATTGCTAATCTCTTTTAGCTCGGTTAGGCGTCCTACACGGCGCCTGCACAAAAATTTCGCATTAATTGCCGCCCAAAGCTATCGGACCACTAAGAAAGGAGATGCAGTATCGGGTAACCCGTGGAAGCTTATACGACAAGCACACGTTTCCCTGGCATCGCTCAGGTGCTCTAGAACAGGAGATGAAGCATACGTGAGAGACCTAGCGGAATTTGGCCGGGGTAGTTATTGTAATACCATGGTGTCACCAGTTATTCCGGAGGCTAAGGAAGATGATACCTTCAGTATTTGTTTAATTCCTTGTTGCCTTAAGGGGATTTTTCCCCCTGCCCCTCCTCTTCATTCTTCCCTCATAGGATGGCGACTTGCCCCACCTACATTCTCTAGCTCTGACTTTTCCAGCTGGCTCATGGTCGTGGTGTTTTCTCTGTGCCCCAGCTGCTGGGTGGGCTGAGGTCTATCTAGGGGTCAGGCTAACATTATCCAGGAAATCTGAAGTGGTTTCGAGTCCTTTTGGGTTGCAACATCTCTACCTTGCTGTCCTTGACCGACGGGTGGAGTGTTTTTTTTTTTTTTTTTTTTTTTTACCTGGGAAGTGTTTAGTCTGGAAAGTTTATGCTCTACCCTATTAAAACGACTACGTCAGGGGGATCAGAGGTGTTTCTGAATACTGAGTGACATCCCTGGGCTGCTGTTGATGGCTTTTATGTATGTTTTAACGTTGCTAACATGAAATTAATAGGGTCTTAAAAGGCTTGCCAGGAATGTGACTTGCCCTGCATTAATAGCTGTTGGCATTTTTGGGTGAAGTAATCCTCGCATAAAAATAAACACTTGAGTTAGTCGGTCACCTTATGACCTGTCAATTTTCTGTCGCATGCCACAGCGCATGCTGGTTAAAGCCCTTTGCTGATTGGAGATTCAGGGAAACCTGTTTTTGGTCGTTATACCTCTATTTACAGATGTGATAAGCACTTGTTATTTTTCCTGGTGTAGTTCATCTTCCTCTTTAAACCTGTTACTTTGTGTGTGTGTGTGTGTGTGTGTGTGTGTGATCCTCTAAAATTGGCTAGCGATGCTGCTAAAGCACTTGGCTGCGGCTTCAAAGCCAGGCATGCTCCTGGGCACCCCTCCCCCACTGAAAGGCCCTGACCCCTTGTGCTGGTGGCACAGAAGCACTGACTGAACTGATGACCCCCGGACCCCGCCTCCCATCTCAGAGGGACGTGCTAGTGCTGCCGCCCTCCCACTAAAAGAAACCAGACCTGTGGATGTATCACTGAAACCACGGCAACAGACATTTTCGCGGCTGTCAGTACAGTGCATTGTGAGTGACTGCAGGGGTACGATGGCCACCGGTGTTTTTACGTGGGTATTGGTGTCACTAGGGTGTGAAAAGTCAAGTTAGCTGGTGCTGCTTGTTTGCTCGTGGGATTAGTCTTGGGGGTTGGGGGTGGCGGCTTTGTAGCATACGTTTTATCTACATTCTTGTCCGCTCAGTCGCACCGAGTGCCCAATTGTTCCCTGAAAAGTATTGTGCTCATGACCCACATCTAGACCCCCGAGGAAGCCTTGCTTAATCGTCTGTGCTAATGGTGATCGGCCATTATCCTCTGATGCACCCCCACCCTCCGACTCTTGGCCATGCCAGTGGTCAGACACAGGCTGAAGAGAGCAGACACTGACCTGGATGTTCTTGTAAGCTCCGGTTGGGTTGAAATACTGATTCACAGGTGAACCTTTCATCTGTTTCTCCAGGGGATGAAGGTGCATTCGGTATATTGCTGATTAGTTGCATCCAGTGATCTCGATGTGGCCATTTCTTGATGATCCTAATTATGGTGACCATCTCCATGGCTTTCCCCAGTAAAGTCAATAAGAGGAAGTTATAGAGGACATAATTCTGCCATTATGCCCGACTAGGAGGTGATTGACTTTGGTGGCTGTGTGTGAGTGCCGGTGGCTGTGTGTGAGCGAGTTGGCTGAGAGCCCCCCAGGGCCCGACGATCCATATTGACGTTCTGGCCGACACAGCATGAATATTAATTGATGCTCTTGTTGCTCTCAGCTGAGATTCCGAACCTGGCTCAAAAAACCAGAGCCGGGGGGCAGCATCGGCGTGGGAGTCTGCCGTCTTGGGCGAATCCCCATGCCAATTAGAACTGGTACATCCTGCTTTATTTTGCAAGCTTGTAACGGTTTTGCCGGAGATGAGCAGCATACCATGTGCTTTGTATGGGCTTGTCGCTAACATGTGTATATTGTCGTTCAGGGATAAAGCATTGATTTTAATATTCATCCCCATGCTTGCTGACTCCCTGTTAGAGACCGGGGGTCTCGCTTTGCCCCCCACCCCCCTTCACCATTGGCACTGTGGCGTCAGCAGTCCTGAAAAAGTCAGACTGGCGACCGGTGTCCTAACAGCGTGCGAGCATATGGCATGTGCCTGGTGTGACCCAGATATTTCGGAGCACGCCAGCTTCAATCGACCACATATAAAATGTCACTCGTGTTTCCTGCTCTGATCCATTCCGGTCCAGGTTCCTCCGATCATCGGCTGCCATGTCTGCTGTCTATTGGGACTCCTGGTTCGGCTCCAGTGCAACATTCGGGCTTGGTTAGTGTCTGTGGGAGCCATTACAGGAAATAGGCTGGATCTATAAATAAACTAGAAAAAATCTAGGCTGTTTTGTCCAAAGGAGTAGTGTGGTTTATAGCTCAATAGCGGTTTCAATTAATTTTAAGTGGCAGCGCAGGTACTGAAAATGTTTCAAGATGTTTTTGTCCATATATTTGGGGGAAAAAAAATCAGTGGCACACAAGATTTTCAGTTCCCCTCATGTATTGTGTGCGTTTCTTCAGTCATATAGTGCCTCCTGACACTTATTGTGGTTATAAGTTTAAAAAAAAAAAAAAAAAAAAAAAAAAAGTGTGTCATTCCGCGGAAGATTTACTTTGACCTTGTGTCACACTTTCTTTTGTGACTGACTGCTACCTGTGCTCACTGGGAATTCTGTGCTTGGTTCAGCCACCCAGGGGTGGAATGGCAACACGTGGCGAATGAGACGGTCACCATAACAACGCCCAGCAGGCAAAATGGGGAAACGATTGGCAGAGGCCTGGAATGAACTCTTCCCGGGAGTTTGTGATTGGCCTGGAGGCGGCGAGGCGGGAGAGAGATCAGCCGCCTTTTGGATAGTCTCTGCTGCTGGCCTTGGCTTTAACCCCCAGGGCTTTTGTGGGTCTGTCAGACCAGGCCTCAGAAGCGTGCGGGGGGGGGGGAGATGTGATGCGGCGGCGGAGATTCCCACTGGAACAATGTCCGAGGGTCGACGGGCTTTGTGCTTTGACAGAAAGGGTGCATTAATTACAGCTGTTGGAGTCTTTCATCCAAAGGCCCGGCTTGTTCATATTTAACAGTGAAAGGCTGAAGGCCAAATTGTGTCAACGGGTCATGATTTGTGAATTTTTTTTCTAGTTTGGAATTTAAATTTTGCGTGTTCCCGGGAATATAGTGAAATTATTCTGCACAGTTCCAGGGGAGGGTACAGGTGTCTGGGTGGGACAACAGGATCAACAGTGTGATAAATGACAAAACAGCAGTGCATTAAAGGAGATAAGAGTTGAATGAAAAGCAAGGCCGAGAGCAGCTCTTGGCATGTCACCATGCTACGGTACCATCTAGGTTCAGTCCTCCATCCCATCCTCACTTGCACCACATCGAGAGCGGTAGTCCAAGTCTGTTGAATTACTGGGTTGATAACTGGAAACACCACGGCGATTATATGCCATAGCATACACCCGGCAGAGGGGTTTCCGGCCTGCAACCGGGGCGGATCTCCCTGTTGATAGAGGCCTCGCTGGCTGGTGTGCGCGGGAACGTGGATTGAATGTGTAACTGTCTTTCAGCCGTCCCGCCTAGTTGTCCTGGCAACAGTGCACCCCCTTTGTTTAGGATATACTGCTACTGAAGGGGGGGCTTTGAGTCTACTGCTAATGGCGTATGGTACACACGTGTGAGTACTTATTTATCACGCCTGTGTGTTGTGTTTTATAGGGTCATATTTAATATGGCTGTGATAGTGCTTTAGTGTACAGCAAAAGGGTTTCTGTCAATATCTGTGGGGTGACAGATTTGCTGCTGCTTTCCCCAGTGGTTTTAGCTTTTACAACCAAATATGATCTATGCATGTTAATTTCCCGTCTGTATATATATCTAATATAGCTCTTGTGTGTGTGTGTGTGTGTGTGTGTGTGTGTGTGTGTGTATCCGAGTTCTTCAGTGATGTAGTTTAATCATAACAGCTTTGTGCTTCTCCTTAATTCTTCATGCTACAGTACATCACGTATACTTTTCTAATATTCGGTTTTTAAGTGAATTTAATATGAAGTGTGGGAACGGTGGTTAATCTGTGTGTGTTCATTGCCCACATGTTTCTCTGTATTCCTGGCTACATTTTTAGTATCCCTTGGTATCACTTGAGAGATGTGATTTAAGTGACTTGTTGCACTGAATAATTTTAAGTACGAGTCAGGATCTGCTACATCTATGCATCACGTGCCTAATAAGAACATCGGAGTGAATAGTTCCCCTTCAGCTCCCCAGGGATATGGAGGCATGCTAGTTAATCTTTCAGAAATTCAAGAAAATCAAGAGTCTTTCTTGCCTTTTCCATGAAGTGCCAACTTTCTGTAGGGTCCAACCTCCTGAGCTTTAATACGTCTGAATGTCAAGTGAATAATTGATCTCCACTTGAATATTCAGTGGTTGAAAGCTTCGTCTAGCTAGGTGAGAGAGAGAGGACCGTCCTCTTCAAGAATTTGAGGATGAAAATTTCGTGCTCTCTGCAGTGTGATGCAATGTAATTTGGAAGAGCTTTTCTTTTTTTCTGGCCTCAGCAGGGATTGAAATTGTAGGCTTGGTCTCCGCTAAGAATGGCAGGAAGTGACAGAAATATCTGCGGTGAATTTGCTATGGGGCTTCTCGCTGCTGTCGAGGTTGGGCTGTGGCGTCACCGGTGAGTGGTGGCCGCTGTAACCTCTTTGTTGCCTTCTGTGCGCCACCTTATTGTTTAGAGCTGTTTCCCAATCCGGCCCTCAGGAACACAGACAGTCCATGTTTTTACTCCCTATCGGGAGCTCCAAGGGAGCAAAGATGTGGACTGTCTGGAAGGGAGCTTGGAGGGAGCAAAAACATGGATCAACTGTGGGACCCTGTGGACCAAATTGAGATGCACTGGTGTAGAGGATCATCTCCCCACCCTTTCAAAGTGGTTTCACACAGGACCATGCCTGGATGTTCTGTACGTGGCGCCCTTTGCGTTTGGTGGGTGCAGACGCGTCAGCCCGGAAGTGAGAGAGCATCTGTTGCGGCTTAATTCCAGACCCCAAGATGTCAGAATCAACTCCCACAAATTCGCACAGTGCTGATCGCTTAGCTGGTCCTTTAATGTTTAAGCTGCACCCCAATGCCCCCGGCTATTAAGCTGTGTGGTCCCATAGTTACAGCAAACAGTAACTCCAGCCCCACTAACGATGAGACCTTCAAGCACAGAAACCCTCGATCAGTTGGAGAAAAAAGGATATTTCTGGAAGGATGCTTTTTGGCATTTTTGGTGGAAGTCAAGATCTACAGTATTATGCTAAAGTATTAGGCCGCCAAAGAAAATGTTTAAAGCTATTAGTAAGGCTATATTTGCCCAGAAAACACCATTTAACATTAGAAAATAAACTGTATTACAATAAAATAATGACTACTTTACTATGTCTTTTCTCAGTTACTGCTGATATGATATTGTTGGATGGCTGGCACACGGCTTGGATTCTACTTGGGGCTCTCTTGCCTTTCCATGTTTAGGTATACCTGACCTCATGAGGTATTGATTAACCAAACAAGGTGAGCTTGTGGTCAAGTTCAACAAATATGTGGGTGTATTGGATGGTAACCGCAAACACTGGGGTGACTTCAGGGAAAGTTTTGAAAAGACTAGCGTACTCTGACGTAGAATCATAATTTTGCATCAACACAAGTAATTTTCTTAGAGAAAAGTTACTTATGAGAAAGAGAAAAGAATTTTGCCTGTGTTGTATGTAAGGTTGCTCGATCATAAGTATGAGTTTTTTGGTCCATATTGAAAACCATCATTTAACACACTTACTCATTGACTTTGGAAATGTCCTGCATTTGTTGTAAAAAAAAAATATTGTAACAGTGGATTTCCTTGAACTGTATAAGTCAACTGAGAAACAACAAGTGGCTGGAAAGGGGTGCACTGGATTAACAAGACAAAACTGGAGCCTCGTGAAATGAAACGCAGCACAGTGATAGTTTTATCTGTCATTTTGTTTTGACACTCATTGTAAGCCAAAATTGTAATTGAAATTAAAATTTTGATTAATAGCCCAGCCCAAGCTGGTACATAAGGTGATACTCCCGTATATAACTACCACTCTACAGCTTATTCAGTCATTTAATGACTTTTAAAGACACTTTGACTTTTAATTAGCTGTTATTAAATGGGGTGCGTTTCCCAGAGCAGTATGATGCTATATAGTGTTACTTGACCCAAACCGCAGCCTGCAAATTCTGCAGATTTTGCCTGTTAACATGTCACTGTGGCCAGATCGCCAATCGATTTGGCATTAAATGGTTTCGTCTCATACATAATGGATCTCACATGGTGATTTGTTTGACTTGAAACTCCATTTTCTTCAGCTTTGGGTGTTTCTTTTGTCTGGGTAATACCCTCAGCAATGATTGGCTGTTGGTAAGAAGGCCTCTTCCTCATTGGCAACCGGTTACGATCAATGAAGTGTTTTGTTTTCATTGTTGAAGTAAGTGTAGTGCCATATTTTTGTATAAGGTTCAAAATTTCAGTAGTAGAGGTACCAATTTAATTTTAACAAGTCATCTGGTTTCTCTGGGGAGAGTGTGTCAGCGGTTTGGAACGGATTGCGCAGTGCATTATGGGTTTAATGTCGCCTCTTTCCCCTGTGAATGGAGGGAAAGAACAATGTGATGGCTTCCTTATTCGCTGGTGCCCTGGCAACGCCTCGTGAGCTTAAATAAGTTCTGCTAGTTATACACTCATATTTAGTAGGTATCTAAATATAAACCACCATGGTTGCGCACTCCCAGCCGGGAGCAGGAAATGGCGAGTGTGTTCCGGTTTGCTGGCTTTAGTCCCTTTCTGAGTGATACAGCCGGGTTAATGACGGGAACGGTTTTCCCGCGGCCTTGAGGGAATGGTCTATTCCCATGGCAAGACGCTTGACGTCAGCTCAACTGCACTGCAGTTTCCCAATCCGGTCCTTGGGGACCCCACACACGGTCCATGTTTTTGCTCCCTCCCAGTTCCCGACCACACAGTCCACGTTTTTGCTCCTTTATTAAAACGAGACCTTGGGCAGCCGCGTGCTTCAGGAGGAGCTTCTCAGTAGCCACCCGAGGTGTCCTCACACTAAGGCCTCTTCCTGTTTCCCAGCATTCCTTTACTCCCCTGTCAAGGGGCTTATTAAACACAGGATGCCCTTGTTTCTCCCACCGTGGGGAAAATAAGGCTGTGCTCTGCCTTGCTTTCATTAGTACCAGCAGCTAACACTTAGCCCATTCCCCCCCCCCCACCCCCCCAGCTCTGAAGATAATCAGCATATGGGTTCGGATTGGGGACGCTGCTCTAAACTGCTTCTTTTTTTTCTTCTTTTTCTTTTAACAAGGATGCTCCAATTCGAATTGATGTGTCCAATTACGTGCCAGCTTTGCGTGTTCGTTGGTCGTCTCTCAGGTTCGTAGACTGCATCGTTCCTGTGAGCAACTCTGCGTTATTGATGGATGGCACCAACAATCGGTGTGACATTTCTCTACTATTTTTGCTGTCCGCCATCCCGGATTAAGAGAGAACAGGGCCGGAGCGTCTGCGTTTTGGGACACACCCACTGTCTAGCCCTGAGCAGTGGATGCTAAACATTATTCCTCCCCCCAGATTTTCTTGCGGCGATGGCTGCTGCCACCTCATGTATACTTAGCTTGTTTTCCAAGGCTGTGCTAAATGTCATGCTGTAGTAACGCAAGATGCTCACGCACACCGCCGCATGAAATTCCACGTTGTGAAATGCGAGCAGCTCGCTGGACTTTAGGAGCCTCTGAGGAGTTGCACTTGCATGCTTGGGATTCCAAACCACCTCACACCCCCTCCACCCTTATCTATAAGGATTATTCCATGGGGAAGTGAACCTCTATAGAAGCCCATATCTGTCTCCTGCCCTTTCAGTAGATATGAGAAGGGTCTTTTTAATTCACCTTGATGCTGTTGCTTTGGGAACTCGCTGTCCAGACTCGTGCCACCTTCTGTAGTGTCGGGTCAATAAAAGTCAATAAAAATACTGCCCTGGGCTGTGTTCCTTCTGCTTGGGCCGCCTTTCAAGCTTTTTATGACAACAGGGAGATCCACAATGACAAAGATGTGCCGTCAGCACCCTCACCGAGGTGAGGTCTGCATCTGTGGTCAAACCTCTCTGGGCCTTCCTTGGTCTGGGTGACGGATTTCAGAAAAGCCAGCCACATAAAATGGAGGGTTCTCTAACGGAGCGAGCTCTGGTACTGTGGTGCTTAGACAGTCTGGGGCACTTTGTGGGGAGAACACAGCAATCTAAGAATTTTACAGAGAATTTGTGAATCTGACTGTCACAGTCAAGTCAGTGCCATGAAGATAAGGGGATAAGCGCCAACTCCCAATAAGCAGAGGAACTGAGAGTTTGTAAAGATTGAATCTTGACTTGTATAATCTAGATCAGTGTTTCCCGATCTGGTGCATGGGGACCTGCGGACAGTCCAAGTTTTTGCTCCCTACCAGCAAAATGTGCAAAATGTGGACTGTCCTGCAGGGAGCTGGGAGGGAGCAAAAACATGGACCTTCTGTGGGTCCCTGAGGACCAGGTTGGGGAACACTGATCTAGACCAGTTTTAACGTGGCTGTCTCCTGCTGGCTCCAGGAGGATTACGTGCCTCCCTTGTGTTTCATTAGATTTTGTTAGTCCCGAAATAAACCTAAGGAATGAAATACAGGGATGATAAATTCTTTTCCTGGGGATTTGTGTGGGTTTTGTGTGTACGTTTTCATTTTCAATTCACTTTCACAAGGGTGGATTTATGGATGAGTGTCATTTACATGCCTGTCATTTTTAGGAAAGTGATGTCAGCTAGCGCTTTAGCGTGGTGTGATACAGAATCTCCACAGTTGCTTAATAAAGTGAAACTCCGGGAGCTGGTGAAAGCCGTTCCCTGGAAGGTCGTCTCTGGTGCACTCTAATTTAAATTTCCAGGATCTTGTAGAAGAATCCAAATACAGTGGCTCTGGGGAAGAGCAAGCTGTGCACCTGCCCCCTAATGGCAGAAAAGAGAATTGATAGTAAATTGTTAATCTACTCAAGGCTGTGAAACTGGACCCATTCTCCTGGATTGTCTGTCAGATTACTCCAGTGATTTT
Organism: Brienomyrus brachyistius; assembly: GCF_023856365.1. Lineage (NCBI taxonomy): Eukaryota > Metazoa > Chordata > Actinopteri > Osteoglossiformes > Mormyridae > Brienomyrus > Brienomyrus brachyistius. The sequence continues at coordinate 44,382,769 of NC_064533.1, read as the reverse complement.
ATATGACTCTAGTTGCTTGTTACCATGCTTTTTTTCCCCCTTAATTGTTTATCATGAATTGTTGACATTGTTTGTCCTTAAGTGTTGCAGTCTGTGTGGTAGCAGTTTGTTTGAATTTGTTATCCGAGTCGTTCCTTTGAAATACGACATACATACAGATGCATGAATAGTTGAATTGGCACTTCTTTGTTGACTGAATACAACAGAAGCATGATTCCATCATTTGCAATTCCTCCCCCCAAGGTCTGGTTGGAGGAAATGAAAAGTAAATGTAATGATGTTTTCTATTGCAGTAGTAAAGGTGTCATCACACGAATGATAACTCTGCCAGACAGACGGGGGAGTAACGGGGCGGCACCTTTAGGTAGAGGAGACGCGATCGCTATGGAAAGGTGATGGGATTTAAGAACATCCAGCGTTCAGGTCTCTGATTTATCAGCAGCAACAAACTCCCCATTATGCTGGTCGGTGGAAATGTTGCCGCGTTAAATCAAGGCGGATCCTTGCCGAGTGTTTTCTGAATTTGTGTGCCAAATAACCTGCTACACACACACACACGTCTCATTCGAGCACAGCCAAAGCTATCTCTCTGCCACCTCCTATCCCTGTTCGAGGTTAGCATGTTTATCACCAGTGTATAGCACTGCCTGATGATGCTGTCACTGTTTTGATTTCCCCATGGCACGACCCCCCCCCCCCCCCCACCCCCAAATTTAAAGTGTAATGGGAAGAAAGGGAGGTAATGGTGGATGTCATGCGACGTGTGAAATTATGATGTCTGTTTGGGTGACTGAAGCCTAGCTGGGATTTAACTAAACATATGCCCCCCCCCACTGTCCACATCTAATACCTCACACATGCACTTTTTCCATATTCTTGTCATATTCATCGGTTAGGTGCTATTTATTCATTGAACTTGTATCCAGTTCTAATTGCCCGGGCGTTCCGCATGTGGTCTAGGTTCACGTTGCTGTTGCCATCTCGCATCCCTGCTATTTCGGTTTTTATGACCGTTTTGGCCTTTCCCCTCACATGTCTGGGTGGAAATGATCTGCAGACGGTTGTGTAGCCGGTTTCGGCGGGAATATGAAGGTGTGACACTTGATTGTAAATCACAGCGCTTCGCCGAAAACTGAGATTATCGTGAGAGAGCGACTGTGGGATTCAGTCCTCGTTACTGAGCAACCTTAACACAGCTGTCGGTGACAGCAGTGTTTTTAGGCAGCGCAATGAGAAACCGGCCCTGTTGTGGGCCATGGGATAACATTAAATCCATCCCCCCTCCCCCCCCCCCCCACCTCTGGCATTAATCTCCTCCTATGGCTTACAACAGTGTTATTTTTGGCTCCTTACACCTGTTCCTGCGCGTCTGCCTGGCTCACCGCCCATCTTGCAACTCCCCTCCTGAAAACCTCCTCCGAAGCCAGTTTTATTTCCCTGCCCTGGTGTGTCCGAAATGAGCCAGCAGTCAGGCACTGGAAAATGTCATCTGATCCGGGAGTTGGGCGAGAAAACAGTTTTTGTTCCTCGTGAAACTCTCTAAGGTTTTGGGAGTAGCGGTCATATAGCCCTCCTTCTATCCACAGCTGGTGAGTTCTACACCCCAAGCGCCCCGTCCATGGGTCCAGGCGGGCGGGCTGGCCATCCCCAGGAGCTGGGAGGGGTCCTTCCCTACACCCCGGAGGATGTGTTCCGATTGAGCTTGGCCAAGGGGGTGTCCATGTCGCTGCCTTCGTCTCCTCTGCTCCCTCGCCAGGCGTATATGATACCGGCCCGCTCCAGCAAACGGTCTCCAGGTACCGTATGACTCGACTTCGCTATTCTGCAGCTGATTCACAGTGGTGGTGGTGTGTGCCTGAGAGGGTTAGGATGCTGTGCTTGTGATCAGAAGGTCCCAGTTCGCATCTCCTCTTTGGCAGAGTCATGTCATCGTTGGGCCTCTAAGGGAGACTCTTAAGCCCCAGCTGCTCCCAGAGCTGGATGACCCTGCTTTCCCAAACGTATGTCACTTTACATAAAAGCATCTGCTAAATACAAGAAATGTCTGTAGCTGTAGTCACGTGTCACAGATTAGCCTCCACCAACACTGGCTTCATTTCTGAGGCTGCTTTAGAAGCTAAGAGTGGAGGGCTTAATGCTTCCTGTCTCTATATAGGAGTGTGTGTGTGATGGAGAGGGCAAATGATGATATGCAGCTCTCCCCAAATGCTCTCTGCTTCAGACATGAAACACAGAAGCTTCTGGCAGACCTCTTCATGCCAGCGGTTTTGAGATGTCAGCTCGGTATGAATGTTGTGAAGCCCAGGACGTGGAACAGAAACACACACACACACACACACACACACACACACACACACCGTCAGCTCTAGTGGGGGCAGTCGCAGTGTGGTGCCATCAGTATTTTGCCCTGGGGCGAGTTTCCGGCTCTGTAATCGGAGGGGGTTCTACCAGTGTCTCTCTCACACCCCCCCGGTGACATCCTGACCAAACTCCCGACCTACCTTGTTTACACATAGTCTAACACTATCTGTTCTTTAAGGGCATGTATAAATAGCATCTGGTTTCATGCCCCCACCCTTTGCTTCCCCCTCCCAAGACTGTTGAGAACATAGTTGACAGCAGCTGTGTGAACTTCAAAGCCAAGTGAGAGAGTTTGCGTCGGTATCAATTTTATTGTCTGCAGCGTCTGTTTTCCCAAAGACGAGCCCAAGGGGAAAGGGATCCTTAAGAGAAACCAAATGCTCCCAACTGCGGGTTGGCAGAGAGAGATCGGATGGTTCTGTTTGTGCTCCAAAATGTCCAGGCAATTTTGGTTTTCCTCACTGTTAAGATGCAGCCTTAAACAGAGCTGTCACAGGCAGTTTGCTTATTAGCCCGCACTGCTTCTACAGCACATGGCCGCCCTGTGCCACGCCTTTGTTTTGTGTTAATGAAGCAAAAGAGCCGTTTCTCCCCGTCTGGCTCTGTTGGCTCGTGGCTGTTACTTTGTCGGTGTATGCAAGTGTTATGAATCTGTACACGTTTTTCATTTTATATAACCATTTTCCTCTGTTTCTGGGCACTTGTCCCATCCTTTTCCAGTCAAACTGCAGCATTTCATTTTGTCTCATCATTTTATTAATGTACGGTGTTAAGCTGAGCTACTAAAAGTGCAGGCGTCCAGATGAAACATAACGGCAGAGTCATGGCCGGATCCCGGGAACACATCTGCCATCCTTAGCCTCTTGGGTTTTTTTTTTTTTGTTCTTCCTATTTACTTTTCTGAGCGACTGTGGAAGGTGACATCATCAAAGCGTGCCGGATCAAAAAGCTCAGAGGTGGACGGTGAGCCTCAGGGGATAAATAGGTCCCTGAGATAGAGGTGAGTCCTGTTTGCTGTGTGGGCAGTGCCGCTCTGAAAAGGACACCTGTGGACTTCCCCTCATTCGCGGGGAGCTGTTGAAAATGTTCGGGAGTGGCATCAAATAAACAGAGGAATATTTAACAAGCTGTATGAAGGCTGATCTGCAGGCAAATATGAGGGCAAACGGGAATGAAACCGTTATGGGTCTATGTAAGCAGAGGGCTTGGCGTCCAATGATAAATGGTTTGGTTTTAATTTTATAAAGAAAGTGAGGAGTGCCATAATGTATGCAGGGGGGGGGTTTGCATGGTTTTATGATCTGCCCCCCACCTCAGCCCCACGCCTTTTGGGCTGTTGCGGTCGGATCCTGGTACTTTGTTCCAACTTTCCCCGATCGGGTGCCGAAAAACCTCTGCGTTTCAGAGGCTCAGGTGTTCTTCATAGCAGCATAGCAGGTTTGGTGTTGTGGGTCAGGAAGCAGTGGTTCGGGGTGGGTGCAGGAGTGCGGTTGGGCTCCTGTGTACATCCACCCTAAAGACCTCGGGTCAGCTGAGCGTGGGACGGGGTCAGTCAGATGGATCATCTTGCCGCCTTTCCAAATGGGGGTATCTTGGATCTGGGCTGGTCACGTCTTGGATCGTCTTCAGGGATAGCTATGTATTTATGTGGCGTCTTAGAAATACCAAAGCTGGGAGCCGTGGTTGGGCTGAGGGGGTTCAAATGTACTTGATGGCCTTGATATACGACTCCCCCCTGAGGAATGGAACCGTTTTCGGGGCCGCATGAGCCGCATGGCATGAGATCGGTCTCCGTGCTCGACGTTTATGATGTGCTTGGGGGGACATAAATCGGTGGTTCCTTTCACGTTTATGGTTACCGCTGTCGACTTATTGTTTTAATTTGCATATGGAGAAGCGGCGTCCTAGTAGCGAACGTCCCGCGGTGGCCTTTCCGTCCTGGACATGGTACCAGAGCCAGCTACCGTCGGCCTTCACCCGGTCGATGGACATGGACATGAAGGTCTCTGCAGAGACAAGAGTACCTCTCAGATGGCAGCAACTGTGAGAACTCTGGTCCCCCTCATGACTTATCCAGCTGCTGTGAGTAAGAGACGGCCTGGAATCTGCAGGAGATGTGGGCGAGTAAAGGAGATGTGCTCTACCCCAGGGCTGTGCTGTTAATTATGGAGTTATTTCCTACCACCCATTACTCTGGGATGAGTTTAGAATGCTGCGTAATAGCCACACTCTGTTCACCTGATAGGCAAAAGGCCTCTCTACGGCAGTGTGTCATTAACGTTGGGGTAGGCTTGAGGTTTATGTTTGGGATGATCTACAGATGAACGGGGTTTGCGTGATGCTCGTCCGGGGGAGGCTGGGGATATTTGCAGCCCATTCTAGGGTAGTGGTTGAAACCTTGATCTTAAGATTTTTTTTTTTAACTAACTGCTCTCTCATCATCCTGGGATTGACCTTCTGCCTTGATTCTAGTTCTCCATGCTTTTAATTGGTTGACTAAGCCTTGGAGATGGCCTGGAGAAGGGTCTCACAGGCTGATCTGTAGACTTTGCATGTGCTTTTGTGATGGCGATTGGGGCAGTCCTCCTGGCTGTTTAATGACCCTTATACAGCACCTTCGCTGTGGCAGAAGTTCTCTGTGTCCTTCAGCCTTCAAAGAAGTAACCTTCTAATGAAGACATGATTTCTTGTGCCAGTCACTCATTATACGGAAATGTGAAGGGCTGCCACAGTTCTTAATGGTGACTGTGACCGATATCTGCTAGATATCCTCTCTCTCTCTCTCATCTCTGATGCCTTCGAAATTATCAGCTTGTTCCTGAAGGCCCCATCCCTGGTGTTTGGCGCCATCATTTTAACTCGGAGATGAGGGAAACCTCCAATTTTGGTAATGATGATGAACGAACCAACGTGCCAATTTTCTTTTGCTTTTTTTGTGATGACTAAATTTGGCTCCATTTTGGCGTCTAAGATGCTGAGTTTTCTGATGGAAGATGAATGCTGCGGCCCGGCATGTTAATCGGTACCTCTGCAGTGCTAATGGCTCATTTTGTAGCCTCTGGCGGTCTCTCTGGTGGTCTCTGCCAGCGCTGGCAGGCTCATTGGCGGTCTCTCTAGCAGTCTCGCTGGCGCTCTCTGCTGCCTCTGTGGTGGTCTCTGCTGGACTCGGGCGGACAGTCCTTTTCTGCTGGATGGCTACCACGCCCGGATGACAGATGCTTCCCGGAAGCGCCCCCGGCATGCTTCCGGTTAGCGAGAGAGAGCGGGAATACTGCAGGCTCGGGGATGCATTTAGGCCGGCAGGTGCCGGTGTGCAGCCTACCAGGGGATATACCTGAGCGGTTTTGTTTACCCAGAAACAGGCCGGGTACATCCAGGGCACCGTTATGTGCGCAGAGATTTCAGGCATGTTTTTAATACCTCTCTGGGAGAGGTGCCTGAAGTCTCCTAAGGCTAATATGTCGCCGTGTTAACGAGAGCACATCATGCACGTACCGTGGGAGCAAAGGGGCCACATTTTGGAGGGAATAAACGTTATTAATAAAAGCCTGAATTATATCCTTGTTCCTTAAACCAAAGTGGCTGTATCGGAGTTTTTAAAAAGCAAACGGGTAAGTGGGGATGGCACTTTATTACTGTGTCCATTCATCCATCCTATGTTGGGTGAGGTCTCGGGCTGTGCATAGCATGTGCAATAGCATAAGCCCTAATAGCATAATGCCAATGTAAGCATAATAAAACCTTAAAGCTACAGTATAAGTATTGTGGCAACAAGAACAGAGAGGGTCCGCTGTGTGCTCCGGACTTTGCTGTGCCTCGCCTTGTTCGGGGGCCCTGGGCCCCGGTGGGTTAAAGGGTCTGCGACCCTCAGTGTGGGGCGGATCAGCATATCATCACTCCCTTTCTCCCCTTGAGCTGAATTGTGAAGCTGTTTCCCCGGAAGAGACAGGAGTGCTTTGTGGGGACCGCGGCCTCCTCACAGAGACAGTCTTATGTGATGGGACACTTGGAAGCGTACAGAAGTCGTACAGTGCAGTCAGGGGGAAAGTCCGCGTCTTTGATGGGCCTCTTGTCCCCCCCCCCCCCCACCCCCTTTGGCTGCGCCCCCTGCTTGGCCAGCAGCTCTGCTGTAAATGCGCTTTGTCTGAGGAAGAGGCTGATCATTCACGCATTCGGCAAGCAGTCGCGGGGTTTTTCCGGGCTGTGTGTGCATTGCTCCTTTTTGATGTGTCTAAGAAGCCTGACTGCGGGGGTCGGCATGTTGCGCCAAGCTGAGCCATAACCCAGCTCCCCCGTACCCGCCTGTACCGTCGCCAAGACCTTCCGAACTGCCACAGAGACGGCCTTTCACGGCGGCCTCGGCAAAAGCCGATAGCATGTGACCTCTCCGGTCCCAGCCCAACTCTGCCAGCCGGGGGGTGCGGGGGGCTGTCTGTCCCCCTTCTCAGGCCCTCCCACTCTCAGGAAGTGTGATGCGTGAGCCTCGGGGGGGGGGGGGCCTGGAATTCATGCATCCTCTTAGAAGCTGGAAGAACACAGGCTGGATCTTCTTCGGTATGTCCTCCTTCCATCCCCTCCTGCTCTGGCCTCCAAAAGGGGCTGATTTTAGTCCGGTACCCCTTGATTGTTATGCTTTGCTACCAGCCCTATTTCCTCGTGTAGTGGTGTCACGGTCAAATTAAGGTGGCGCTCATCTGTGACTGCCTGACTCCCGGGTGCCTGGTGTTCATTCAGCAAACCCTGCGTGCTCACGACTGGGACTTCAGCAGCCGCTCCGGCTCCCTCCCCACCACTGCTTTCATGCTTGTTAAACAAACCAATTCCTCCCTTGTTGCCCCTAAAGTGCCAAATTTGCTGTGTATCAGGGGTCCGCAGGGGGGGTGCGTGCCGCCAATGATGTAGTGCTGATCCCGGCCAGCGTGAGGCGCTCTCACTGGCGTGGTCTCATTGCAGGGTGCCCATTTGCCTGCGCTGTCCATCAAACAGTCTTAAAGGGCTTGAGTTTCATTGGGGAAACCCCTCCTCCTTTCTATGTGAAGGAAATGCTTCAGAAAACGACCGAAAGTCCGGAGTCGTCAAAAGTTCAGCAGACTGCCCCCATAGGCCTTGTCCTTGGGATTTACCCCGCGACTGGCTGTGTTTTTAAATCTCCCCCTTCACCATTGCTGAATGGTTCTGTTCTACCTGTGTAACCACCCACTGCATGAAGACCCAAAGCCTTATAATGGGGGGGGGGAGGGGCCCAGTTCTGGGCCTGGTAATCTGGAATCCCCCCCATGGCTGACTCATAAATACTGTTAGTCCTAAGCGCACGTGGGTTTAACCAGATTCCAGGTGCTCTACTTTAGTCAGACCTGTGGCTCATTCTGCTTCTGCGTTAACACGTCCTCGTAGTGGTTCACCGGCGAGGTTTTGCCCTTAGGCTTCCTTTCCGTCTTGCCGGGACCTGCTTGACTACTCACTAGAAGCCACGTGAACCCTCGTCCGTATCCGTGGAAACAGGACATCCCAGCACTTCTCGGACGCGGACCAGGCTGCGGCCTGTGTTTCATGGGAAGCGTCCGTAGATGGCAGCATGCATCAGGTGGCCGGTGCTGCCTGAACCGGAGGGTGGCCTAATGTGGTGTTTCTCTGCCTGGTCCTCGGGGTCCCCCAGGCAGACTTGATGTCCACATTTTCTGTACCGACAAGGGGAAACTCATTTATAAAAATCTGTGAATACAATAAATAAAAAAAAAAACCTCAGTCTTGTTTTTTGTTTGGTTATTTATGGTTAAGATTAAGGCTGGGATTGTTCAGAATAGGGTTTTTCCCATAGAAAGGTATGGAGATTCCTATGAAGATATGAATAGAAATGTATTCGCGTGTGTCAGAGCCTTTGTTAGACAGTAAGACAGTGCACATCTGTTTTGCCATCTGATTTTAATTATTTATTTTTTTGTTATGACTGGTCCCTGGTGAGGTCATCAGTTTAAATTGCTACGCTGCTGCATCGTGATGACTGTGTTGGGGAAAAGTCCGGCTGATCTCTGCAAGAAGAGACCCGCCTTTTTTCTAGAAGCCTTAAGAAATCATGCGCTGCTGAGTGATAGGGAGACGCCTTATTTTAAAATGCCGCCGTGTCAAATCGTGACCGCGGTCAGTCTCTGAGTGGGCAGTGGGTGGCGTGGTGACTGTCCAGTGGGGGCACAGTGTCGCAGAGGACAAGTGGTTCTTTGAGTTCCCAACGGATGGGGAGACATTTGACTGCGGCTCCTTAATGACCCACTGGTGACCTGAACTGTGAACCAGGAAGATCAAAGGGCCCTATGTGCTTCTCGTTGCTAGGAACCCGCGCTTGCACCCACTGTAGTGTGTGTGCAGTGCCCCCTCATCCTGGAGGGACTAGGGGAGACGGCTGGCAGGTCCCGAGTGCTATGGTCATGTCCCAGCCAGTTGTTTCTCTGTCACTAGCACGCACACGCACACACACACGCACAACGTCAAGTCCCAAAGACGGGAGCCAATTTCCTCCTCCTGCTGATGCAAGCCCCCCCATACGCGGTCAGATCCCGCCCCCCACGCTCGGGCAATATCCGGGCTGGAGACTCCCGGTGAGCATCTCAAACCCCTCTGGAAGGCCTTAATCCACCAAGAATTCTCTTCCCTCCCTCCCTCTCTTTCTGTCTGTCTCTCTCTCGCTCTCTCCCTCCATCCCTCTGCTGTTCCTGTCACTACACCCACAGGTCCCATACGAAAGGCCAAGTATGTGGAGAGCCCGCGCGTTCCTGGAGACACCGCCGGCACTGCAGTCTCCTTGCTGAGGAAGGTGCCCCCCACAGCAGAGCTTTCTCCCCACGGTCAGTCTGCATTCTCCTGGGGACCTGCATGTGGGACAGTCGGCTGCGGTGCATGGAGTGTTTTTAAAGCTGCGAGTGTGCGAGGCCTGTCCCTGCGGCTAGGAGGGAGACCCCGTTACTGACTCCCATTGCAGTTAGATCTGTGATTACGCATGAGACCTGATCAGCGTGGGTTCTGTGATGACTTGTTCCCGTTGCCAGTTGGTGAGACCACAGGCTGTTGCCTGTGAGTTCCGGCTCTGCGGGACCATTGGAAGGCAGAGCGATGGTCACCTCACGGTTCGAATGCCCGAGCATGAGGCTTTGAGAAGTCAGACTCATAGGAAATAAAATGGGGAGTGGGCAGGGAGGACCTGTGTGAACAGTACGTTTCCAAGGAAAATGGGTTACCTGGGGTTAAGCAATGGGTCAAAATGGGCAAGCAGTTAGCAGCGGGGGTTTGGCTCAGAGCAGCAATAGCAAGCTGTCGATGGTCAGAAAGTGAATGTTTGAGGTACTTGGGGGGGAGGGGGGGGGACAAGAGAGTGACGCCCCTGTGGCTGGCCGCACGCATGCGGAGCTGAGGGAAAATGAGCCTGGTTCTGTTGGTGGAATGCTGACATGGCCAATCGGATGCTTCCAGCGGTGTGGTGATGGGGGGGCTGCCCCAGTGCCAGGTCAGTTTGGTGCCACCCTGTAGGGAATGTGGTGCCACCATAGCTCAGTGTAGATGTACGTTTTGGTCATGATGATTCTGGTAATGGCCGTTTTGGATGGTATAGTAGTCCATTTCACACTTACAAGCAAATTGTCGTTTGTCCCCCCCCCTCCGCCCCTCCACCATGTTCCTGCGGATGGAATATGAAGCTATACTGAGACCCCACAAACATGCAAATGAATGACTCCCAAGCTCCAGCGCAAGAAATTTAAATTAGGGGAAAAAAAACAGCTGATGTATTGAAGTAGTAAAGAGAATCATCAGAGGAGGAGTTTGCAGTGCTCTGTATCGCTGTAGAAACGGCACACCTCCTGGTCGCTGGGTGAGGAGTTTGCAGTGCTCTGTATCGCTGTAGAAACGGCACACCTCGTGGTCGCTGGGTGAGGAGTTTGCAGTGCTCTGTATCGCTGTAGAAACGGCACACCTCGTGGTCGCTGGGTGAGGAGTTTGCAGTGCTCTGTATCGCTGTAGAAACGGCACACCTCCTGGTCGCTGGGTGAGGAGTTTGCAGTGCTCTGTATCGCTGTAGAAATGGCACACCTCGTGGTCGCTGGGTGAGGAGTTTGCAGTGCTCTGTATCGCTGTAGAAACGGCACACCTCGTGGTCGCTGGGTGAGGAGTTTGCAGTGCTCTGTATCGCTGTAGAAACGGCACACCTCGTGGTCGCTGGGTGAGGAGTTTGCACTGCTCTGTATCGCTGTAGAAACGGCACACCTCCTGGTCGCTGGGTGAGGAGTTTGCAGTGCTCTGTATCGCTGTAGAAACGGCACACCTCCTGGTCGCTGAGTGAGTAGTTTGCAGTGCTCTGTATCGCTGTAGAAACGGCACACCTCGTGGTCGCTGGGTGAGGAGTTTGCACTGCTCTGTATCGCTGTAGAAACGGCACACCTCGTGGTCGCTGAGTGAGGAGTTTGCAGTGCTCTGTATCGCTGTAGAAACGGCACACCTCGTGGTCTCTGGGTGAGGAGTTTGCAGTGCTCTGTATCGCTGTAGAAACGGCACACCTCGTGGTCGCTGGGTGAGGAGTTTGCAGTGCTCTGTATCGCTGTAGAAACGGCACACCTCGTGGTCGCTGGGTGAGGAGTTTGCTTACATAACCCATGTGGGAATCCGTAACAAGGTCAGCCTAACTTAGGAATGCTCTCTGGCTGCGGAAGGAAAGCCAGATGGGATCCAGGAGGACCACCTGTGCCGGTGGCAGCCATATGGTGACCGGCAACCAGGAAGTGTTCAGGAGCTTGTCTGAACAGCAAGCACTGAGCAGGCCTCTAGGCAGTAAGTCGTAAGATGTTCAATGCCTAATTTAACCCCAGCAGCAAACGGAAACACTTTACAAACGCAGTTTCTTGTTAAAGCCCCACCTCCTTCAAGGGTGTGAATTTGGAATCTTTTCCAGCAGGCAAAAAGCAAAGAGTCATGATGGATGGATGGATGGATGGATGTGTGTGTGTATACAGTGGAATTCTCATACGTAGTTTTAGTAACTATGGTTTGTTGTTCGTGGTTTACTGGCTTCAGAGAAAAGAAGATGGGGAAAAATTCCAGAAATAACCAGCTCATAAGTTTCAAGTAAGAACGGGCTATAATAGGGTGAAATCTGCCAGCCTGGTCTTGCCCAGTACAGCCGGTGAATACCTACAATAGGCTGATATTTTTTAACAAATTTTCCCATTACAGGTTACATCCAGATACATGATACACTATTTCTCATGTGTAACAGCATGTTTATTCATTGATTTTTCATCCTTTGAAGGGTGATAAAAAGCTTTATTTTGATTCCTCCCTCGATACATATTTTTTCATTGCTCACAATACCTTTCATTCCGGAGTACAGTCCTGTATAATGTACGTAACGGTGCCGTTTGTCATGATACAGACACAGGTAAGAATTAAATGTGTTGTTCCTTATCTTTCATTATGAATCTGCGTGAGAACGAAACGTATATCTAACAAAGACTGAAATGTTATATCAAACAATCATTTTATCGTACGGATCAGTTCATGTGTGTTTGTGTGTGTGAGTGTGTTATGTTTAGTTGTGAAACTGCATCTTATTGTCAGTCTTATATTAAATGATTACATATTTAAAAAAATTTAATTCTTTCTTGCATTACGTCAAACAAATGAAAACCTTTGGCAAAAAGAAAAAAACAAAACTGCTAAAATTGTAACATTAGTTTTAGTTACTGATTTTAAGCAGATGGATTTTCTCTTCTCGTATCCCATTTCGAACTGGTGAAGGTCACGCACAAGCAGTATGTAAAAGGACGACTGGGTCATGAAATGAAGTGGTACAAATTGGGCACCATTGTGAAACATGCCATAAAGTGTGATGCTGGACACGTGCAGACGTGCGAGGCACAAATCTGGCATGTGCAGTCAAATATTTCACAAAGCGAAGCCGTCTGAAAACTTTGTCGGGCCACAGATAGCATTTTTGTGCAGTGTGTGTTGTTGCATGCAAATTTAAAGAAAATATATGAAAAATGAAATTTGTGTTTTTGCCGCAGAACATTCTCAACATATAAACTTGTAAATTGGGAGCTTGGAAAGTGAGAACTACTTATAATTGGGGTCTGCGGGTGGTTCGTTTTCCTCTGGGTTTTTTTTTTTATAATCCTTTCCATTTCCTGGAACCCATTGCCGATGGATACTTTGGGACCACTGTGTAAATATACACACACACACAATCTAAATGCACTTATTTCATCGGTGAAATAAAAATATTTTCCTACACTACAAATGTTCATGAGGCCGATCGACTATTGCCGATATTGCCACATCAGCACTGCCGGTGATTCATGAAACTGCAGTCAGAGTTTTTATGTAGAATTCAGGGAACATTTAAGCATTTGTGTAATATGATAATACGACGGCAATTAGGCTGCTGTTTTAGTGGCTGGCAGGTCCAGATGTTTAACCATAATGAATGTAACTGGCACGGAAAGCCGTCGTCCTCGATGGACAGGAGGGTCCCATGAATCGCGGTGCTTCCGAGCAGGTGACGTGTATATTGTCAGGGGAACGGCTATTTTGGCTTAGGAGAGGTTACATCAGGAGGAGACTGGGACCCCCCCCACACACACCGTGCTCGAACCCACTCCCCTTGGCCCCGAGACGCAGCCCCACCTCAACACCTGTTTGGGCCCCTTATGAGCTCACCGGCTGTTTTGTGAAACCGGCTCAGCTATTTAACACAGCACTAACAAACCCGGTTCGTGGTGCTTCGCCATGGCAACGATGCCAATGTCCCGTCTATTCTCTCCCATCCCTCACTGAAGAGAGCACAGGCTCATAAACATGGGTGGGGATAATGAGCTCGATTGAAGCTTTAATTGAAGGTTTCTGTCTGAGTTATTTAAATAACAAATTAATCCCAGCCCTTCTCCTCCAGGCTGTCATTGGATGTTTGAGTTTTAGTCGCTGGGTTTGGACACACTCACGCCCCCTGCAGGTAAGTGTTGAAATGATAATGAAAAGCTCCCCTGTGGTGAGACAGCTGGGCGGGACGCCTGTTTATATTTGGTTTTGTGCTTTCAGCCCTGACTGAAGCCTGCAGCTTCCTGTTTGGTCCGAGAGGGGAGTGGTCTACTTTAGATACCTATATCAACAGCACTGTGGCTGTTTATTATGTCGTCATATGACTATGTGGGTATGACTATTATTTTTTGTGGCTCTCGGCTTTTGCTGGCTTTCCCCTTGAGGGAAGCCCCTCTCTGCTTTCCCCGCCCGACGCCTGCCGGTGAGCAGCGACGTTCTCGTACTTCCCCGCCGTGCCACGTGGCAGTTCTTGCCGCGCCGCTCCGTCTGACACCCCATCAGCCTCCTCTTTGTGCTGTCAGGTCTCTCCGTTTCTCTGCTCTCTCCGGTGCCGACTGGGGCCACGGGGGATGAAAGCACAGCTGAGGCTCGGCACAGTCGGCATCTTTGTGGTCTCGTACCCCGACTTGCATGGAGATGGCGTGTCGAAGGGGCCTCCAGCTGCCAGCCACGAGTTTGGACGTCATTCTGCCGTTATACCGTCCCTCTCCTGGATGTGGAGGGGGTGAATCGGCCAGTAAGCAACCTAGCAACGGCATTGGTGATCCAGCCTGGGGACGTCCATCTGGGTCACCGCGTGTCGCTTTGTGGTGTTATGGTTGGCCAGGGCTACCTTGCTTGCCATGCTTTAATCATGACTTATGGCATCACCAAGTGAAGCTCAACGCAGAAAGTGTGTCCTCCGATCCAAACCCTCCTACGGAAGCCTATTAAAATGACAATGGCCTTTCTGCCTGTAAGCCTGGGAGAAAATTGGTTTCTGCCACCTAAAAAGCTTTGCTGATGTAATTAGTGCTGCTGCTCGGACCCGAGGCCCCAGCTGACATGTGTGTCTCCATGCTGCCTGTCATCTCCAGTCGTATGTTTTGTTAAGGGTTATAGGAGCATCAGATTATTTGTGATCTGTTTAGTTGTAAAACAAAAAAAATCTTTGATTTTGAGCTTGGTCCTAGTAACAGGCCCTTGGAACAGCGCTGTGTACAGGGGAGGGGCCACTGGCCCTTGCTGAAAGCTGATTGGGCTCTGGAGTGTCCTTTTCCCTGTCACTCAGATTCAAAACATATCATTGACTGATGACAAGGTTGCCTTCTCTGATTTATGGCCCCGCTTATGCCTAGCACCTTATTAAAGCCTAGAATCAGCCCCTGCCTTGCAAACTCCTCTTGGGTCCATAAAAGGTCAGAGGAACGCCGAGGCCCGTTTTAGCATCATGTGGCCTAAATTCCCCTCACGGGCGTTGAAGCACACAGTCCAAACTTTGATTAAAGTGGGGTTTATTGTTCAGTGAAACAAACGCTTTCCATCTTCAGCCATAGTCTCTTTCCTGGGAAGTCAAATTCCATCCATAGTTTCACAGGATTGGAATGTATGAAACGGTGGAAAAAGCGGAGAGAAATTATAAAATGCCAGCCTTCGGTGGTGTGTGTATCTTCCTGGCGAACATGCGACCATGGCAGGCCCACAGCCAGCACTCCTCCATGAATGTTAATCTGTTGCCACGGTGATGATGCGGGTCTGCCGCGTTGCGGACTTTGTCTGCATTTCCATAGCTTCCTGCTAATGGGTGTCGTGGTCGTCAGCATGTGTGCGGAAACCCAGCTAAGCTGGCCTGTGTGACCGCAGTGTACCGCCCCGGGCGTCGATTGTGGTTATCCTCTACCCGCGGGACTGGGGGTGGGGTGTTTTCTTAGTGCGGTCTGGTGCTCTGATCCTAGTGACATCGGACTGCATTTCCCATCTGTTAAAATTCGAACATTAATATCGCTTGGTGTCACTGCATATATTACAGCACAAGATTTTCCATTTGCCTATGGAATTGTCTTAGGTTACTATAGTAACTGTGTTTGGGGTGCAGCAATCATAACGCTTTGTGATGGGCGGAACCGGCGTAAAGCCCAGGAAGACCGACGCTCTGTCCTGTTTCCGTGGCGACTCGTTGCAGGTCAGTGGTCAATGGAGAGAAACAATTTTGTCATTTATTGAGCGCTTATTTGAATGGGACCCTCTCGCCGGTTTGTCACCAGAGCCTCCAGTAGGTCCCTAGGACCCGGGGAGGGAGGCTGTTTTATTGAAGACTCTCCTGACAGCTTATTGGAGCCGAATCATCAGGAGTTGCTCTTCCTCTCCTGTGTGTCGCCATAACTGTACTCCATACATGTAGTCAAATAAATGCCAAAAAGGTTTGCTGATGGAAAAGACCTTTCTGAGTGTTGAAAATGTCTTTTCTCTTTCTCTTCTCCCCTCCAGTGAGTGCGCTGAGGGAAATCATTCTGGAATAGACATGTTTGCCGAGTTTTGTGTCCCTTGTTGGGGATCTGTCACCTTGCAGACTTACCCGTGGTGTTGATATAGAGGCTGTGCCACTGTGGGCTCTGTGCTTTGAATTCCTCTAAGAAACCAGCGGCAGTCTCATTATTGTTATTTCTTCTGATATCGCAGAGGGAAGCGTACACCATAAGCCAGGGGGTGCCTCTTTGTAGATGGAGCGCTATTTGCCAAAAGGGGGAGCTTTGTGATTATTGTGATTAAGGTGTGGAAACGGCAGCCTTCTCTTTATTAAAGCAGGCTGCGTCGTGTGCCGTTAGCTAATGAAATGTCCAGATGGTGGGGGTGGCACTGTTTAGTCCCCAGGGCCTGGAAGTGGGGACCAGGCCGTATCTGTCGCCCTGGCAAATTGTCAGGGGTTACAAGTCTTGAGCACCGTTCGCTAGAACTTCATCCCCGAAATAGAGATCGTATCAGGGCATGCAAGGTGTGAGCGCCGGCCGAGGCGGGATCCACGGTAACGGCGAGCCGACTGCGGTCCGCTGTAAAGGCTGGCTGCCCCTTTTGGCACATTCCAGAGGGAGGGAAGGGGGCTTTTTTGCAGGTGCTCATCATTTTAACTGAATCACAGACAGTCCCATCAGGCCACCCTGATAAACGCCCTCTGATTAATAGGCCTCCCACATTTCTGGCTCATCTTTCCTGACTGTGGGTCTTTGTTAGAGACCCCACCTGAGACTTGATCTATCCAGTTGGCAGCACTCGGTATATTTCTGGGGGTGGCGGGGGCTGTTTAAAAGCCTGGTGCATCGGGGTCAGGGCAGCCACCTCTCTCCAGTGCCTCATCCCCACCACAGCGAAACCTATCTCTCCCCCCCCCCCCCCCCCCATGTATCTCAGTCTGCCATTAGTGGTTCATTTCTCCTTAGACCCGAAGACACTTGAGCTGATGTTCACCGTTAGTGTTTCTGAGTACAGTGCCGATGTTGACATGCGTGTGCAGGTGTGCCTGGGTCCGGGTGTGAGTCGCTGGGGCAGGGGGCCGCATCGTGTCACCGTGAGAAGCCGGGCCGCGAGGCAATGGATTACCAGGCCGGCGTGTGTGATTTGGGGGAGATGAGATTCTGATCGGGTGTCTGCAAGTGGAGCGCGGGGGGGGGCGCAATTTAACATGCATATAGATTGCACTATCTGTGGCTGGGAGGGGCGGGGGCAGGTTAACACAGTGGAGTGTTCTGTTAAATGAGGAGCCTGGTGGACCTGGAGTGACGTGATGGGGGGGCTGTAGGTTGGTCGAGTGAATCTCTTCTCGTTCCTTATTACCCTGCAGCTCAGGCACGTCGTTTATCTGCCTCTGCGTTTCACAGTTTGCCAAACCCCCCCCCCTTTTTAATATGAACTGTTTTGCTAAGCACTGTGTGCCAGGAGGCGTCAGTCAGACCCTCGATTATTAGCGACGTATCCAGCTCCCTGAGACCCCTCCCCCGCTCAGTGGTGTTGCGTAGATGCACTGGCCCCGAGGTGCAGCCTCTGTGTTTTGTCATGCTGCTGTGAGTACCACTGACAGGCTTTAAACACCCCCCCCCCCTGCCAAACACTGTCCCACTGGAAGCCAAAGTCCTGCCTTGTGCCCAGTTTGAATGTCATACTGGCACGGCTGGGAAATGTGGCGTCCTAGCGGACAATGTGGTTTATTCAGATTTCCCATCCGGACTGTTCCGGTTCAACGCAGCAGTGACAGACCAATGAGATCCCTCAGTTTCAGATTGATCTCCCTCTTTTTAATCGCCATCCGGCTATCAGGTGAGGAATGTAAGGGGTGGCGTGTGCGGACAAGCGGTGACGCCCCTAGCCGGGGGGGGGAGGGTCGATAGCCCCATTGTCACCGCTCTGCCAGTCGCTGTCGGAGCCTCATCTGGAAGCGGTCCATCCTGGGCTCATTGAGATTCCAGCCCTGCACTGCATACCCGGGCCAAGCAGCAGAGAGAGCGAGAGCTGGCTGCGGGGGGGGGGGGGGTTGTAACAAGGCGAACCACCTGCCCGCACACACACACACACTCTCTCTCTCTCTCTCTCTCTCTCTCTCTGTCTCTCACACACACACACACACACACACACACAAACGGGACCTTGTCGTCTGCAGCGGAGTGTGCTCACGCCGGTCGCTTTCTCCCAACAGAGCCGCGAATCGACAGTGAGCAGAGCTCCTCCTCCTCCTCCTCCACCTCCTCCTCCCCCGCCGCCCAGGAGCTGATGACGAGGCTGGGCTTCTTACTGGGGGAAGGCATCCCTGGGACAGGTCGCATACCTATGGAAGACAAGAATGAAAAGAAGGTACCTCTCTCTCTCTCTCTCTCTCTCTCTCTCCCTCTCCCACTCCGCTGTGTCTGTCTGTCTGTCTGTGTATGTGCGTGTGTGATTTTCTCCCAATGCCTGTTGGTTTCTGCTCCTTGTGGTTCTTGTAGGATATCGGTAAAAGGCTGCAGGACCACCGCTAATTAGGCTGGCCAGCTGTAACTTTTTCCACAGCTTGTGGAATTATTATTTATTAACGTCTGCAATTTCTTTGTGTTTGCAGCGGTTTAAGTTTTGCATGGGCTGAGCGTGACCATGACAGTGGCCAGGATGACCAGCTGCGTGCTATCGTGTGTGTGTGTGTGTGTGTGTGTGTGTGTGTGTGTGTGTGTGTGTGGCACTGTATCTGCCATTCCAGTGTTGGCCCAGAAATAAGACCGGCCCGCTTGTCTTCACAGCAGGGTCACTCATTAAGTCCTGGGTCCCCAAGTACAGGTCTGGCTTTCAGGTTTTGCGCCCCCCCACCTTACATGGTTTTTACTTTTCCATGTTCTGGCAGAACATCTGCATCTGTGTGGATCGTGGGAGGCTTGTTATCCTGTTATCATATTTCTTTGAAGAAATGTTCAAAGCGAACACCAGGCAAAACTGCCATGGCGTCTGGGTGCCTCTGAGAGGACGGTGTGGGGCGGTTACTGGTGTGGGGCGGTTACTGGTGTGGGGCGGTTACTGGTGTGGGGCGGTTACTGGTGTGGGGCGGTTACTGGTGTGGGGCTGCCGGCTAGATGCCGGCATTTGCATCTGGATTTATTTTTTGTATTTATTGTATAAATTTTTTTAATATACAATGGTTGTTGTTTAAACGAGACTGCTTCTCTGTTGCCGAGCTCGCTCTGCTACTGTGGCGTAACCGGAAGTGACAGAACTTTTGGGCGTTAGTCAGAGCCCCCCAGCTATGGGGGGGGCGGATGCCGAGTTCGGGCCGAGCTCGTGTCGTTCGGGTTTCCGCGTAGCCCATTAACCTCTGCACCTGTAGTGACGTTTACTGGTCACCGCGGCAACATCTGCCGCCACAGCACGTTCCCGACCTACAGCGGGGGATCGATGGTAATATTGAGGCTCTGCTGCGGTTGATCAGTCCTTTGCCGGGTTCCAGAGGGGTTACGGAGAGATGGTGAACAGTGCGGGATGAAGGGAGTGAGGAATCCTGTACGGATGGGAAGCCGACCAAAGTGGCGCCCCATGAGGACATGTCAGCTGGTGACGCCCCCATCCCCCGACGGCACGCTGCCTGCTGCCTGCCTGCTGCTTGCCTGCTGCCTGACCTATTTACAGTACGGAGGGTGCGGGCAAGGTTGTTGAATCTTGTACGGCGGTCCGCTCGCTGAGCTCCTTGTTCCGGAGTCTCCCGGCTGTGTTTCCGTTGCCTTGCCGCGAGGATCGTTCCTTGTGCCGTTCCTGGCGTGTCGCTGAGAGACAGGCTGCTCTCCCCCCCACCCCTCAGGTAAGCGTCGTGGCCGCGAGTGGAGCGGGGGTCCGTCTTGGTGCTGCTAAAGCCCTGGAAAGCCGATCCCCCCCCCCCCCCCCCCCCACATGCTTGCCTTTGATCAGAGGGGTGTTTGTATCAGAATGGAGATTGATCCTATTTTTAGGCAGCAAGCAGTGTGTAGCGAGAATGTCATCATCCCGCCGTTGCCGTGTGCGTCTGTCTGTAAACATGTTTTGTGAAGCTTGAGTTTATTGTAAATTTTTCTCTTTCTAATGCGATATTCGCTTATAGTCACAAAAGTATGGAGGTGGTTTTTGTAACCTCTCCTGTCAGCTGGGAAGGACCATTTAGGAGAATTCATTTAATATACGGTAAAATATGTAGTTGGGTAATTATTTTCGGAACGGCTCCCAGCTTCATGTAACTGTTTTGGATACGGTGGTTATTTTAGCTCAGACTGGAGGGTTTGCAGAATCTTCCTGGCTGGAGTGTTTAAAGGAATATTTAAGTGCTGTCCTCTCCCCCTCCAGTGCGCCACAAGCAGCCAGGGAATTAGCCCCTGCTCCACTCTGACCGGCAGCCCTGCCTCTCCCAGCACCGACAGCCCCTGCTCCACCCTCAACAGTTGTGCGAGCAGAGCGCCCCCTAGCTGCCCCAGCCCCTGCGCGGCCATCACCAGTGCCAGCTCCACTCTCGAGAGCAAGGACAGCGGCATCATCGGTAGGTATCGTCATGTCGGAAGTCACACCATCTACTGCATCCCATTCTCCATGTGTCCCGAATCTGTGCCATTGAGACCTATAATTCTCCGTTTTTCTCGACACCCCCGTGGTCTGCCGTCTGTTCTGCACCCAGTACCCTGGTTGTGTAATTAAGGCTCTGTGCTCCTCTGTGCCACCTAAGCTTGTGGTTTGTCTCGGTGCTGTGGTCTGTTCCGCCGCGCTCCATCTGCCTCACCGACGTCGCCGCTTTCTCGGCACTTGGACAGGACTGACAGAGATCTCCGGGGTTTATCCATTCTGGGCTTGGGAAGCACTTTATGCATTTGGATGTGGGCCCGGATCTGAGTGCCGGGGCTGTGTGTTCACAGGTTTGGTCGTAATTTAGCTTTGGCTGCTTTCTGACATGCTGGCCGCACCAGAGACTCCTGTACTCCGTTGCTATGATGGGCTTCCATCCTCATGCTAGTTTTTCCCCGTTAACTGGGAGCTGCGATTGCCCATTGGCGGGCTCCTGCCAGCTGTCCCACTGTCCCCTCGATGCCATTCCTCCCGATTATCTGACGCAATGAGTAACCGCCCCTCATCCATTTCACCCATTGAGCCGCGTCACAGGAGCTAAATTATTAATGGTAGGAACCAGTGGTGCTGGGGGGATCTTGGCTGCTTGAGGGCGGGTCTTGAGTCCCAGGGAGGCGTCCTACTCGATTGCTGGTGAAAAGGACGCTTTTTCTGAAGGCTCCGGCTCCTACCTGCTGCTTCATGTTAAGGGCTTTTCTCATTTCTGATTAATATTGAAAAATGTTTAAAAGTGAATACTGGTGAATGTCAGACTGATGTTTACATTTCAGTGAGTGGTCACTAGAGGAAGCTGCCTGTGTCTGTGCCGGTGTGTCTGCCTGCATGTCTGCATCCCTGTGTGTGAGTTATGTATGTATTAAATTGTGGGGCCCAAATGTCCCCACAATGTGATAATAATTATGATGTTTAGGTATTTTTTTTCGGTCCTCTTAAGAGGAAACTCAATTTTATAAGAATTTTTGACTGCAATCAAAAAATGCCAAAAGTCTCTTTTGTTTGGTTACTTACGGTTTAGGTTAGGGCTGGGTAGGGGTTAAGGTTGTCGCGCTTAGGGTGAGGGTTATACCCTTAATGAAATGGTCCTCACAAAAGATATGTGTGGCGTGCGTGTGCGTGCGTGTGTGTGTGCGTGCGTGTGTGTGTGTGTGTGTGTGTGTGTGTGTGTGTGTGTGTGTGTGTGTGTGTGTGTGTGTGTGCGCGCGCGCGCGTGCACACAGTCCAAACCCAAACTGATCAGCGCTGTCTGGAGGGATGGCCAGAGGGAGATCAGGTGATACTGCAGCTGACCCCCCCCCCAAAGCATCTCTGCTTCTAACAGTATTTTCCGGAAAGAAGGGAGCATGATGAGAGAGGATGTGTGGCAGGACGAGACGAGCAGCTCTTACATCACAAGGACAGAGGAGAACATACACACACACACCTCTTCAGAAAGCAGACGGCGGCCATATAAGGAAACCACGTTTAATTCACCTGTTTAATGAGCTCCGGAGCCGTTCCCTGTAACTGGTGCTCTTTCATGAAAACATCTCGATTACTGCTATTGTGCGAAACTGATTAAACGGCCCGCCCAGGGGATTTGTGTCAGTGTCGTTTGATTGTGTACCTTACACCCTAATGCCTCTCTGTGCTTTTAATACAAAGCCATTTACCATTATGACTTCATAATGAATGCAGATTAAAATTATGTATTCAGTGTGATGCATTTGTGTGCCTGTGTTTTTAGGCTAACTGCCAGCGTCTGCCTCTTGCTGTCAGTTGTGTTTTGTGGCAGCTGGATTCATAAGAATAGTTGAAAGGATTAAAGGATTAACTGTAATAGAAGCATGCACCTGTCCAAATGCTAAAAATACATTTTTATTCTCTCTGCTGCATTTTTAATCATACTGTTGGGTCTGGTAGGGGAAAAATATATGAGGGTATCATTGTTTAACCTCATTTCTCCAGTAATTAAAACCATTAATTAACAGTAACTAAAACTATCATTTGCTTGTCACTTAGGAATAATTATATATCGACACATCTTCCTTAATACAGTACAGGGTTAGCCTTTAGTGTTTCTGTGACCCAGGAAGGCCAGTATACAAGACAGGGAGACACCAGGGATGAGGTGCCAGTCCATTGCAGACATACATACACACACACACACGTTTGTATTTATATCTTTGTGGGGACCGTCCATTCATTTTTATGGGCACAACCCTAATCCCAACTGTAATAACCTTAACCTCTAGCCAGCCCTAACCTTAACCATAAGTAACCAAACAAAAAAAACTTTTGGTTATTTTACTTCTTTGATTGTACTCACAGATTTTTATTAAATTGAGGTTATACTTGTGGGGACATTTTTTCAGTCCCCACAAGGTAAAGGTTACAGAATTGAAGTGGGAAAAGGTTGCTGCATACAGAAGAATGTCATATAGGTTGAGTAATAGGGGGCCAACATTCATGCAAAAGTGGGATAAATACATTTGAACTGTTCTTAAAAGACACAAGTGAAGTTGGATAGTGCTTCGTTTAACTTTTATATTTTATATTATGTCTGTCTTGTGTTTACAAAGATGTAAATTTTATTGGTCTCCCTCTGGCTCTGTATGTGTGGGGTGCAGGAATTCTAAACACCAGACTTTTGTAATTGTGCTGTAAGATTGTATTTTTGGTACTGAAAATCAATTTAAAAAATACAAGTTAAAAAACGTAACAGGTTTTATCTCATTGTGGAGACATTTGGCCCCCACACTGAGGTAGATGTGAACCCGCCAACTCAAGACGGGATACTGGGGCACATGGAGAAACCCAATGTAACCACAGAGAACGCATCCACAGAACGGGCGCATGATTTAGTGTGAGGCTACCATGTAAGGTATACATATACAGATGCTAATTAGCGGCAGAGCTTGCCAGATGGTCTTTGAGCATATCTGATGCGGACCGTACATCCCCATCTGCCTGATACATTTTTTCAGTGCTTCCTGATAAGTACCGATCCGTTAGGAATTGGATCAAAGGGAGCGGCTGGCTTTTCAGAGTAACGTGGGGTGTTAATGAGCGGCCGAAATTCCTGCAGAGTTCACGCTAATGCCGTCATGATGATGAACCATAAATATAGTTAGCTGGCGATCTGACCCCGCCCACCTTTCTTGGCACAGCGACGATCACCAGCTCCTCGGAGAATGATGACCGCAGCGGTTCCAGCCTGGAGTGGAGCAGAGACGGCAGCTTGAGGGACGGCGCCCCCCATGGGCCGACAGGGGCAGCGCGGATGGATGCGTGCTCCCCCGTGGCTGAGGAGGACCCACCGGGGGCTGGGGGTGGTCCATCGAGGGCGGAGCCTCTGGCAGGTGTGGGCGTGGTTGCCTTCCCCACCCACACGTCCTCCAGCTCCCTCGTGATGCCACGCCCCAATTCAGTGGCAGGTGAGTGGAATGCTTAGTCCGTGAGCCGCATTTAAATTACAAAGAGACTAAACAAGGCAATATAGGTAGTGCAGAACAATGCAGATGGTGCATGACAATACAAGAAAGTACAAAACAATGCATGTAGGATAACAGTACCAGATTCTGCAAAACTGAATGCGGTCAGTGGCCAGTAAAGTGCAGTGACAGATCTATGAACAGCATTTGCCATGGAGATGAGTGTTCTGGGAAACGTATGCTGGAAACTCGAATCACCGCCCACCTGGCCTCCGACAGGTCTCCCTGCTGCACCGGATTTTAATTTGACTTGCTGCTAACTGAATCATCGCGTTGCACCTTCCGGAATGATCTGTGTGGTGGCCCCTCCAGTTGGCATGTTCGCGGTGTTTATATTGTGGTGGGCAGGGGCAGACATTTCAGGTGCAGAAAGTAAAAACCGGGATTTTGTTTCAACCTACCAGTTGAGTACTTTGTGACTGACTCTTTATACTCATCTGGTTGGTTGCAACAAAATCCTGGTTTGGAATTTTACTTTCTGGCCTTGAAATGTCCACCTCTGGTAGTGGGTAATGTCGACGTGGAGGAGGCCTTACTGTGAGGCTGGGGGCAGACGCTCCCCCGGTGGATTGAGGGACAGTGACAGGCATGGGGATGTTTTGCCGGCAATCACTGGGGCTTCTTAAACTGCCACAGAGGGTAGACATACTTGCCTGGAACAGCTGGTAGTGTTGGACTCCCCTCTGGTACTCCACAGCTGTGACTGGGGTGGGGGTGGGGGCAGCTCTTGTGGGGTAGGGGGACGGGTGTGGGGAATTGGGACCCAGCTGTTGCACGGGTTTGTGTTTATGATATCTTGACCTGGGCAGCAATGAGCCCAATTCGCTCCATGTTCTTCCGGAGGAGTTAAAACAGTGTTTCACAGCCTATCGCACATCATCTCTATGTTGTAATATGGCAGAGAAGACCAGGAGGCCAATCAGAGACACCATAATGATGTCATCAATGCTGTGGTTTCTCGTTGCAGGTTGGTGTAAAGCAGGGGGAATGGGCGTAACAGACCATCGGTCACATTGCTTGATAGTGCGGCAGCCATCTTGAACTTTCAAGCATGCCTTGGGGATAAGCGAGCGCCTGGTGCTTCGGGGTAGAATCTTCCAGAAATGTCCCATCCAGCTGTTTCTTTAATAGTGGAGGCCAGCTTGCTTGACGTTTGCAAGGATGGCAGTGTCCTTCAAGGGACCTGCTGGATTCGGTTGGTTGTGAGCAGGATGGTAGGAATGATCATCGAGGAACACACCCCACCCCCCCTGCCCCTCCGAGTCACAGCAGCTTAACCTGCGTGGGCAAACATTCCTGGGATGCAGATCGGTAGCACTGGTGGTGGCATGTTTGTTTTGGCTGCGTGCACGAGTGCTCGTTAGCATTTAGATAAGAGTACAAAGACAGCAGACTGCTATTGATGCAGCCCGATCCCAGCTGTGGTCAGTCAGCATAACCTGTAAGGAATGTTTTCATTTACAGCTATGTGTGGTTGTGTTTTTAGGTCATTTGTTGTTCCGCAGTCAGGCTTCTGTATTCCTGGGAAGAGTTTGGTTTATCTGTCACATTGGAACGAGTAGCGCTGCCTGTCACGTCGGTCCCGGTCCTTGTTTTCCCGTCGCGTGTGCTGACCCTCCTTGTGGATTGTGAATCTCCCATATCACTTATTCCTTGGGCTCGCTGCACTCGCTCGTTGTTTACACTGATTTGCTGTAGCCGACTTTCTGCAGGCTCCCTTCTCCGCATCTCTGATTTCTGCCCAAAGTTGGCCTGTTCTGCCCTCTCTAGCATCAGTGAGTGCCTTGCCATAGAGCCTTAGGGGGGGGGCGCATAGGACCGCTCTGGGTAATTAGACCTCCCACCTGGACAGGAATAAAAAAGAGAAGCCGAATAATTAAGGCCAGCCTTGCTTTCAACTTGCAGAGTCAATAATTATTTCATCAGTGGCAGCCGTGATGTCCCACCCCTTACGCTCACGCGGAGTATGAAGCTGACATTAGCCGGCTCTAGGGGTGTGGGGAAGGGGGGGCTTCCCAGCGTACGGCTGATACTGTCAGTGGTGACAGCAGGCTTCTTGCCTCCTTTGGGTCCCCTGTTTAATCTGGATTTCATGTATTCTGTGTTGTGTATATTTCATAGTTACTGGTTTGCAGACTCGCAAAGTTTTCATCGTAACTTGGAAATGTATACTTCTTTGTTTAAAAAGAGGCCCAATTCCTCGTTGACATGCCAAGATCCGAGCAGAATTGCAATTCAACATTTCCGGCCCCCTCATGTCCAAATGAGCTCTAAACACCTGTCGCATCTTTCTGTCTGTCATTGGTATCGCTGGCGGCATCAATCAGTAAGCCGACACCTCAGTCGCTCGCAGGCTTCCGGAGGGACTGCCGGTCTACAGCGCTTAATAACATGAAGTCCTCAGGTTGTTGTTATACACTAACTACTGCATCAAAGTTTACCAGATTATACCCGGGAGGATGGTTACTTAGATTTTATTCTTATGGCTCCCTCACTAAAGCGCTAACTCTTTATTAGCACAGGCTGAGGACCTTTGCTAAGGATGTAATTACGGCTTTTAAATATGGACAGAGGATGACAGCCGGTCATGGGAGTCCTGCCAGGGTCTCGTCTGTGAGGGTCGTGTAGCCGTGCATGTAAATGCTGCCCTGGCGTGTAACAGATCGGCTGGGATGAGTAGTAATCCCAGTCGGGGGGGATCTGTCCGGAACATTTCAGAGCCAAAGCTGGATGCCCCTTTATACAGACTGTTCCTGGCTTATGACTGGTCCCCATTCCAGTAGGCGGATACAGACTTGGAATCATCAGAATTTTAGGTGTGACAATGAGACGGATATGGTCGTGCTGTCATGTAGTATAGTTGCCGTTCCAGCTATCGCACAGCACTCAGATTTAGTTTTAAACGTAGCCACTTAATATTTCTTTGTATATGCAAGTCGTCATAAGGCGCGCATAGGTTTCGAGTTGGGGACAGTCTGAATATGGCACATATTCCTGTGCTGCTTGGTCTGTTTACACCAGAAGAGAGGAAGGAGAGAGGCCCTCCATAAACTGAGGATCGGTGACATATTTGTGGTGCTTCATTATCTCTGGAATAGTGTGCAGATTTCAAAGGCGTATTTATGTCCCCAAGCCTTCTGCATTTGCCCTTCAGCAGAAGATCACACATGAAATAAAACGGCACGGTGGCCATATTCACTTTGTCTTCTGTGAATTGGATGCGCTTGATGCAAGCTGGGACTGCTTACTGATGTGGAGGGGGGGAGGCCATGTCTATGCCTAAACAGAAAACTGAGCTGGGAAGCACATCAGCACACCCCCCCCCCCCCCGACCAAGCGATTCTCTGTAAATCTGCTGGGGAATCAGTTGTCTCGCCAGAACGGGCCTTTAGGGGAGCGCTGTGGCTTTTATGCTCTGCCGCGGTGCAAGGCTGCTTGGGGAGGACTGCTAGGTTGTGTGTGTGTGTTGCAGTGATGTGTAGCCGTCAGCGTGCAGGGGTGGGGGGTGCAGCTGCATTATCTGCTTCCCTGGCCCGTGGCTCGGCTCACTGGTGCCGTGCGAGTAAAATGCTGAGCCTGTAACCAATCCAACACTAACAAAACCCACTTCTGCATCCTGTACAGTCAGCGTTTACTTTTCTCTTGCATCCATGTCTTGTCCCAGCAGTTGTGTAAATCCGCAGGAGCAGGTAAAGCAGCCAGACCTGCATCACACGCCATGTGGCTTCCTGACTTCACATGCTGGGCCTTTGAGCTGTCCCTGGCCTTCCTGTCTCTGCTTCACTGCCCAGATACTCTTCGGCTTTCCCCTGTCGGCCATGACAGTCTTTCTTCTCCTCCAGAGCAATAAAGCAAACGTCTTCTCGCTTGGTAGGATTGAGCGACGACGTAACGCAAGCAGATGCTTTTCTTCCCAAATTTGCGACGGCGACCTTAATCACCGTCTAAACACCCTCCCCCCCCCCCCCCGCTGTCTCTGGAACGTTCTGTACCATTAGAGGTGACACCTGGGACTGGATAAGGGTTTTTTTCGTTAGTGGGGGTGCTGTGTGACCCGATGGGCCCGTTTCTTGCAGTTGGCTTCGTCTCTGTCATGAGTGCCAGCCTAGAAGGATCCGGAAGGCTGCAGAGTCTCCCTGTCCGTGGTGTCACCATCTGTCGCCGTTTGCCGCATTAGACTCGAGCGACGGCTTCAGGCTCGCCGAGCTGCCAAATAAGCTTGGCATGGGGGGCGGGGTGCCGCTGGAGGACTTCCGTACCCCATTTGGCACTGCACTTGCTGTTCCCGTGCGGTGGGGGCAAATGCCACCCCCTAAACAGGGAACTCGATAAGGAAATAACACAGTAATAATGTAATTTGAGGCGAAGTGAGAGATTTCAGACAGCTGGCACACGCTGCCATGGAGCGGTGATGACAGTTTACGGATGTAAATGTGATTTTCACCCCAGCACTGGTGTGTCTAGGCCGCCAGGCGGCTCTTTGGGATTAGTTCTTTGCTTCGACTGAATTGATTTTAGTGAATAAATTATTCATTTCGGCTGCAGGAAAATGGCAACCTCTGCCAGGATTTGAAGCCTAGTTGAATGGACTGTAGGGGAGCACTCTAGCTTAGTGGGTCAGGATCCCAGTCGGGGTTGGCTGAGTGATGTCATCATTGGGACCCTGAGCAAGGCACTTAACCCTTAGTAAGGACTGTCTGACCCAGCTTATATATGCCACCTGCATACGAGTGTTGGTATGTAAACAAACATTGACTTATGAGATTTCTGCACGGTGAGGTTTCAGTGCAGTTTCCGTGCAAGCCGACGCGTTGTCATCTCGGGGCTTATTGTGGTGGAGAAGTTTCTGGAAATTAATCCACACCCTACCCTCGCTGGCGGGGCGTGGCTTTGGGGTGATCCTCTGCTTAGACAGTCCCTTTTTTAGGATGACCGGCTATGGCCACGTGTAAAGTGTGTCTGTGGATGAGCAACCTTCTGGTACATGCTGTGCACAGTTTTCATTTATGCAGTAAATACTAATTACATTGCAACTTCAAATTCAAACATTTGGGTGCAGTATTTTTTTCTTATTTGTTTGGTTCCGCGTGTAATCTGGTTTGCTGGTTTGTGGCTTGCTTGCATAATGTTGCCTCTCGAAGTAGTTGCATTATGGTGTCCCAAAGACAAAGAACAGAGGGCGAGATCCTGTAGTACCATTAGGGAGGAAACATCTGTTCAGGGTTGATTTGGGAGAACGGAGAACCGGCCTGGACCTAAGCAGACTTTGGGCGGCCACTGAAACACGGAGGCTTTACCTCACAGCACTACCCCCCCACTTCTCGGGGCTAATTATCACAAAAGTCGCTCCCCCTGCCTTGTCCTGCTGGTTTTCCAGGGCTGATATCTATATAGAGAAACAGTAATATAATTTAAGGCAGAAGCACTTGGTCATAAAGTCACAGAGCAGATGATGTGGTGAGCATGGTAATCCAGGGGCGCCCCCCCCAACATGAGGCCTGACTGGTGTGTGTGTCTGTGGGGGGGGGGGCACAATCGACACGCGTCCTTTGAGATTACCCCCCCGCCCCACCCCCCGCCACTGCTTTTCATCCCTCTTTATCATTCTCCATCTCCCCCCCCCCCGCTCTTGATCCCACCTCTGTGTGGGGGGGCAGTGCGTGTGCCTGCCCCAAGCGCTCCATTCAGATTCTGCTGCTCCTGCCCACAAACCTCGGCCATGTTCCTGCCGCTTATTCATCTTTTTTTTCTCCTTCCTCGTGCCTCCCATTCTCCTTAAAATCATAGGGCCCCCCCCCCCTCTCTCTCTCTCCCCCCCCGCTCCCTTCCTCCCTACTTCCTCCCCTCGATCTTCTACCGCTGCCGCTCACTCTCTGCATGCTAATGCCGCGGACGCCCTGACATTGGTGGCCGGCAGGTGCCAAGTCCGCTCTGCGAAGTGGTTACGCTGCCGCCGGCGGCCCATGGGAGCGGTCGCTGTGTGTCTCTGAGCTTTTCCCGTGGAGCTCCTCCTGGGCTTGGCCAGGCGGCGCGCGTTTAGCTGTTCCTCCTCAGGACGGGAGCTCCTGAGCGCCAGCTCCGCTGTCCGTCACGCCTGCTGCCCGCCGCATGTAAGTAGCTGCTCTTCTCACGTTTTTAAAAAAATTTTTTTAATCCACCCCCTTTTTTTGTTGGGGTGCAAACAGGTTGCCACAGTGCTGTTGGGAGGATGGCAATCCAGGGTGTGCTGCTGTTCTGATCTCCCGTGGGATGAAAGCAGGTCTCCGTGCCTTTGGGGGAGAGGGTGGGCAACAGTCAGGGAGGTGTTGCTTTCTGTTTTTTGTATGAAAATGTCGGGGGGATATTTGGAGTGACTGGGTCCGTTTCTGGAAACCGTGAAGTTCAGCACGAGTGAGCCAGCTTCTTTTGTGTCCGTGTCTCTATGGAAGGCCTGTTTCAGATTTAATCTCTGAGATAAGTTGGGGAAGTGAGTGACCCCCCCCCCCCCCCACTTTGCCTTTGCAGAGTGAAATTTGTGTTTCTTTTGAAAAGAACCTTTGGGTCGCCATGGTGATTTGATTGTTTCAGCGCCCAGCACAGCGTGTGTGTGCGCGTGTATCCATATCCATGTGTGTGTGTGTCTGTGCGTGTGCATCCGTGTGTCCGTGTGCCAGGAAGATAAATGGGAATTCTCCTTTGGAATCTTTGCCTTAGATCTTCTCCAGCTACTGGTGTCAGCCATTAATGATCCCACCTTTCTCTAAAGGTTCATACTTTCCACACAGGCGCAACACTCGCGTATCCACTCTGCGTACATGGAAATGTACATACACTCTACGTACACGGAAACGTTCACCCGACACACGTACCACAGCAGTGAGGTTTCAGTTCGTTTGCTCTGTGTGTTACACATTCAGAGAGCCAACTTACAAGGTTGCCAACATTAGTCAGTTGGCTGGCGTGGGAAATTCATGAGATGTCTGCACACACATGCACATACTTGAATGTAACAGTTATATTACCTTGTAAATAGCCTGTAGGGTTTTTAAGCACTGGTGAACAGCATACATGTTGGTGTTTAAAGTGCTAGCGGGTCGATCGTGCGCAGCGTGCCCAGAGCTGTACGTACACACTCGCGTGGACACACGTATAGTGCAGCAGGCGTTCGTCCGCGGAGGAGCACGGTGACGTCAAATGCGTCATAAACGTTTCAGCAGACACGTCCGCTAGTACTCATACAGAGAAGTATGAACCAGCTTTAAGCTTTGAGGCTGCTCTCTGAGCTTGTATATCAGGTTATATCAGAGTGTGAGGGCCAGGCTCCTCTCTCACATGTTCCCTTGCGTGTGATGGCCGGGCTCTTCACTTCTGTGTGCATGTGTGTGTAGCTATATGCGTGTGTGTGGCTCCTCACTCCTGTGTGCATGTGATGGCCTGGCTCCTCTCTCCTCTGTGCACGTGTGTGTATGTATGTATGTATGTATATGTGTGTGTGTGTGTGTGTGTGTGTATATATCCATGTGTGTGTAGCTATATGTGTGTCTGTGGCTCCTCACTCCTATGTGCATGTGATGGCCTGGTTCCTCTCTCCTCTGTGCATGTGTGTGTATGTATGTATGTATATATGTGCGTGTATGTATCCATGTGCATGTGTGTATATATCCATGTGTGAGTGTATGCGTGTGTGCGTGTATATCCATGTGTGAGTATATGTGTATGTACCCAGCTGCCATTCTCAATGGCTGGACGGTCCTGGGAATGAGGTTCAGGGGGTAGCCCCCATAGCCCAGACACTGGTGATTTCCATGACCCGCCCCCCCCCCCCCCATCCCCAATCACTCTTCCAACGCTTCCTTCTGCAGCCACGAGTTCCACCAAGCTAGAGGACCTGAGCTACCTTGATGAGCAGCGCAACACGCCCCTGCGGACGTCCATCCGGCTGCCCTGGCACAACACCGGAGGCAGGACCCCGCAGGACCCCAAAGGTACCCCACCCACAGTGCCGCTGCAGCCTCAGCTGAGAAATTAAGCACCGCTAATACTGATAGGCAGGTTAATTGTTGTGGAAGTGGTTGGGGGGCATTTTGAATTTCCTTTGGCTCTGTGAGCTGCCATCGGCTCGGGGATGTAATTAAGACGTTTAGTTTGGGGCTTCTGGTCGATTCTACTGGAAAACCACATAGAACAACAGTCATTCCTGTCGACTGGGCAGCTTTTTAAGAACGCAAAGTAAAAATTTTGCTTTTTCATGCTGCAACAGGGAAAGGTGGATGGAGTGTGGAAGTACTATTACGAACACAGTTTCTTTATTGAACCGACATTTTTATCGAAAGCTACACAGTGGAGGGTCCGCCAGTCCCTGGAGCAATAGTGGTTAAGGCCTAATGGTGAAATCACTTGCCCACTATGGGATTTGAACTGATGACCTCCTCATCACAGGCACTTAGGATGCTAGCAGGTTTGTGGGGGTGTTTAGTGGGGTGAGGTGGGGTCACTCCGGCGGACTCAGCAGATGTTCAGGCCTGAAGCAGATTGCCAAACTCACCGGTGAAGCATCGTCTTCAGTGCTGACCTCAGCGGTGTGTCAGCGATGCTGTCCTAGCAAGTTACTCTCTGAAATAAAACATTAAGGAACCATATTTTAACATATTTTAGTTTTGTTAGTTTTGTGATTGGTTTTAATCTCTTGTTTAGTTTTGCGTGTGAGGAATGTCTGTAAAATTCACAATGCTGCATTAAAGCCACTTTGTGTCAACAGTCAGATGGTTCAGTCCATTCAAATAGTCAAGTGATTTAACCAGTGTAATCGGACTCATGTTGTGCTGGTAGGTAATTAAGGACTAATTAAGATACTCTAATTAAGGGCTAATTAAGATCCTCTGCCCCATCAACCTGCCTTGATGCTTCAGGAGCTCTGTGTACGAGAGACAGGCTTCCTTAGTGACACACCCGTGTGTGTGTGTGTGTGTGTGTGTGTGTGTGTGTGTGTGTGTGTGTGTGTGTGTGTTTTCCAGCCCGGCTTGTGCCCTATAAGCCAGTGGACATCATGCTGAAGCCGCTGCTGTTCGAGGTGCCCAGCATCACCACGGACTCGGTGTTCGTGGGCCGCGACTGGCTCTTCCAGAGGCTGGAGGAGGCGCTGCGGCCGGCCGAGGGGGACGAGGGCCGCGGCGCTGTGCTGGCCGCTGGTGTGGGATTCGGCAAGACGGCAGTGGTGTCGCGCCTGGTGGCCCTCAGCTGCCACGGGGGCCGCATGCGGCAGATCGCCTCCAACAGCCCCGGGGCCTCACCAAGAAGTAAGGCTGCCCCCCCCTTCCCATCAGCATGTCACCCAAGCATTACCCAGCACGCACTGCTGCGCCATCACCATGTAGGGGGGGAGACGGGGAATCGACTCCATTCAGGTTGGGGAGTTTTATATACTTAGGACTGTTTCCTAGAATTTTATTAACAGGTTCGATTCAAATGTCGGCAGGAGAACGCTGGGGTAGCCATGGAGACATAAATGTCACAAACTGCCGCCTTGGGGGATCAGGTCAGGGGACCTTGAGTGGCTGACTTAGCGGTTCCTGTAGGACGCCACAATCGCACGTGACATAGGCGTGATGTGTAACTGCCGCTTTACGGACCTTTTGACGTCTGCTGGATAGAAACCATTATAGCTTTGGAGACTGTGTTCTGGAATGGTATCTTACTGGTTTTTGAGTAATTGAATTTAATTAATTATGGAGTCTAGCTTTGGCACAGAATGGGCCTGTGTCACGGTCCCCTATAACGCCCTGATTTCCGCTCTCACCCTCCAGGTGGTGACGCAAGTGCACAGCTGCCCCTCAGCCAGCCACCCCAGCCTGCCCCTCCCACGAGTATCACCAGCACGCTGCGGGACGGCAGCTGCCCCGGAACCCCCGAGGTCCAGAGGCGCAGGGAGGGGGTCGTGAAGCGCCTAGCCGCTAAGGTAACCGCCCCCCCCATGTTTAAAATGGCTGACCATCTGCTGGCAGGAAGTGAATGACCTTGAGTGGATGATCGACCGTACGGGGCGTTTTTAAAACGTGTGAATGAGTAACACCCAGGAGAGTCGAAGCGCGTGGGGTGACTTTGACCCCCCCCCCAGTTGCTTATGTGGGAGGGTTGGGTTCTTTATTATGTGTAAGCTTTATCTTTCTGCTGGCATAATCGTGCTGCATCTTAGCAGGCTTAGCTTTGTAAGTCGGCCGGGGGGGCACCAACCTCCAGCAGAGTTCGAGCCCCCGAAGATGCTTCCAGATCCAGATTAAATGTCAGAAAATGCCTCTTTACCTCGGCAACCGGCTGCATTCCCACAATCTCACATTCCCACAAGCCCACAATCTCGCCCCCCTCCTGACCTCCCACCCTACCATACCTATACAGATATTTTGGTTAAGTCAGGGGCATCAATAGGACTATTTTGGGGGGGGGGGGTGTAAGCTCACCACCCCCAAATAAATGTACACCAATTAGGTTAAATAGTGTGTTCTCATTTATTTTCATTAAAATCAGACCCCCTCTGTACAGGCTCCCTTTTCATAAATCTCTAGTGACGCTCCTCGTCTAAGTCAAGGTTTTTATTTTGTTAAATGCATTAAGGAATTAAGAGGGCAAGAACTTATTCAATAGTCAAGGGTTCCTGCGTGTCTGAAGTGTACAGGACGACGCTTTCATGTTCTGCATTAGACGGGAGCAGGAAGTATCTCATCCGGCAAGTTTTTGCATGCTGGGGGTTCGTTTTGTGACCTTTTACCTTTGGACCCTGCTGGGTCATCATGCCCCTTTGCCGCTCGCACTCGTCCTATTTTTCCAGCCGGGGGGGGGGGGAATTGTAGGCATTCTCCATGTCGTCGAGGGAACCGTTCTGTCCGTTCTGTCTCCCCTTCCCCTCGCAGCTGGTGCTGTGGGTTTATACTTCGTTCCTGCCTAGTTAGGTCACTAGATTAAAAGTGCGGTTTTACTGTAAATATAGCTGGTGGGTGTAGCCATGTCACACAGCTTATCTGCTTTGCTTGTGCACACTTAGAAGGTCCTCTGCTTTTTCAGACCTGGTCTCATATGAGAGTCCAGCATATTTTCAACATTTTTGCCCTGCTTCCCCTGCATCTATTTTTGGAGTTTTTTGCTGAAATTCATGCCTCCCCCTAATTGTTCCTTTCCTGCAATTATTGTTTCTCACTCGCCTGCTTAACTATGTTTTGAGCATTTGTTTGAAAATCCCCTGTTCAATCCACTTTTTTCATTCTCTTCCTTTGTCTCATAGCGTGATCTCAAGGTAGACATTTCTCAGAGATGGTCCGCTGTATTTCATCTCATGAATTGTCTTTCTTGCTTAGATAATAATGGATTCTAGGAACAGATAATAGACCTCCAGTGGCCTTGTGGTTGTACCCTGTAAATAAGGGCTGTGCTCACTCCTACAGCCAGATGCTGGTCGTTGTCTGCTGCTATGGATTGGAGGGCTAAGGAGCCCTTTCTAAGCCTCATACATCTATCGATGCTTCAGGCTGCATCTGCTAACCTGTTTTTTTTCCTTTGCTCCAATGTTTGCTGGACGTAGGGTCTTGGCTGCCAGGATTGCTGATAAACTTTGGGTTTTTATTCAGAACCAGCCGTCAGCCCCTCAGCTGGCCTTTATCCTGATGAAGAGGTTGCCTTGCAGTCTCAGAAGTGTTGCCCAAAGCTATGATTCATACACACCCTGTTTGGAGCAGATTCTGATGAGAGCCTCCTGCTGTTTGAAGAGTCCTCAGACGGCACTCGCTTGATCGTCTCAGGAAAGCATGTCCTAATTGACCATGGTGTTTCAGTAATGACGTTTCACTGATTATGACAGTGTTACATCAGTCTGGAATGGGTCCCATTCTCATTCAGTAATTCGTTGACGGCCTTTAGTTGCATATGGTTGGCTTCGTTGCATAGCTTACTTACTCTTACAACTTACATAATTACAGATCTATGGGGTTCTTTACTTGATGTCATTTGAATAACTGCAGTTGGGGCTGTAGCTTACATAGTGGCCATGCGGGACATAGTGCGTAGATGTCTGTGTTCACGTATCCTTGTGGTATGTTCCATTTGAAGCAGGAGATGAGAATTTCCTAATTCCTAGTTGGAAATTTCATCTGGAACACACTCTGTCAGAAGAACCTCTAGAACCCTGAACTCCAAAATCTTATTAAATTGCCTCTATCTGTGGACATGTTGCTACCATGTTTGTATGTGAAAAATACCACATGATGCATTATCAGCTTGTATTGCTAACAATGGGTAGAACTGGTATTGCTAAATGTCTTTCCAACTTGTGCTGGAACACTGTTAACTCTGCTGTGATGTCATTTCCAACTCTGACTTCCCCTGCAAGACGAACCATCTACCACAGGAGAGGACGCCAGCAGTTCCTATTAATCTTGTTTGATGAAAGCAAAAGTACCATAATCTCTCAGGTCTTCAGCAGTATGTCAGTTGAAATTAAAAGTAGGCAAAAGCCTGTGATTCAAGGTGCTTGTCTCACTGTCCGGCTGAGTGGCGCACTGTTGCTTTAATTGAGCAACATTTTATTACCCAAATGGCAGAGATTAAAATGGTTCAGATATAGCGGGAGCTGGCACTGAAGTGCATCCTAGCCAAATGCTTACTTTTAATTCATTAGTTGGGGGGGGGCGTCATATTTCTTTCGCTGCGAATGGATTCTCTTTTGGAAGTCGTCCCGGAGGGCAGAACGTAGGAATGGCCTCCTGGAATGTTCCATCCTTGCATTGGGGTGGGGGTGTGTTTCTGTGGCGCAGTCACCTGTACTCCGTGTACCGCTGGAAGTGTGTCAGCTCCTCCAGGTTTGAGCGTAATTAGGACAGAGATGGGTACAGCTCCCACGGGCCGCTGCCCCTCCCTCTCCACTAACTATAATGCCAACAGCCTACTTTTAGAGCACTGCATTAAATGCGGGGGCCCTTCAGCGTACGTCCACCACCACATCCTTCATACTGTCGGCACACGACAGTGTGTCCGGTGCCCGGTGAGTTACTGCGCGGTGCGCGAGGTCTGCTCCCTCTCCCTGAAAGTTCCCTTGGTTACTGCGGCCCAGTAAGGACTTGACGATGAAGGGTGCTGAGGGTCGTCCGGGAATTGCCACATGTTGAGTTTTACGTTTCAGTTACGTCAATGCAGGATAACATGATGCGAGTGGCGTCATCTGGTGCCTTGAGATTCTTACAGCTGTAGAATTTAAATGCCGAAACACAGTAGAGCTGAGTTTGAACACCCTGCTATTCCTCTTTTTTTTTTTACCAGGTGGTGGCGTACCACTACTGCCAAGCAGACAACACATACACCTGCCTGGTTCCTGAGTTTGTGCACAGTATCGCCGCCCTGCTGTGCAGGGCGCACCAGCTCGCCGCCTACAGGGAGTTGATGCTGAGGGAACCGCACCTCCAGGGCATGCTCAGTCTGCGCTCCTGCGTCCAGGACCCTCTGGCTGCCTTCCGGAGGGGTGTGCTGGAGCCGCTGGCCAACCTTCGTAAGGGTAAGGCCTTAAAGGGGGCGGGGTTCCAGCCCTGCCTTAATTCCCCATCTTGCTTGGAGTTTTCTTTCACAATCAGTCTTGATTTATATTTTATCTGCACCGTAGTGCTGTTTCATTTTAGCGCTCTCAAGCTGCAAGTTCAACAGATTTGCCATATTTGCGCAAGCAGATCCGATACTTCTACAGAGCGATTTTGGATTCAGTTATATGAGTTATATCAGTCATGGACATGGGGATCTGTTGACAGTAACTGAGATGGGTTATCCTCCTGGTCGTCGTAATGAACCAGAAGAAGCCATCATTCACAGAGGACCGCTATCCGACAGATGAGTTCCATCACGAAGATGGAGAATTAGTCCCAATGAATAGGTGAAATGCATTTTCCTGAGACTGAATTCCATGGAACCTTCTGGACTTTTAATCATCACAGTCACAGTATGTGGAAGGAAAATCTGAAGTGATATTAATTAGAATCTCAGCCTCAAATGTGTGGTCTCTCAGGGGGAATGCGATGCTCTGTTCTGAGAGGCCCTTTCAGGGCGTTCCAAGGTGACTGTGGATCTCCAGTCTGGAAATGAATCAGGCTATTGTAGGAGCCGCTCTGAATTCAGAGGCACACTGGCCTTATGGTGCGAATGTGTGCATGGGAAAGAATGGCTGACACGTGTGTGGTGAGCGTGCCTGGAGCATGGGGGCGTGCTCAGCTATCCTGACCGAAGCTGCAGGCTGGAGTGTGATTGATCTGCATTC
Source organism: Brienomyrus brachyistius (assembly GCF_023856365.1). Lineage (NCBI taxonomy): Eukaryota > Metazoa > Chordata > Actinopteri > Osteoglossiformes > Mormyridae > Brienomyrus > Brienomyrus brachyistius. The sequence goes on along the minus strand of NC_064533.1, from coordinate 44,344,753 downwards.
TTGCACCACCACCACCCCCCTTCCCCCAAACACACGCTTCTGTCTGTTTGGAATTAATGGAATAGTCCTGTTTCCCCCCTTCAGTTACAAAAATAAATGAAAAATAAGGTATGGTGATACCCTAGCAAAGATTAAAACTGTGGACAGTTGGGTGTAAATCAATCAGTCGATTAGCATTCGTGACCTTCTGCAGAATATATGACTATTGCTCCTAGTGCAAAGTCAGGGCTTTTACTTCCACTGGGATTACAGTTTCCATTTTATTTCTAATAAATTTTTGGAAATGTTTCACTCAGCATAAAAAAGTGCTAGTCTTGAAAGGAAGCACACCTTTGCTTCTATCATTACCATAGTGCAGGGGTGGGGAAGATGATCCATGGCGAGCCGCAGTGGGTGCCGGTTTTTTGGATGACCGCTCATTCAGCCAATAACAGTGGGTCCCCAGGACTGGGGTTGAACCACTGCTTTATTATTGGCTGATTGGTTGATTGTTTGGCCAGTGAGGTTGAAGATGGAGGAGTGTAATAAGTTGTATTCCATTAGCATGGTGTAGCTTGGAGAGATCTGGTAAACACTGAAGCAGTGCATCATTGCCTTCCCCCGGAACGAGGTTCTTTCCCTCAGTATTCTTCCTCTTCTCTCTAGAGAGGAAGATACCTGAAGATGACCTCCTCATCCTCATTGATGGCCTGAACGAGGCGGAGTTCCATAAACCGGATTATGGAGACACCATTGCGTCGTTCATCACCAAAATCATTTCCAAATTTCCTATCTGGCTGAAGGTCATCGTCACCGTGAGAGTGAACCTTCTGGTGAGAGCGACCTCGAACTCTTTGGGCCGAAAACATGATGCTCGAAGGCCCCTCCGTGACCTCCCACACAATATATAACTATTGTTCCTAGTGCTTAAGATGATGATGATCAAAAAAGTTTGGTAGCTGCCTTTGGGATTCATTTAGCAACTTATATCTTATTACCAGATACTTTGACAACAAACTAATTTCACAGTCAGTCTTAGTTACAGCTGCTTCTATAATACTAGCTGGATAATTTAAAACAGATCATAATGCATTACAATGGTCAGTCTAAGAATTAAGGATAGTTTGTACTGCATTATGAAGGTAGTGCATTATATATATGAGTTTTTCATAGAGCATTCATAATGCATACATGCAACATGCAACAGCTATGATATGTATTTTAATAAATAGTTATGTCTTGTTTATAATACTTTATGAATGCATCGTAATGCATTATGAAAGTATCTATAGTTTATTATACATGAGTGCTTTGAGTAAAATGTTACCCTCAAGTTCTTATTTCCTCATGCAGAACAGCTAAGAGGAAGTAAAAATGCTTTGGGGAAAAGACTGATGTTCTAACGCTTCCATTTCCATGCCTGTTAGTCCTTCCAAAGTTATTCATTGTTCTTCACGCTGTGCTTGTCCGTCTGTCATTATCAGTGATCTTCCTATGTTTATGTTCATCTAGCGAAACCCAGAACTGGGTCACCCCTTTGTTTTTGGGTCTGTTTTGAGGCTGGGGGGCGAGTGGCAGTGCCACATAGAGAGCCCTCTACTCTGAAGAGCGTGGCACTCTCATAATAAAAAGAGTGCTGTGATTTTGGCAAAATTCTGAATTATGCATGACTTTTGTTATATTTATGCAATGTGTATACAAATGAGGTGGAGCGGCTCCTGTGGAGAACGTCTACTGCCCTAAACCAAGCAAAGTTCCAGGCTGTTTCGAGTGCCGCCAGCCGCCGTCTGTGTTTCTGCAGTGCATGTATCCCGCACATCATGCTAAGCCTTGCATAAGCTTCATAGCCCTGAAATATTTAGCTTCTCCTCTGTCTGCCAGCACTAATGGAGAGGTAGCCCTTATCCCTCCGTTCTCCATCTGCAGCGGGGTGCAGATCACAGCATAAGGGTGTGTTGATTTTTCAGGCTGTAATTCTGGGCATGCTCAGCGGTGGCCACCATGGCAGCAGAGGTATCCATGCTGACCCATCTCCTGGCCTCCTAAACGTTTGTGAACATTGTCCCCAATGAGCTGTCGCTGCCATCTGATAGCTGACATCATGACATGAACTAGCTTCCTTATTTGTTGAACCACTGGGGGAAATATCGAAGGCTTCAGTTGGGTGGATGTGTTGGGGAGGGGGGGTTTATTTACATTTTCAGTGGAATGTGTGATTGTTTATTCAGTAACAGTTTGTCCTAGCCAGGCCATTAAAATGTGTGAATAAATAAATTTGTTTTTGTTTATTGCTGCACTGTGAATATAATGGCCTATTAATCCCGGGCAGGATATCACCAGCTTCTTGCCGTTTTCCCAAATCTCCCTGGACGACTTCCCAGAAAACAAAGATATCAGCAGTGACCTCAACGCCTACGTCCAGCACCGCATCAACAACAGCAAGGAGATCGTGAACAACATCTCGCTCAACGGCAAAGCCGACCCGGTCACGGTGGGCAAACTCAGCAGCCACCTGGTATCGCTGAGCCACGGCTCGTACCTGTACCTGAAGCTGACCCTGGACCTGTTTGAACGCGGCCACCTGGTCATCAAGAGCGCCAGCTACAAGGTGGTGCCCGTCTCGCTGGCCGAGCTCTACCTGCTGCAGTGCAACATGCGCTTCATGTCCAACTCGGCGTTCGAGCGCGCTCGGCCAATCCTCAACGTGGCACTGGCCTCCCTGCACCCGCTCACGGATGAGCAGCTGTTCCAGGCTATCAATGCGGGCGGCGTGGTTGGCGAGCTCCAGTGGGATGACTTCTGCCAGCGCATTGACAGCCTCTCTGGCTTTCTCGTCAAGCGGAGGGACAAGACGCGCATGTTCTGCCACCCGTCCTTTCGTGAGTGGCTGGTGTGGCGGGCAGACGGAGAGAGCTCCGACTTCCTGTGTGACCCCAGGTGAGCAGGACGCCCCAGGAGCGCACGTCCGCTTGTAGGACTTCTCGATAAATCTTAATCAAACTCTGTAATGCCTGTAATACCATGCCGATGGTGGGCTACAGAAAATGCGATAATTTCTCAGGGCGGTTTCTGAGGCCAGACTGTACCAGCCTGTTTACATCATTCATAATGTGGCTGTTTACATCCCATGTTGGGCAGATTTGCTGCTGTGCTTAGATGTTGAGATCTGGCTCGGTATCCTGCTGCTGTGCCAATGGACCAAAGCTGTTAAGGGGAAACGAGTTTTTTTTTTTTTTCTTTCTTTTTTTTTTCTTTTTTTTATTGCAGTTCAAATAAACAAGTGTGATGATATATGGATGAAGTAAATAGCTGAGCTAAATTTGAACTTCTTGTGCTTGAAGAACATACTTTCCTATAAAGTTTGCTGACCAGCAATTAAACATCCTCTTGTTATGTCATAGCAGAAATATTTAAATGAACTATACTAGTGAAATTGGCTTCTTCTGTTTATAATTCTTGGACGGCTTCATTCCTCTTTTGGGCCCTTAACCCCGAGCCATCTGGCAAACTGTTTGTGGAGAGCATCTATTTGGAGCTGGTTGGCAACCATAGGGCAAATTTCAGAGGTACACTGCTGTCCTTCAGAAACCTCAGAGTGTGCTCCTCTTGTTGGCACAGTCCAAAGAAAAATTAGGGGGCGGTGTTTTGTTTAAGATATGTATTCAGCTGAAAGCATTTAAGGTCTCTGAGAGGAAAAATGCAACTGTTGATTTAAAATCCCCCCTCACCCCACGTAGGCATTTTAAATGCATTCAGCAAAATACTTTTACAAGCGTGTTTTGTTTTGAGCGCTCCGAGGAAACTGGGAAATGGTGATTGCAGGCACTCTTTGTTGGCCCCTTCTGATTGAATGCCATATCACTCCCATCTTTTGACATGTGACTTGTGCAGGGGTAAAAGCAGGGGTGGCTGGGTAAGGATTTTTATGGCTCGCGACCATTAGGCCCCCGCAGAGGACGGTTCTGGAAGATCATCATTCCTCGCTTCTCCTCCGCCTCAAAAGAAACTGAGTCTCGGAAGTTCACCTTGAGGGGGGGGGGGAGCGCCTGCTGGACAGAGTTCCAGGACGTTCCTCATTAACTCGTCAGAGAGGCGCGTCGCTGTGCCTGAGTACCCTCCCCCTCTGAGTCTCCTTGTGGGGGGAGGAGTGGTCTGTCTCTGTGCCTTTGTGGACCTCCCTCCGCCTCTCGTTTCAGTGTGTGATTTCAGAATCCCCAGCCCTGATCATTAGACAGGGAAGAAAAGGCCTGGTTTTTTAGCCGCGGCCACCAGGGGACAGAGATGCACCCACCGCCCACCCCCCCGTGCAGCTTTTTATGCGAAGTCCAGACTATGCTGGTTCGCCATTTTATTGTAAATGCTTGGCCGCTGCCACCCTCCCACCCCATCTCTGCCAGTCATGTGTGGCCCTTTAATGAACTTCTCCGTTAATTAACACCCAAGCGAGGCTAGCTGGGCTGTGCAGGAAAGGCATTCCCAGGCCGCCGCCCCCCTCCTCCCCCCTCGTCCACACGAGGTGAGGCGCCTGTCTAGACGGTATTTAGCACAGTTTAGTCAGTCAAGGGGGCACAGCATTAACAAATTAATTAATATGCCTGTCTCAGGAAATGTTGCAAACCACCAAGCAGGGGACTGATTACTGTTGTTATCTGTGTCTAAATTAACAATAACTTTAAAAAAATAATTAAAAAACACATTTTTCTGAATGCAGAATGACCAATACGCTAGAGATATTCGTGCAAAAGCTGGAGGCCATTGGGCTGGAGCTAGAATGTCCTGCCAATTTTCCCTGAAATACATCGACTTTGCATCTTTGAGTCTTTGAGGTGTGTCGATGAAAGAACATTCCCAAGGATAACACCTTTTTTTCTCGTTTTTCTTTTTTGCTGAGCTTGTCATTAAAAATCACCCTTGTGGTTGGCGATGTCATCCTGCCAGTTGAATGTCCGAAGGGAATTTGCACTCTGTATCTTAGAGAAGCAGTGGGGGCAGCGTTCAGTGGGCTAAGCCTGTGTGCCTATAATCAGAAGGTTGCCGGTTCAAACCCAGCCTCAGCATGTCTGCGGCTCCTTGAGCAGAGCCCTTAACCCCCAGCTCCCTGGGTGCCGCTACGGGTGGCTGCCCTTCGTGGACAGTTTATTATTATTATTTATTATTATTATTTATTTTTATGACGAGGTCCGGTTTAAGCCTGCTGATTCCTGTCCCCTACAGGAGTGGACATGCGCTGATGGCCTTCATGTTGTCTCGGCAAGAGGGGAAGCTGAACCGGCAGCAGACGATGGAACTCGGCCATCATATCCTTAAAGCACACATTTTTAAGGTATGAGGACATGACCACGGCAGGAGGTATCCATCGTCCTTATGGGACACTGAGCAAAAAAACCTGCGGATCATGAGATGCTGGTCTGGGCAGCATGACGGCTCAGCGCTGTAAGGTATGCTCACAGTAGGCAGTCCCTACAGTGCCCAGGCATATGACCCCCAGAGTCTGGTTCGTTTGACTACTGTGATCGCTCCGTACTGTGCCCGAGCACGATTGAGTGAACCACTTAGAGGTGCCTGACTCAGGCACAGTGCACGTCCAGTGTGATCACTAACCGTGCCCAGGTGTGGAATGACATCAGTGATGCAACTGATGCACGCATTCATACATGTACACTATACATGTAGCAGACCCGGAAGGAACAGATCGGATAAGCTGTACGGATGGCGTAATTTTTTTCACAAAACTGCATAGCGACAGAAAATGCCGCATACAGACTGAATAGGAACAATCATTTAACAAACATGTCAGCAAAGGATCACTTTGGTCTACTTGCTGAAAACTTGGGCTAATGAGAGTATCCTGGAACAACTGGATGCAACATTTGTGCAACACAAATAAATAAAAATCGCTGCATTGCAAGCTAAATAAATCTGTCATCGCACCAAAAAGATACGCCACAAAATAAGGGATTCCTTAATCAGGAATTCCATCGTGCTGAGCGGTAGTGCTTTCATTCCTATGTTTTCTTCAACCCAAAAAGTTGAAGCTCGGGCCAGGATCGTTGAGCGTAATGTGAGCGCGGACCAGCGGGGGCAATCATGCTTGGGTACGGTACAAGGCCGCCGTGCTGTGAGCCCCTGAGGCCTTCAGGGTGGGGTGTTGTAGCCCCCTGTTCTGTCCGTGGAACAGCTCCAAAAACAACAGATAAATCGGTTCTCTAAATTGCCCATGATGTGTGATTATGTATTTGCCGTGGAATGGCATGCAGATCTGTTCAGTGTTCCAAGCTTTATGCCATGTGATATCTGGCATAGGCTCCTGGATCACTGCGGCATTGTGCTGCATAAGCAGTTATGGAAGGTGGGTGGATGGGTGAATGAAAAGCGAGCCCCTGCTGTAAAACTCCTTCGATGGGTGCGTGGAACCCTCTGTAACCTTGTTCTTGTTGGAAAGGTGGGCTCGTTCATATTAAGGACGCTGGTCTGATCGCAGGGCCAGAGCAAGAAGACGGGCGTGTCCTCCAGCGTGCTGCAGGCCTTGTGGATCAGCTGCAGCACCGACGGGCTTTCAGCCGCCCTGGCATCTCTGAGGAACCTCTACACACCGAACGTGAAGGTAAGCCTGCAGTCTCGCCCCCCTGAAGCCAGTGTCTGCAGCTCAACCTATTTACAAAAGGTGGACTTACCTCCAGTTTTATTAAAAGTCATGCCACTGGGAACCCAGTTTGCATCATTTAGTTGTGCATCTCAGTGTGCATCGATGTCAGTGTTTGCACGACTGCTGTGTTAAGTATTCTGCTGTCATCACGAGCTCACCAAATCACGCCTGCATAGATATACATCACGTTTTATTGCCTGAGAGAAGGAGAGAGAAATTTTACACAGCTGACGTGTGCGTGTGTTTCACTAGATATTCCGCTAACAGGATCATATGGGCCTCGGTGACTTCATAATAGTCCCTTCTTAGCTGTAGTTGAGTTCCAAGAGCACTGGGTTGACGTTCCAAAACTCACAAGGGAGACATCCACCACGCTCCACCAATTCTCCTCCTTTTGGGGTCTGTTAGTGGTGGTAATTTGACAGAAAAAACAGACACTGCATGCAAGTGGGAAATAAGATTGATTTTCTTATGTTGAATGAAACTGAGTGCAAGTATTTTTAGCTTTAAGGAAAAATGTTTTTTTTTTCCTCCCCTTTGGATTTTTTTGTTTTAACATTTTTAGACTTTATTCATTGAGTCTTTGAGCCATGCTGTGTAACGTTAACTTTCATGGAATGAGAGAATAATCAATTAGCCGATTGTACCCTTGAATGCCCATTAGAAGTGATCATGTTCCGTTGAATTCTGCTAAATAAAACTGTTATTTTTCTAGCTTTTTTAGCATTGAAATCTGCCGCCTTTTGATTAGTGATTTGTTGTTCATGTCTTTATTGAGGAAAATACGTTTTCATGTTAAAAACGGCGTATCGGGGCATTTAACAAATTTGACGTGCAGTCTGCATGCTCAAAGGATCCGAAGATAAAAATGCAATTTTCCTCGAAGCTGGAATTAATCGTTTCGGTTAAGGGAAAGGAAGAGAGGGGAAAAAACCCCCACAAAGGTACCATGCTGACTGTGAGATGTTAGGGTTTGTTTTGTGTGGGGCAGTGGGTGCTGTGTTGCCTGGGTGAAAGATGAGGATTCCAGTGGGTGGTCTGCATTTTGGCCTTGAAGCCAAAATGGGGGGCCGGCTGGGGAGGTGGGGGGGCGCAGAGATAGGCGCAGTGTAATCAGAGTTTCCCAGCAGTGAAATTGACGCTGAGGGCCAGGAGTAGCGTCACCTTCCAGCTACGAAGCCTTTAACTGTTAGAAACTCGCTCTTTCCATCCAAACGGGCTGGTGCAGGTGGACGGATTGGCTTTGCATTCTGCCCGGTTCCCCAAAGGTTTGTAGGTAATAACAATAATATTAATAATCATTATTTATATAGCACTTTTGAGTAAAATAGATAAATTAACAAATAAGAAAAAGCTAAAATGCACAAAAGTGCAAATAAAATATAGGATCCTGAGACATCGTTTGATGCACAGCACAGTTCTTGTCATCGTTACACAGGAGCCAGAAATCGTTTCAGCCCACAAGGTGAGCTGCTCGGCGTTGATCCTCGAGAGCCCCTTGTTGCCATGGGTGCTGTGTTCGCCATGCGTTTCATCGCATATTCTCTCAAAGTGGATCATTGCATGTCCTTGGCCAGTCCTGCTGGAACAGCTTCAAGTCCTTTACCTGTAGCCCAGAAATGATGATGTGCCACATTGAGTGACGTATCGATTTTGACCCAGACAGGATCATCTGCAGTAATGTAGTCTGTGTGGTTGCCAGGGGTCAACATTGACTCAACGGCACTTAATATAATCATTGATTATAATGCAGAATTGAATCTAATGGATAGAACTTTACAATGTAACATGCTGTGAGACATTGCGATCTCCACTGAGAACCTGCATTTGAGCCAGAACTCACTGATAATGGTACAGAAGCGCATCTGGGCAAAGGTTCATTCCCTCAAATCACTATGTAGCGTCACTCTGCGGGATGTACGGGACAGTCCTAATGGACCTGTCTGAGGTGCTGCTTGTAGATCTCCCTCATTCATGACCTGAAGCTCCACTTTTGATGCCTCTGACACCAGGTGAGCCGTCTTCTGATGCTCGGCGGGGCCAACGTGAACTATCGCACTGAGGCCCTGAGCAACGCGCCCGTGCTGTGCGTGCAGTCGCACCTGGGCCACCAGGAGATGGTCAGCCTCCTGCTGGAGTTTGGGGCAGCTGTTGACTGTGTGTCAGAGAACGGGATGACGCCCCTTTGCTTGGCAGCGGCCGCCGGACACCTGAGCCTCGTCAACCTGCTCTGTAAATGCGGAGGAAAGGTAAGCAGGAACTGGGCTGCTCGAGTGACTTGATCTCCTAAGTTGGAGATGACCTTTATCATGCTGTATATCGGCCTGATTACTGTCCACTTAACCTTCCTCTAAGGCAGTGGTTCTCAAACTCGGTCCTCAGGCCCCATTGCCCTGCTTGTTTTCCAGCTATCCCTGCCCTACACACTGCTGATTACCTGGATCAGGTGTGTTCAGTCAATCAGAAGCTGAAAGACAGCTGGGACTTGTGTGTGGGGCTGGGATAGCAGGAAAACAAGCAGGGCGGTGGGGCCCGAGGACCGAGTTTGGGAACCACTGCTCTAAGGTCTCCTGAAAGATGCTCCAGTTCATAATTGGCAATTCTCATGAATAAGCTTCAATGCTTTGCCCATGCAGGTTGACCATTTGGATAAGAGCGGTCAGTGTCCCCTAGTGCACGCGGCCCTGAGGGGCTACCCCGAGATCATCCAGTACCTGCTGGAGCTGGAGTGGAGCCCTAATGGCCAGCAACAGGACAGTGAAGCAAAAGGCACGGCCTTACAGCAGGCCCTCATTGCGGCCTCCAGCATGGGCCACACCCAGGTGAGCTGAACAGCCCTCTGGTAGACTTCTGCTACACGGGATGCTAAGCTAATGGGCCTTGTGAAGAAATACATTTTGAAGAAATACAAAGAGACTTGATATAAAAGTGATGGGGAGGGTCTTGCATTTGTTTTGCTCAAGGTTTTATTGGCGTGTATTTTTGTATCCATCAAGGTCTGTAGGTGTTTACCTTAGCCTGCTTGTTAAAGTAGTGCCCCCAAATTGAAGGCAACGGGTTGGCCATATTATCCACCAATGGGTTTGGTGGTCTGTCGTCGACCTATAGCGAAAGAGATAATGTAATGAGATACGAAGAGTAAAGAAGAATTAACAATGCTGGACAGGCGGTAGTCTGAAGGGGCGCATTTGTAGTGTGTGAGATGCTGTCACCGTGGGCTTTGTTTGATCAGCTAAATGAATTTTGTTGTGGTGATGTCAGGGTTATGTACAATTTAATATCTGGTGTTTAATTCACAGCTGAGTGCGTGTACCGCTCAGCGAATGCAGCTTCACCCCATGCAGGTTTTCCTTCGGTGTCATTAATCACCGTTTGTCGTCTGACAGGTTGTGAGGAGCTTGCTGGCGTCGGATGATAAGCCCGCCGTGCAGATTGATGGCCATGACACTCTCTGGGGGGAGACAGGTTTGTTGTGTTTTTACCCTCCCGTCACAGAACACTGCTGTGTGGATCCTATTTTGTCATCGGTTGTCATCAAAAATGCTTCCTGTTGCTTTCTGATGGTTTCCAGCTGTGTTATTTTTTGCAGCATCGAATCTGTTTAAAATATTTCACAGTTGTGGACAATGGAAGCTTGTTTCCGACACTTTTTAGCCCCGCTCCCTTGTGTCCCAGCATGGGAATTCACCTTTGTCTCCAACCTACTGTAGCCTTTGCCTCAATGGAGAGCCGCCAGCCCTAAATGTTCAGCCCTTGTGAGTGAGTGATTCCCACCCGCCCCCCCACGTTCGGAGTGGAATTGCAGGCATATGTCCCTTCCAGGCACTGGCCCCCAGGTGTCTTTCAGTCGAGATTCTATTGTGCTACGTACTTTAACAGACGACATAGATCACAGTTAGTGGCAAAGCAGCCTAAGCTAAAGCCATCAAGTTACAGCTGATCTGTGATCAGTCATCAGGCAGCTGGTGATGGTGCGAGTGGTGACTTGAGGGTGGGTGGGGGGCGGGGGGTTCATCTGTCCTGCGGGGCTCCTCGAGTTCCTCTGAAGCAGGGGTGGAGGAGCCAGACATGACATTGGAACATCTGTGATAGTGGAGGTGATCTGGACTGCTCCAAACAGAGGACCTTAGGGAGGAAGTCCCAGGGGTAGAAGGTCATGTTGTGTTTGTTCTGGGCTCATTTAGCAGAGGAGCATGTGGCCCGGAATTAGGAACATCTTGATTTGAAGGATGTTTACTTTGATCCTTTTCTCAAAGACGGGCTGGCGCAGTGTCACCAGATACCGAGGAGAAGCTGAAAATCACTTCAGAATGGAAAATCTGAGTGCGGCCAGGTCTATCCTAGTACTTCTTTCCATGCACTGCATTTCAAGGAGTCGACCCGTCGTCTCTTTTAGGGAGAGGCTGGGCACGGGAGATAAACAGAGCCGGAAAGTGAGGCCACAGTTCCCTTTGGCATTATGTTATCAGCAGATAAAATGCCAAACGCCCTGTTGAGTGTGTGGAATGACTCTGGGCCCTGGTCTCATGGCCTGGAGCGGCAGCGTCTGGGCTCGGTTATCACGATGGCGGCGGTTCTGAAATGTCAGGGTGCGTTCCCGGAGCAGAGCCTGCAATAAAAACGCAAGACCGTTTCCAGCACATTCCTCTCGGCTGTATCGCTGTTCCTGGATCATGTGTGTGTCAAGGTCCATTAGGTGTTGCTGGTTCTGGATTCATGGCTGACATCAGTGATAGTTAGATCGTCATCCTGTGCTGAACTGGCAGCCTATGTAACAACTAGCTTTGAGATGTAGGTCAGCCCAACAGGCAGGAAGCAGTTTGTAGTGGAGCCTCACCTTCCAGCTACCAAGCATTTGTTAATGGTTAGAAGCTCACTGCTTCTGTCCAAATGGGCTCATCCTGAAAAACCTGCTAAGGTTTTGGGGGATCAAAGGCATTTTCATTATAGAAAACTGCCTCTGGAGGGCCCTAGTAGGGCGGTAAACAGTGATTCTTCCAAAATGAATTGGCAGTAGTGAAGATTTAGCATACAAGTTCTTGCTGCCATTGGGCTCAACTATCTTACGGCCTGATGGAAAGCTACGCTTAATAGCTTAACCTTGACTTTGTGGTTGACTTGATATGCTACACTACACCTATCATTTATCAACATGCACCGGAGCAGCGGCAGGTGTCCCTTTGCCCGTCGAGCCACTGCCGCAGCTAATGAATGCGAGCCGAAAGCTAATTGCTCGCATCTGGCACCGGCGGAAGAAAAACTAAAAACCTTCTCGCGTTCAAGGAGACACAAAAGCATAAATTGTGAGCCATTCAGCTGCCACCGGGAGGGGGAGGGGAAAAATTACCTATTGCTCATTGCTGAAAGGTTTGAAAAGAGGCAGTACTCTGTGTTCTTATGTGTAATTTTCTATTTCATCCACAATTTGATGTGATTTGCGGTGAGGCAAAATTTAGATGATAATGCTGGAATTTAAATGGCCAGTCTTAGCGCTGGTGTTGCACGAGGAACAGGGAGAATTTTTCTCTTTCCTGTTGAATTAGTCTAGTCGTAGAAAGTGACCAGGGTCAGTACTTTTTATGAAGTTCGTAAATCTTCCTTCTGATTCGTACGGATTCGGCGATGCATCACTTGTGAAGATCCAGGGTGCCTCTGCAGGATGTCATGGCGCCTGACAACAGGCGGAGCAAATTCCCGATGGGAGCCGGTCTTGTCTGTCGAGAGTCTGTCTAGTTTTTTTTCCCCTTGGACAGTATCTATGCTAATAGGACAGAATGGCTGTTTCATTAGACGCGTCTGCTGGGTAGCTGTGCAATCAAATAAGCTGCGAAATGTCCTGACGTGGAAGAGAGGGAAATATCCAAGGAAAACTGAGTGTATTTAAGTATAAAATATTTACTTGATCGCTTGGTTGTGCTCAGTATTTGACAAAGCTGTATTTATTCTCTAATGTATGTTAGTAGTATTCAGTATATAATACTGGTGTATAAATATAAAACTGGCAGAGATTTTATGTGAAGCAATAAACAGCATGTGATGAAAATCAAAATATCATAAAGTGCACACTAGCCCTGGGGGGGCAGTCTTATATTGCTTTTGTCCATTGTAATTACACAAGGAATCACTTTAAATGATAAAATCACCCATTTGCAGGCATTGTTTAATAAATGTAGTGTTTAATGCTCTAAAGTGTTTTACTCTTTCATTATTCAGTTTGTGGTCGTCACACGCGGGGGCCGCAACATCGATCACACGCGAGGGTGTGCATGCTTAATGCGCGGGGGGCACGGTGGGTCAACGCGGCGTGGGGGCCACAGGGGACCCGCATCCCGTGGGACTCGTGGCAGAGAGAAATATGGCGTGCCTCCGATATTAGCTACCTCGCGGGTCGCCTCTGATTTAGCCAGCAGCTGAACGAAGTGGAACCATGTGCAGGGCTCGCGCAACACGTCAACTGGATATTTGGCATCCCGTTCAGCGTCTAGCTCATACCCCGTGCTTCCTGGGATGGGCTCCAGGTTCTCCACTGGACAAGCCGTTATGGAAGATACATGGGAGATTTAGCTGCCGTCACCTCTGCCAGCCATCAAATACAAGCTATTACCATACAAGTGCCTTCACAGGCGTGGGGGACACTCGGCACGATTAGTGCAAATCAATGCCGTTAAGGCTCATTGAACTATTAGTGGTTGCTTCCCTGGCTATACAGATTATATACTGCAGTGGTTAAAAGCCCAGGCCTCAGGTCCCCCATTCCACAATTTAGTTGTGGTCCAGCACCTGCACACCTGGGCTAGGTATCAGAGGGCTTTATAATTAGTCAAGTTAAAATTGGGTGTGTAGGTAGTGGGACGGAATGAAAATGTGGGCTGAGAAATGGGTCGCGAACTACTGACGTACAGCTGCGTCTGATAGCTCGCAGGTTTTTTTCGGCATCAGCGGTCCAGCGGACGTCGCAGCGCATCCTTGCGTAGAATGTCAAGGGCTCCATTCTGTGCGTTTGCACCGTTTGAGTTTTATCGCTCGGCCGGTGATTTACGAGCCTCGGGTCAGGCCAAGGACAGTGTCGGCTCTGAAGATTGCCGGGGTGAGCGAGGAGGATTGTGGTCAAAGAGCAGGAGGAGCGTTCGCTTACAGCGCAACGACAAGGCATCAATCTGCCCGTGTCTGTGGGGGAGGGGGGATGAGTCGAGGACTCTAGAGCTTTAATAAAGATGCTGTCCGGGAGCTTTGAGGACACCGTGATGCCAAGGCTGCCCTCCATTGGGTTATGCTCCACAAGGGAGGATTTTATTGAGCAATGTACAGCTTTTTAAAATGATTATTATTTATACTGGTCTCAAGTTTGTCAGAGAAGTTTGCAAAGGACACCACCTTCGTTTATTGTATTTCTGCTGGTGTGTAGCATTTTGGTGTGTAGCATTTTGCAGTGCGCTGTTTCATTTGGAAGAACTGGAAGAACTAACATTTTAAATTGTGTGTGTGTGTGTGTGTGTATGTGTGTGTGTGTGTGTGTATGTGTGTGTGTATGTGTGTGTATATGTGTGTATATGTATGTGTATATGTGTGTATATGTATATGTATGTATGTGTATATGTGTGTGTGTGTGTGTGTGTGTGTGTGTGTGTGTGTGTATATGTATATGTATGTATATGTGTGTATATGTATATGTGTGTATATGTATATATGTGTGTATATGTGTGTATATGTATATATGTGTGTATATGTATGTATATATGTGTGTGTGTGTGTGTGTGTGTGTGTGTGTGTGTGTGTGTGTGTATATAATATATATAATATGAAACGTGTATGGGAACTCAGATGTTTAAAAAGGAGAGAGAGCTGCTGTGGGTGAGATTTCCTAGGGGAGCTTATGGAGAGTGGTCTTGATAGACTGTCTCTATAAAGTAAAGCTTCGCTATCCAGATGGATCGCGCGGCTCAGCTTCTCGGGGGCTGCGAGGCTTCAGGTTGTCTCTGGGAGCAGGATTATTTGCTCTGTGTGCGTTTTTGCTTTATCGCCTGAGGTGATGTATGTTACGGTTTAATCCACCGCAGTTGATGCAGTAACACTGGCCACAATCGGTTTGTAGCTACACAGGCCAGTGGTGGAAATTATGGCTTGCTCTTATGGTAGAAGTACAGGGATCCTTCATCCTTGTGTAGTAATTTTAAGATCAGTGGTAAACGGTCATGAGAACCTCATTTAAACTTTTGTAGATATTCCTTGACTGCCGTTAGTTTCAGTTAGAAAGATGCTAGATAGCTATTACCGGTTAATGTATGATTAAATTAGGGGCTTTCTAAGAAAGGAACTGTGAACTGTGACTCAAACTATCTTCATGTTTATGCATGAAACATGCATAAACATTGTCCAGATGGCTCCTTAAAGGAAAAAAAAATTTAACGAGCAGTAACTGTTAGGTAATTAAAACAACAGTGCTGTACATGGTGTTACCCTGCACTCGTTTTGTTGATCTCCAAATGCTGTTGTGTTCATTTCATGAGAACTGGAAACCTGGCCCTGAATAGCTGGTAGCTTCACATTCTTTTGTAGCGTGAATTTTTCCTCTGAGGACCAAATAGCATTGCATTACTTAGACTTGCTTTGCAAAACGACAGAGTTGTGCTTCAAAGCAACGCAGATAGGTATGATCAAAGCTCTGACGGACTGCAGGGACCACGTAAATTCTCACTGTCTGGTCTATAGGATGCCGGAATCTCCGTTTCCGACACCAGTATGCAATTGTGTAAAAGCGGTGTCATGTCCTGATCTGTTAACGCAAAGTATTTCTGGAGTCCCGAGTCATGCAAGAGGGTTCAGGCCTTGTATCTGTGAGATCAGGCACCTCTCCTGGCTCAATAGGCGGACTTCCTTTTGCTGTGACCTCCAAGATTTCACAGGGCAGCCGCCGTTCCCATTCCGCAGGATAACAATGCCATTTACCCGGAGCTGTTTCCCACGTGAACGTGTGCAGTCATTGGGAATTGTTCTCCTTATCAGTAGAGCATCCTGTTCTGCATTCAGACCTTGCATGTGCTTTTGTAGGCTGTATTCTTGAATTCCTAAAGGAAATGTCTCCCCCCCCCCATCCTATAAATGCAGCTCCTGTCATTACCTGTTGATGTATTATGCTATTGGCCCGTTATTTGGGGAGGGGGGGGGCAGCTTTCCTATGGGCTGTCTACACATTTGATGTGCAAATTATTGCAACTTGCCAACGACCTACTGACACCTGTGAGTATAGAAGCAGTGCCCAGCCAGTGGGACTCCCTCCCATCCCTCGCGATTGAGCTGTATGTAGATGGCGGGTCATAAGCTAATTAACCCTATTAGTCTAGCCCAGGGAACCCTACCTATTTGCTAATATTCTCTTTAGCAGATGATTGGATGTTTACAAACCTTCATAGTTGTAATGGACGCTTGTCTCCCGTGCCATCCTCAGCCCTGACTGCCGCCGCTGGCCGTGGTAAGCTGGAAGTCTGCAACTTTCTCCTGGATCAAGGGGCCTCGGTGCAGCAGGCGAATCGCAGGGGGGTCTCGCCGCTCTTCTGTGCCGTCAGGCAGGGCCACTGGCAGGTGAGGGAGTCCATGGAAGTTACCCCAGATTGTGTGCTGCAAATATGGAGGTTCCTCTGATCTGATGAAATAGGATCTACCAGACCCGTTTAGCTGAGAGAGTGATGGCCCACTTCTCTTTTTGCATCAGATCATGGACGTGCTCCTGCAGCACGGCGCGGACATCGACATTTGTGACAAGCAGGGCCGCACGCTGCTGATGGTGGCCGCTTGTGAGGGACATCTCAGCACTGCAGAGTTCTTACTCTCGAAAGGTGAATGCGCACACCCACGAGCTCCGCGCCCCACGGCTTTATCTTTTGTAGCTGTTCATCCATGACCTTGGGACAGATTAATCCAGAAGTTCTGCCTAACCTACTTAGGCAAGTTGGGCAGCGCAGGAGGTGCTGTAGACGCATGTAGCAATCGTGGGGTTCTGGCTCAATTCTCAGGTGCTGCTTTGACTTCGGTGGATAAGGAGGGATTAACGCCGCTGAGCT
Organism: Brienomyrus brachyistius; assembly: GCF_023856365.1. NCBI lineage: Eukaryota > Metazoa > Chordata > Actinopteri > Osteoglossiformes > Mormyridae > Brienomyrus > Brienomyrus brachyistius. The sequence goes on along the minus strand of NC_064533.1, from coordinate 44,328,070 downwards.
GGGCGTGCCTGAAGGGACACAAGAGCGTCGTGCAGTTTCTGGTGGAGAAAGGTGCAGTCATAGATCATACGGACAAGAACGGACGTACTCCGCTGGACCTGGCCGCATTCTACGGTGATGCAGATATTGTAAGTAGTACCTCAATAAATAGGGGCTTGTATTTGGCAATAACTTAAGCTACCTTGGCCTCCATATCTCAGATTCAGCAAATTTGTCAATGATTCTTAGACGTTTCTGGCCACTACTCTGCAAATATGGGAGGAAGCAAAGCATTCTAGTCCAGCTGTCACGTGAGCTTTTATTGTCTTCATTAGTACCCAGCTGAGCTCTTCCTGTCTTGCTGAAGGTCCATTACCTGGTGGAGAAAGGGGCAGTGATTGAGCATGTGGACTACAGTGGCATGAGGCCTCTCGACCGCGCTATTGGCTGCCGGAACACGTCAGTAGTGGTGACCCTGCTGAAGAAGGGAGCCAAGCTGGGTGAGATCTGGTCTCCGTGTCACAATTCAAACCTCCAAAGCATATGACACATTTGAAGTAACAGTTTTGGCTGCATACCTCTAGAACTAGGATTGGATTGACACAAGAATCATTTTCCTTCTGCTTTCATCATCAGGGTTGACAAACGTCTTCTGTACAGAACTGCTGATTTCATCCTTAAATGTTTATTAATGCAGGCAGGACTCTGAGGGAATTTATTTTAGCATGCTTCTGATGTGTTTAGGAGGCTTCGGATATTCTGTGCTAGGTTGGATTGCTGGCTTTTGGATTGAAAAATGAAAAAACGCTCTGCTTGTTTTAAGCAAGATGCACAAAGCCAGTCTGGGCATGCATCACAACGTTTCCAATTACTGGAAAACTAGACATGGCTACAGAGATGGAATACGGTGCAGTACTTGTTCCAGGGATGAAACGTGACGCCCAGCTCCATGCAACTTTTTTCCTTCTGTCGTTTGTGCTTGTCACTCTCGCTTGAGTGTGGAGCCCAAGCATGGGACTTCGACACTTTAACAGCGATTACTAGACTACTGACACCCTCTGCCCATCTCCCTCCATTTTTAAACCTTGTCTGCTCAAAGATAATGGTTATAGCAGGGCTGAGGACCCTTATTCTTGCCAAGAGCCATTTCAGTTTCTGTAACATCTTTCGAGAGCCATGCTAACTTACTGAATTCGTATATCACACTAACCTCACACAATATTTTGTGATACTGTATCAATTCTTTAATTTATAGTTTTACATGCAACGATGCGTGGTGGTCGGTGGTTCATTGTCTGTTGTTTAGAACCCCACCACTGGAGAGCAGCATTGTGATCTTTTTTTCTGCCATTTGACTTCTCCACTCCAATGCAACGAGGTGAACTGAGACAAGAAGTGGTGTAAGGGCACATTGCTAATGTTAGCATTATCTAACCTAGCTTGACTAGTAACGTTACCGATGGCTGAATCCAAAACGGTTAGACCGGCTTTGCGGCATACAGAACTCACTTTGGCAAGAACTTTTTTTTACTGATATAGGCAAGTAATTCCTTTGCTCATACTGCACAAGAACTTGTGCTATGATATTGAATGTCACAGGGGACTGTAATAAATTCATATGCCAATATTCTGACAGCATAAAAAATGTTTTAGCCAAATTATATTTGAAATCTAAATACATCACCTTACAGTAATATAATTGAATTTTTGTGAATTTTTTATTTTTTTTGTACTTTCTTATTGATAAAATGCCTCGCGGGATCAAACTGTCATGCAGGGTGCATTCCGCTATTTGAAGGTATCCCAAAGGCATGGTTTGGGGTCTTCCAGTTACACATTGATCTGATAAAGAAATTAACAATACCTGTCCAGTCCTCCTTAATATTTCAGTTTCAAAATTATTGACCTTGGTGTGTATGAATAGGCCTCATATATTTGAAGGTATTTATCTCTCTTCTGTCCTCTATGCCTGTAATGACTTCTGCTCTCTTTCCCTTAACTGCTTTCGATAATGCATTGTTAAGGCTACAGAACATCTCCTTATGATCGATCAGGTACAATCTCTAGGTAACTTTACTCCGTACCAGTTCAGCTCTCGATATTGCCTTAAGACGTGCGTGTCGTCCCGGTGTGAGCCTGTCCCCCTCGCCACAGGGAACGCCGCCTGGGCGATGGCAACATCCAAGCCTGACATTCTCATCATCCTCCTTCAGAAGCTCATGGAGGAAGGCAACCTGCTGTATAAGGTACTGGATTGGATAAGCGTACTTTCACAGCAGCTTTGTGGAGAATGAGGTTCATTCCTTCATTGTGGCATCTTACTTAACTTGAAGTCACCATTATTGAAGCAGTTTGACTTCCTTTTGTTGTGCATGTGTTTTGTGTCAAGACCTCTGAGCCACCAATATTTGTGTTGCGTGAAGTGTGTGGGATTTTTCTTTTTTTTAATACCGCAGTGTGGAATAGATGAATTCTCAGGCATTCATATATGGAAGTGAGACAAGCACTGGACTCTTGAAGACTCCTAAGCCAGTGTTTCTTAAATTAGTCCTCAGGGACCCTCCAGACGGTCCACATTTTTGCTCCCTCCCAGCTCCCAGGAAATTAGGAGTAACAGCATGGACCATCTGGGGGCCCCTGAGGACAGTGTTTAAGAAACACTGTCCTAAGCCACCTGTTCTGCTCTCTCAGAAAGGGAAGATGAAGGAGGCGGCACAGAGGTACCAGTACGCCCTGCGCAAGTTCCCCAGGGAGGGGTTTGGGGAAGATCTCAAGGCCTTCAAGGAGCTGAGGGTCTCACTGTACCTCAATCTCTCTCGCTGTCGCAGGAAAACCAATGTGAGCTGAACCTTTTGTTATTGTGCCTTGTATATAGTTCGTATTCAGCTATTGCATCAATAGAGTATGTTGTGTATTGTTTAATTTTATGGTACTGTAATTATACAGAGGGGCGGTAAGAGAAAATGTCAAGGTCGATTGGGGGAAAAAAAATATGTGGGAGTGCAGTTCAGTAAAACAGAGATGTGTAGTAATGAAAAGTCAACCAGTGCCGATGTGTGAGAAGGAATGGTTTGCAGTTCTGCTGTAGGGTCTTTGCTCAAAGGCAAGGAAGGATGTCACTGGCTAAATGTGCAGCGAGCTCTGACCCAGGCAGCGGATTCCAAGCCCAGATGAATCACGGCAGCAATTGTGAAACTGTCAGCTGCCTTTTATGGTGATCTTTTGTGTATGTCGCTCAAGGACAGAATCTCTTTGTTTGCCTTGAGTCAGTCTGAGAAACATCAGAATATAAATATCTCATTACTGGCTCTGCTTTTATATCCATAAAAGATGCATTCTTGTTCCCACCACTAGTGTATCATCATTAACAAAGAGTTACTCTTTAAGCTGTGCTACAGATGGATGTCACAGGAGACAGGTGGATGTCGACCATTCCTTTCTGTACTCTCGATTTTGAGAAAATTATTATTTAGTCTTGAATCGTACGTTAATCACACTGCACAAAGGCTTCTGGCCCCTCCAGTGAGCAGCTTCTGATGACCTCATCGCATGCCCCCTCGCATGGAAGAGCGATAACGGCAGGATTTGGCGGCCTGCTAATGTCACTGAAGCTGTCCCCCTTCCCTCGCGAAATGTTCTCAAAGCCAATCGTAGGGTGACGGCCATTTGGCCCTGCCTTCTCTGGGTTGATAATGCTGGTCTGTGCCTCTTGACAGGACTTTGGCATGGCGGAGGAATTCGCGACAAAGGCTCTCGAGCTGAAACCGAAATCCTACGAGGCCTATTATGCCAGAGCCAGGGCAAAAAGGAGCAGCAGGTAAGACTATTAGTGAAACAGCCCTTGCACTGTGCCGCTCTCATTTTCCCCCAACGGATGTTCCAGGCTCCACTGTGGGGGTAAATCATTTAGCAGTGTGTGAAAATCCCGCCGCTTAGTTCATTGCCTCCTCCGCATAAAAAGGTACCTTAGAAAAAGACTTTGACGTGTCATTTTTCTTCAGAATGTTTATTGAATATTCACTACAGATGAGGAATAGTACATCACAGCAAGGTTAGGTCCCTTTTTTTAAACCAGTGGTAGATGCTTTCTTCACTTCAGTGAATCACTTCAACCTACTTACCAAATTAAATAAGACCTCAAGCTGCTGTGGGGTGGTTTGCGCTAAGCTCTTTGGGACTTGAGGCCCTGCAGTTAACATTTTAACATTCCATATTCCAAGTTCTTCAGCATGTCACTTTGAACAGTTACTGCAGTTTCATGAAATCCAATGAATTTAGCACTGAATTTTGAGCCAAGTTAAGCATAATTCAAGGGGCTCCATGGAGGTCTTGCCAAGAGCAAAAGCAGTAGCTGCTCTACTGGCATCTGGTCTTTATGGATGACCAGAAACTTTGTGATTGTTTACTGAGCACAACAGCTCCATAGCAGAACACTACTGTCGGATCACCTACATATGGAGGAAATTTGTCGAGTGCAAGGATGGAATCTTGAAGTTGCTCCAGCAGCCGCCTTATTTCGTGGAATGAACACGGCATGTTGGCTTTGAGCCGTCTCACTGCATGGTCTGTTCTCGACCAAATACAAATTGGCCTAATGTAGCATGCATGTGTGTGTGTATGGATTTGGCTTATTTCATAAACAAGGTATGGAAGGTGTTGTCCTAGTGCCAGATTTAATGTGAAACATTCCTAAAGTCAATGAAGCATGCAAAAATACACAGTCTCTAAGTTTGCACGTTTGCGATTATTGTGTTATCGGTTGTTCAGTATTGTCAGTGGAAAGACATGGTATCATTTTGTTGCCAGGAAGACCTACGATTTGGCATGAGAGAAGTCGCTCCTTCTCCCGGACTACTGAGAACGTGTCGCGTTTCTTTCTACAGGCAATTCGCTGCCGCGCTGGCTGACCTACATGAGGCTGCCAAGCTGTCCCCCAACAACCGCGAGATCCGTCGTCTGCTGGCGCGCGTCGAGGATGAGTGCCGGCAGCTGCAGCGCACGCAGCAGAAGCCGGGGCCGCCTGGCCACGACTCCGACGATGAGGAGGGTTCTGCCGATCGCACCCCGGAGAGGGAGCTACAAGGCCAGAGCCAACCAGGGCCAAAAGATGGTGATAAACAGGAGCCTTCCCAGCAGGGCTGGCAGCAGAACAGTAGCTCCCTAAATAGGACTCTAGATCCGGCAGCCCCCGTGGCTCAGGACTTCGGACCGGCCTCACCTCCCGGCAGGCCGGCCCACAAGTACCTCCGGGAACCTGTGACCCAGCAGGGCCTGGTGCTCCAACCTACCAAGCAAGCCCAGATCATCAAAACCAACCAGCACATGAACTCCCTGCAAGCCGGGGGCAGGTCAGGGAGCAAGTCCCATTCCCAGTACCCTTCCTCCAGCCCCCTGCCCAGCCGGCACCTCTCTGGTGTGCTCCAACCGAGTCCCGGCATTGATATCAGCCCACTGTCCCCAGATTTCTCAGGGTTCGCGGAGAGCCCGACTTCATCCACCCACCACCACGACGGGGAGAATTGTGGCTTCCCTAAAGCATCCGAAAGGCTTTCTGCTCTGTCTGCATCCTCCCTGGACGCGCTGTCGGGGATGTCCCCAGGCCCATCAAAAGCGAGCCAGGAAGCAGCGGCACTGGGGCCGCAGGCCGGGAAGATGAAGGTCTCCAGTTCCACTGGCAGCCTGGCATCCAGTAGCAGCCTTTCAGACAGCGGGAAGCCACAGGGCGCGGACGTGCGTGCCAAGACAGTCGGGGACAAGGCTCGGCAGGCCCAGAGTGGGGGGACAGAGTACAAGCCCCGTCCTTTCATGGGGATCACAGACAAAACAGCAAGGTTCCAGCAACAGCAGCAGCAACAGCAGCAACAGCAGCAACAGATGCAGCACCACCACCAAGGCCGCAGCTGGCAGAGTCAGTCCTCGGAGGGCCTAGTGGGCCACGCCACAGGCCCGCAGCCCCTGAACTGTGAGCTGCCATTCAGCAGAGTGGGGAGCGCCTACCATGAGGCCTTCACCGGCCCATCTCAGGGTCCCACAGGGGGCCTCCACAATGGGACACACACCAAGGAGCTCACCGAGAGGTTCTGCTACAAGGAGCCCAAGCTGGCCGTGGGTGGGCCGCACCCTCTCTCAGACGGCAAGCCCAGAGAGAACCCTGCCATTCATGTTGCGGCGATGAAACCAAAGCGATCCTTTATAGAGTCTAACGTTTAAGTCATTCATCCAATTTTTCCTGGGAGGCTTTAGTCTGGGTTTCGTCTCCTCCCTGTTCCCATATACTTTATAGTGGATTTAAAGCTTATAGGTCTTGTTTATCCTGTCATCCTATCTGTGTCAGGTGAGTGACCAGGCCTCCCCAAGCTTCTGTTTGGAGCTGCAGGCCATCCTGGTATCCAGCCAAGCTGGAGACCCCTGCCAAGATGTTGGTAAGGTGCACACAGAAGAGAGAAATGGCAACGGCACTTTAAATTGGGCACGGAACAGGCATGTCAGCTGTGTTTCCTGCTGGGCTGTGGTGGTCTCAAGGAGATGTTCCTATTTGAACACATGGTGCTCACTGTGAAGGACATTTACAGCTGGGTGTTGCAAATCCTCACACATGTACATAAGTTTCCCCTCAAGTGAAGGCTGTTATTGTGAATACCTTTGTCTATCCCCCCCCAGTTTGCTTCAGATGGTGTTGAAGGTTCTTAATGTTTGTCTGTATATTGTAAAGTTGCCCTAATAATGCTTAACCAAGTTCTTTCTCTACCTGCTTGTCAGTGCTGCCTAGGTTAATTTATTTACAGCTTCATCAATTGTAAAAGCAATATTTTCTATAGTTATTTTTGCACAGCTATTCCCACCTTTCCAAGGACAGGCTCTGCTGAGACGTGCATGCTACAGGTGCAGTTTATAACAAATAAAAACATTTAGCAGTGGGCCCGTTACCATCATACAACTGGACACTTTTCCCTTCAGACTCGTGCGCTTGACAGTCGGTGTTTTGAATTCAGTAAGAAACTGGTTTTTGATCACAGTACTGTATCATACGATTGGGTGACATGGAAAAATTTAATGGTAGGGCTAGATTTCATTGAGTTGATTTTCAAAGCAAAAATGCAGCAATGAAGTAATCTTTCAGAACGTGAACACAGAAAATGGGTCTCCTAACTTGTCTACACTTAGTTTCAGATTATTTGCATAACTGATAAGTATCCCAGAAGGTTTACTAGTAAAGAATTTGTAATTATTCCCAGGTCTATACCTGGTGCAATAAACAAGCAGCCCATGGTCTCTAAGATCTTTAGGTAATTGAGCATAAACAATTTACAATCTTTATACACATTCAACCTTCCCACAGTGGTGCAGTAGTTAGCCCTATGGCTCCATCAGAGAATAGAGTTTGGGGGGGGGTTTCTGCCCGTCCCTCCCACGCCACAGTTCAAAAACATGCATGGATGGATGCAACATTCCCTCAAGGCTGTTAGGAAACTGAAAAGGCAACTACTTAGACCAGCATCTATAGTTGAGTGGCCTTCCAGCGACCAATGGCCAGCTTGAGTGTCCTGTTTGGAGTCAGCACTGTGGTTTGCAGAGGCAAGTTTGTCATGGGACTGGAACGATTTCTGCTGCTGATCCAACCTTCAATCGCATCCTTCTCATAGGAAAACCCATCTGTCACGATAAAAACACACAGTGATTTCATGTACTGCCAGCCAGTTAAGCAAAGGTGCAAAACAAGACCTGCCATTAGGGCTCCCGGAAATGTACATACCTGCTGCTATGACAGGATCCGTCATAATCTCGCGGGTGATTGGACACAGAAACTCATCAGGGACACCTGTACAGACCATGGACATCTTCAGCTCCTCCACCTTCCTCAACAACTTGTTGCGTAGGCCAAGAGAATCTAATATGAAAAAAAGAAACAGGACACTAATGCACCGTCTACACCAGGGGTGGCCAATCTTATCCAGAAAAGGCTGGTGTATATGTGGGTTTTCTCTAATTAAAGGACCAATTGGCCAAAAAGTCCTCACACCTGACCTATAGGTCATCCCAAAAACCTGCATACACACCAGACCTATCTCCTAAGGAGTTAAAAGGAGGACAATACCATAAAATGTGTTTACTTAGAGATTTTACAACATGTAAAATTCCCTTTAAAAACATGAGTCTTTCTAGTATGCTCCATAGATGACCAGGTCCCATGATATTTAAAGTTGACCCTTGTCTAAACGAGAGTAATTTCAAACATGGTACGGCCTATATTTCACTCTGTAGATTTACATTTAACTTGACCACCCATCCATGCTACTTTGACGGAACAGAGCATTCCTCTACATTCCAGAGGACATACAGTCTGCTGTCCACTTTGATTATATATATAAATGAGTGTTTGGCACATTTCTAACAACTCAATGCCCCTACCGACTTTGAGCTCCGTGGTCAGGGTCTCCTTCGTCAGGCCAAGGAGCTCGGCCCCGTCGATATTGTTGGCCTTAAAGGTGCTGACCAGCGCATCCAGCCCCTCCTCACACAGCCAGGCTGAGACGTCGTCTTCTGACCAGTCACTCGCCAGCAGATTCACACAGCCCCCGGATCTCCTCCCTGAGAAGAGAGCAGAACAACAAATACCTTCCCAACAACCTCCAAACTACCACAGAAAAAAAAAGTCATTAGCATCAAGCAGGGCCTAATTTGATTCTGCATTACTATGCATCCCGTCCTTATTTACAACCCCTCACAATGACATTTGTGCATCCTGTGAATAGGCATCATCCCCACTCAAATCATATACAACCTTCCCGTGACATTGCTCAAGCCACCTTAATTTTTCAGAGCAACACACACAAATTCCACCATCAGGCCTGGTGAGAAAGCTTCCCAAGGAACATTTCATTAACCAGAGCTCATATCCATTTTCCACTAGTGTTCTCCCCCATCTGGCCAGACACATGAAACAAATTCCAAAACAGCGAACACTAAGGCTGGGCAATTAATCGAATTCTAATTTCGGCTTCCAACAATTACTGAAACAATGACGCGCCCCTTTTAGTTTCTCAGTTGAGTTATACATAGAGTTCAAGGACAAACCACACCACAAAACCGTACAGATGATAACCATACAATTAAAGAGGAACAAACATGCTTACAGGCAAACTGACAATTCAGCCAGTCACCACACCAGCACTCAAGTGTTACTTCTACTGCTTCAACGCTCAATTTCCCTACCAAAGGCAGGCTGCCAGTTCTTATTTCAAAATAACACAAACTACTTTGAAATTTCACTCAGTCTTCTCCACTCTACACATCTGCTCCAACTCAGCTTTATCAAAAGCGAAGGTTTCTAAACGACAGCCAATATTTCATCAGCAATGGAGAAACCCGCTGAAATACTAATGCCACTGGCATCTTGAGGCGCGTCATAAATGTCAACAAGGATGCACAAACAGACCTTTCATTTTCCCCCACTAGCTCAGAGCAAAGCAGCTTCAGTCATTCTCACCATCTGCTGAAGCCTTTAAAATTACTGCACAAACGACTGGCGGGGAACAGGACAGCAGAACGCCTCCCATACATGTGACAAACCAGGCTACCAAATATTGTATTGCTTCAGAAAATATACAACTTGGCACATTGATTTCTTAGACGACAAAACCATCCTGAGTTATTACATTATTCTACGGAAATACAGAATGCAGTCGTGATGCGCATTTGAATTACGCCAATCTCACACTACATCACATGACCTATAACATCCTTCAATACATCTGTTTATATGAAAGAAGCCATTGCCTCCACATGCTGTCAACACTTCTGTGCCATTTACTGACACTAAAGCCCCTTCAGGTCCTTCCATGTAACATTATGTTAACATTTTCTGCATACACAGAGTGGCCAATCACAAATGCAATGGCAGGACTCACCAGGAACGGCCTTTTCCTCATTCCCTAGGGAGGCACAGCAACAGGAAGAAGGAAAACTATCAGTGTGGGCAATAAGACAGACATCTGTGGCACAGCAGGCTTGACAACCCTCAGCTTAGGCAGCAGTCTGTAGACATGCTGTTCACTCTGTGCACACTGGAGTGGAATAACCCTGTTGGTCAGCTGTCTTGTGACTTTAAAAAAAAGACATTAAAAAGCTACCCCCCCAATTCCATAACACTTTGTAACATCTCACCCCCTACTGAGACCTACTGCTATCATCTCTATACACCCCCCCCCAGCACTCACCAGCTGCAGTTAATTGATCAGCAGTCCACTAGGGGGCGACCTCCTCGCTGCATAAGCTAACCTATGGCCAGCATTATTAAGCTGCATTGATGACCATCTCCACATACGGGAAGTGTCTGTCATTCATGAAAAGCACAATGTTATTCTACCTGCCAGACCTTGGAACGGAAGAAGGGATACAGACCATGCTCACTGCTCCCGTCCAGCAGCCTCCAGACGTTCACAGTCTTATCCATGGAGCCGGTGGCGATCAGGGCCGTCTTCGGCGAGAAGGCGCAGGCCGTCACGTACCTGCGGCAGAGGGTCATGGGACTTACAGCAAGGCCGGGCAGCACAGGAGACAGGAGCAGATGGAGACAGCATACAAGCAGAATGCTTCACCTCTCATGCTGCTTCAGAGTGTAGAGCAGGAGCCCTTGGTGCTGAAAGAGCATAGACACACATAAGAGTCGCCATTCACACCCCCCTCAAATCGACATCTCATCACAGTAGTGCCGCCCAGGGCCCAATACAGAGGCGGGGCCGCAAGTCCAACTGAAAGCTGATTGGCCCCCTGCCCTGCCACTCAATGAGTCTAACCATAATAATGATAGGATCGGCTGCTCTTCTACCCGCCCCCTCCCACCACCTTTATAATTCGAGAGTCACTCATACTGCCATCTAAAAAATGACAAGTTACTTACCGCATCATAAACTGCCACAGTTTTATCCACCGAACTGTAGGGAGACAGGCTTTCAGTAGCGTGAAACGTACAGATTATGATACATAGGCCTGGGTAGCATCTGCATCTTTAATATGCCTTTACTAAGCATTCCATATAAATCAGCAATGATCACCTTTAATTGATAATGACACTGTACTTGCAAAATTACACACTGCTTTTCTCTAATACAAACACAAGCAATAATCATGGCAGCATTTCCGCAACAGGCCAATTACCAATATAATACAAACGTGACCTTTAAATCGCACGTATGGCTGAGTGTATAACCTCAAATAAACACATGCTCACAAAAAAAATAGGCTAAAATTCAATGACTTCCATGAACAAAATTTTCAAAGTAGACACAGAAGCCAAATCACTGATTCAGGCTCTGAAATAAGCAGGAGTGATTCAATCACATGCACACACCTCATGATTTAACCAATCGCAGCTACTTACCACACCTCCAACTATTTCAAAGCCATTCAAGTACAATTTCATATAGGCACTTTTGAAAGGCAGACACTGTCAGGCCCCTCACTCTGGATACATTAGTACAACCGTGCTCTCCCTCCTGCTTTTTGGACCTGCGTGACATGCAGGACCTGCTTACCCCGACACAAGTAGCTGCCCATCAGCAGAAAAGGCGCAGGACAGCACCGGTGCCGACTGCCCCGCCAGTGTGTGCAGGAGACGCAGCTTACAGCCTGCAAATCAATCCCACACATCAGCTCCCCAGACCTCAACCGACGTCCAATCAAATCCCTATGATCAGCCCCATTCCCTTACAAAGGATTCTGGACCAACAAAATACATCTAAAGTCCTTGTTAATAAAAATCCCCACATCTAATAATCAGTCAAACATTATGCTGCATCACAACGCCACGCAGTTCCATCGATATCCGACTGTTATCCACGGCTACAGAAGCTCCTAAGCACAAACAATTCAAAACTTCTGAGCACCATCAGCACCCATCTGCTCTTCATCATTTCATTGTCTACAATCAGATGTGCTCCAAAAACCTCCAGCTGCTCAGACTATAGAAGCACAAGTACAACAGATATTAGCATCCTGCTGACAGAAAGAACAAAAATTTGTACACAACTGCTAGAAAAATACACAAAGCCCATGTTTACTATCTACTAACATTTTCCGTCTTGGGATTTGAGGTACAAATCCACAGCCGAGAGCCGATACACCATCAAAACTCACAAGGGGAACTTGATACGGTAAGTAAACCTGATACCTAAACATGTAGACAGGCTGTGCAGAAATCGCTCTCAAAATTTCATTCACACATACAAGACCTGCGACAGAAACTTTTAAGTCGTTTAAAGATAATATAAAGGCTAAATGAACTACTCTTAAGGGTGAGGATGAGAGCACATCATACCTCAGGAGGACACTACAAAGAGCTCTGGGTCTAGATCATTAACCGTCACTCTACTCAATCTTCCAAGGTCATGTGCTACTAACAGCAACATCATTACTACATTATTAACAAGGCTTCATGAAGTGCTCATTACATGATCCATGCAAGGGCGAGACTAGCCTCGCACAGTCACAACTGCATCAAGGGTGGCGCCACCTACCTGCTGGCCTGTGCCACAATACGGTCCATATCTTCAGCAGGCTGTCCTGTCCACAGGATCCCAAAAGAAAGTGCACAGATTGGCCATCTGAGGGGCAAGGAGACACAAAAAGAACAAAAGACATCTGTACTCTCAATCTAAACCAAAATAATTCTCTTACAGACACTACTAAACCATAAAGCCTGCATTTCAAAGGGGTGCAAAACCAAATACTTTATGCTACTGCACCCACTACCTATGCCATTAAAGTTTAACGAGCCAGGATTCCCATGCCCTGATCATGTTCTAACATTACACAGGGTACGTGTTTCAGCAAAAACTGATCATTGTAAGCTACCTACTAGGATTGTAACGGTACGTGTACTCATCGTGTACCATTTCTGGATCGGTACACACAATGAAATTAAATTCAAAAGTAGATGTTCAACACACAAAACATTATGCTAATTGTAGCTGTGAGTTGGCTTCGGATGGTGCTGGAGAGCCAACCATGTCACTCAAAAGTGGTTTGGGAACAATTCTGCTTCTGAATAAACTACACCAGCATTGGAGAGCAGCTGATAAGAACAATACTGTGTTTGCTCCGTTATACCAAAATCTGATGGGTGGCTGGAAACACATAAACAGGCAAAGTCATCTGAGACAACATCCGAGTGTGTGCGTGACCGGAGCAAGGCAGGAAGAGCTGATCCAAGTTAGGGTTACCATGGTATCTAAAGCACTTTTGCTGAGAAATTTAGACCAGGCTAAAAAATAATTACTTCTACAGTGATGTTTACTAATACAGACATGCAACCATACTCCGTAGTAGAGGGGATTTAGTTGATTATGATTTTCTATTTTTTACATTTATTTTTACATACTTAATCTACGATGTGCAAATAAACATCTTTAGTTTTATTTAGACACGTCGACAGCTGCATTGCCGTTTGTTTTCAACTTAATTCTGCTTGCATGCAGTTTTAATAACTTTCAAAATAATTTCTTTTCCCTGCTGTACCAAAACTGCACCGAACTGTTGAACCCAAAACCAAGGTTTGTACTGGACCGTGAGTTTTGTGTACTGTTACATCCCTGCTACCCACATATACGGTCATGGTTTAAAAATAGGCCTCTGAGAATTATTATGCATCACAGAAACAACTAAAAAACCTTATACAGGCACGGCCCCAAACTTAGCAGTCTTTTCAAATAAGGGTATGTCCTTGGAGCAAGTATTCTGAATATTTATAATTGCTTCACAGTTCAGGGAAAGAGAAACGGGCAATAAACACGACACCAATTTCCTGACTGTTCTGTCTTGCTTCTCCTCTGCAGAAATCCTGAATTTGTTCTTACAGGAACACGAGTCTTTGTCACAACGTATAGTAAGAGAACAACCTAACTGCCATTTAATTTATTACTACATGTATTACCAAAGTGAGACCGACTCCTTTGAGACTGCAGAAATACTTGAGTCCTGAGTTCTGCCAACACCATTTCTCTATACCCCTAAAAAAAAAAATTTAAAAATACTGTGCTAAAACAATGTTTCTCAACTCAGTCCTCCGGGACCCCCAGTCTCCACATGTTTTTGTTCCCTCCCAGCCCCCAGCACACCTGTACCAGGTATTCTGTGTTCTTGATTAAGATGTGCTTGGAGCTGGGCGGGGAGCAAAAATGTAGATTGTCTGGAGGGGTCCCCGAGAACTGGATTTAGAAACAATGCAGTAAGACATCTCGATTATATTACTGAAGTGGAAAGTTAATGCTGGCAGAGGATCCCTGTAGCAGTACTGCAGTATGGGTGGGTGGGTAGATGGATGGATGGATGGATGGACAAACCGTCTTCAGTGTTCATTCTATATAAAAATTAGCAACACCAGGGGATTTCTTCCAAATATGCCAAACGCACCAGATCTAATGTCAGCGTTAAAGTTTAAAGGTCAGAGCAGCAGAAGCAAAGTGCACTACTCTCTGTGCTGCACTCACCACTCTGGATCTGAGGAGCAAAATGGCAGCAGGCTACCCCCAGATCATGGGCATTCTTCATTACATGGAGCTGGTTGAGATACAGGTCCCACAGCCGGAGGTCCCCATAGGTGGACCCAGTAGCCAACATCTGGCCACATGGAGTGAAGCTGCAGGCCACCACAGCTGTCTCGCCCACAGTTGCTGTCCTGGGGACCATCACACATTTCTGCTTAGCTGGAGTCATATCCCACCTTCCCACCCTTATTATTCATTTAAACCCACAGGGTACAATCCAAGATGCAACTGATTTGAACTGGCATGCACCTCCCAAGCACTACAATTCTCTTCATAGAATTCAAACACATGCAAATGTCTCCATCACCCAGAGTGTGTCTGTAGCCATCCAGCTGTTCATAACACAGAATTGGATGATTCTGACAGGCGGGGGAGTAGGTAGGACATTCTGAGCCCACCGTGGAGCTCCCCACCCCCTTTATTTATTTGCTCCACTTCCACAGAGGTGCAGCAACAGGACCGGGCAGGGCAGGCAATGGCCTGGGGCCCCAAGATGGTAAGGGGGCCCCCCGAGGGCAGCCGATTACAGAGCACATTGCACCGACAAATCTGCTTTATTTGTGTGTTTTGTTTTTCACACTAAAGTCAAAATAAAGGATCTGTATATTCAATTCTTTTTGTTGATATGATTAATTTACACTTCACAGTAAAACAAAGGAATACCTTTTACCATGCTGGGGGAGGGGGAGTTTTTTTTTGCGTAGCCCCCCCAGGGCCCCTGGAAACGCCTCTAAACTTCCCTAAACTGAACTTGGACAATGTCGACGTCACTGAAAAAAAAAATCACCCGTATCTGCCTTTCTTAACGTACAGCTACTTACTTGAGTATTGCCTTGGACTGGAAGTCCCAGAGCGCCAGTGTTCCGTCCGAGGCGCCGGACACCAGGTACGAAGAGCCCGGGGCAAAAGTGCAAACCCTGACGGGACTGCGCCCGGGATGCTCGAGCACCGCGGCCATGTCGCCGCTGTCCATGCTCCAGACTATGGTGGTGGCGTCCGTGGAGCAGGACGCCAGGAAGCGGCCGCAGGGGCTGAAGCAGCAGCAGTGCACGGCGTAGCCATGGCCGACGAGCGGCGAGAAGGGCAGCTCGGAGAAGTCGGCGGCCGAGTAAACGCGCACCGTCTTGTCCGTGGAGCAGGTGGCCAGGAGGCCGAGGGAGAAGGCGCACCAGTTCACGTCGTCGCGGTGGTCCTGCAGCGTGCAGACCAGGGACACCATTTTCACGGCGCGCCTCGGTCCCTGAAAACACCGTAACAAGGAAGAGTGCTGGTAAACAAACGCACTTTTACGCAAGATGGCGCAGCTCAGCTGACAACAAACGCAACTGCACCGAAAAACTCCTACCTTCTGCTCGTTCACTAAATTACTATAAACACTACAATTAACACTAACGTTTTATACGCTTGCGACCCTGAACTGATTTTCCCAGCGTGGTACACAAACATGTACAACCCGGTAGCATATTTGCAAACTCAGAGCAAGGGAGAT
Source organism: Brienomyrus brachyistius (assembly GCF_023856365.1). Classification (NCBI taxonomy): domain Eukaryota; kingdom Metazoa; phylum Chordata; class Actinopteri; order Osteoglossiformes; family Mormyridae; genus Brienomyrus; species Brienomyrus brachyistius. Next base: position 44,312,059 of record NC_064533.1, on the reverse strand, counting down.
ATACGTGGCCGCCGATAACTTCAACCGAACTGAAAACAAAATACTTGTCATGCGCTCAGAATAGTAACAAAACAGCTTTTTCATAAAAGCGAGCCAACCGCCCACCTTGGCTCGCGGATCCCGGTTCGCAGGCTCGATGTTCCGGTGAAGGACGGTCACGTGACGCCGCCCAGGGCCCTTGCGGGATGCCCACGCACTGCCCTTTAAGCTGTACATGTATTTCCGCAATACTGTAAAAATACTGCGTGAATATAGCACATAATCTCATTTGTTTCACCTTGCAATAATTTTTTTTATCCGATCATCTAAACGTCAACAAGACAACTCAAACTGTGTTATGGTGGGGATAGTCATGTGACAGGCGAGTTGTACTTGAAATCAGCCACAGTATTCAAAGGCTTATCAGCGTATGACTCTTAAAAACTGCGAGGAATTCGTTTCTTCTGGTGTCTTACAATTGCAGGGTTGCCAACTTTGGTCAGCTGGCTGGAATGAGATTTTAAATTCTAGACAAGTCTGCACAAACATGCACACTCATTTACATGTATGTAACAGTTTTATTAACTAGTAAATATTCTTTTGGGTTTGCAAACTACCCCAATGCTTTCAGTGGAGCTAAATTTAGGTTTATAATGGAATAATATAGATTTGCCTTAAGTTTTTTTGCATGTGCGTGAGACTGAAAGAATGTGTCACTCCATGTGCGTGAGAGTTGGCAACCCTGCAAATGCTGAAATGTAGCACTGAGCTATGATTTATTGAAACTTCCACTGGTAACATTTCACCTCAAAATCGACATTGTGAACAAACAGTGACCGACAAATGCTTATGGGTTGAAAAACATCTCTTTATTAGATCCGTGCCACACACACTAGTGAAAAATAATGCTTCTACAAAAGGAATGCTAGCTTTCCGTTTTCCACAATATCTTTAAATAAAATAACTTCAAGTACTCTGACGTAGGTACAAAAGAATCTGCTCTAGCTGCCCCCAGTAGACCACGACACACAGCAAGATTCAAACACAGTGGTTACAAATGTCATTGTGTCTGTGGCAAGGCAGATGGAGGGAAATGTTTTTTGTTTTTTTTTTATGAAAAATACTGTGCAACACGATATAATTCATATGGATAAGAAATGATTATGTCAGAATCCGAGGCCTGGGAGGGTTAAAATCATACAAAAATAGAAAAAAAAATGGAGAGGAAAAAAAAAAACAAATATCCCCCGCACCCTGTTGGAAAGGCAGGCACTACCAAGATTAAGGAGACCACAGTGTTTGCAGAGGATAAGTACTGTACAAGCAATATATGTTTAATCACTTTAGGGCTAAAATAAAATGCTACAGTCATTCTAAGGCATAAACCATATCTGATGTCTCAAACAATATGTACACATCATACATATTCCAAACAAGACTTATTATTAACATTAATGAACAGTATATACAGATGTGTCTCACTTGCCTTAATGTCTTACACAGTTGAGTGATGCAAAAACATCTTTATATATAAATGCAGCTTTACAGTATTACCGTAATGGATCTTTCGGTGCCCTGGAGACACTGAACAGTGTAAACAGTTTTTTTTTTTTTTAATCTTTTTTTTTCCTTTATTCTTGGCTTTTGTTTTTATAATTGAAAAACATTCCTTAAGATTTTAAAGCAGTTTTTGCTGTTTCTTCCTTTTCATAGAAAACGAAGACTGGACTTGTTAACTCATAAATAATTAAAATTAAATACATTCACTATAATATTAAGGGTAAAGTAAAAAAAAAAAAAAAAAACATTATATATATATAATATTTGTAAATATTATATATATATTACATATAAGTAGTGGAAAGTGTTCTTTCCCAATTACAGCTCTGATGGTTGTAAATTCAGTGCAGTTTCTTATAGGAAATGGTATTGCACTAGAACACCCCTGTGTTGAACAATACGGGGTCATTTTCCCTGTTCTTGCCAAACCAGCGTCGTATATTAGTGACCAACGTAATACAGGAACTCTCATTTTTGAAAGAGAGAGATTACAGTCGCACGCTTTTGAGATACACCCCAGTACGACTCTCACAAGAGGTCTGCTCTGAAAACTGAATCAGAAACAGCTGGTCCCAAATAGTCACGGTAAACAGGTTTAGGTTGTTTTTAATAGTTCAGTCCATCGTCTCTCGAAGAACTTCCTCATGTTGTGGCCAGCCCGGCCGATATCAGAGTTATCTTCATTGAACTTCTCACAGTTATCGAAAACCAGGTTCACGTCGATGATGAATGTTTCCAGATTCTGATACCTGCAACAGAATTTGAAGAGGAGACCATCACTGTTTTCGCCATACAAACACAGACAACACACGTTATCAAGCTCAAACTTTTCAATATGTCTTACAACATCTGGATTGTAAGTCTTAAACATCAATTATGGAGATACACACTGGTTGTTGCTGAGCTTCTCACGGATGGTGGAGAAGTCCATGGGCTTCTTGATCACCTTCTTGTAACCAGGAACCGACTTGGGGTTGACCGGAGTGAGGAAGGGCCAGGCATCCTGGTGGCCCTCCAGCTCAGAGAGTAGAATGCTGTGGGCAGCAGGAGGTAGTACACTGTAGCTAAACATGTTCATGAACAATGGGCACATTCCTGCTGTGTATCAGGTTACAGGTTCAGCAGGTAGAGGCCACACTCCCTGTGTGTGGTCTTTGCATGTTGGCCCAATGTTGCAATCTAAGGACACGCAGTTGGGCTGTGATCTCTAAATTGTAAACATAATGTGTGATTGTGAGTTTTTGTATGCTTGTCCTGTGCAACGAACTGCCAACCTGTCCAGGGTGTGCCCCTACCTTCTATCCTATGCTGCCCCCCCCAAACCCTGTTCAAGATAACCAGTTGGAAGATGAATGAAGACAAATGTCAAATTATGGATTATCGATCAACCAATTAGACTCTTCAGAATTCCTGGACTTTACCTGCACAAGACCAGGTCCTTGCAATTGTCTCTGCCCGGTTTCATCTTCTTCACAGATGAAGGGCTTTCTGGTTTCTGGTTAGCGGGAGGGCTGTCCTCCGCCTTCCTCTTCTTGGGGTCTTTTGTCGCTTTCTTCGGGGTTCCACTTGCACTGGCAGCATCGTCCTCTGAGATCTCCCCCGCCATGGACAGCTTCCTGTTCCGCTTTGCCTCGCAGCTTTTCTTGCCCACCGGTGGCCGACTCTGCAGCTTCTTGCTCTTCGGGGACTGCCCACTGGCCTAGGAGGACACCCAAAGGCTGGTATCACATACATGCTAAAGACCAAACTTCTTTATGGGAAGGTTCTACAATTGGACAGCAGCATTCCTCACAAAGTGACTTGTGTAATCTTTGATTATCTCATTCTACATTTTTCATACTTATAAATTCTAACCATTTGCAGCAGTTTTCTTGTCTGGTATTTACTGTTCTGATGTTAAATGTAGGTCTGGACTGGATACCTTGGATATGCAGGCAGGACAGAACCAGTCGCCCTCAGGGATCGTGGTGATTTTTGGTCTATGGCAGTATGTGTGACATCCTTTGTCACAGCCATCGCAGAGCAAGAGGAGTTCCTCATTATCTCCCTTCCGGCAAATTTGGCAGTACTGCAACACATGTGAAAGTTCACTCCGTGATTCCATGATCACTAGTGGAAGCCAAGACTCCAGAGTGACGGTACCTGGAGAACGCCAGCTCTACTCACAACTTTCATGATGGACCTCTCCCAAGCGATGGACTTCTGCAGCTGCTGGATACAGAGGGCCAGCTGGGCAGCACTGCGCACCTCACTCAGGGCCTTGCGCCACACCTTCATCCCCGGGGCAATGTCTTCCTCGCTTCTGTGGTGGAGGGGGAACAGAAAACAGAAACAAAGTAAACCGGGGACACCAAGGGCACCATTCACCACATTAGTGAGACATCCAGGATCACCATTGGCAGCAGTGCACAGAGCCACGGGGGGGGGGGATAAAACATACAAAATAAAAAGGGGGTGGGAACATCAAAGCAGCCCGATTTTGGGGAGAAACCCCTCAGCACAACCAATGACATGCCTATTAGGTTCAGGGGTGTGAGGATCAATAGCAACAGCAGCAGCAGAAGCACCACCAACAGGGGATGGGTGGGTCGGGTCAGGGTGGGGGGGGGGGGTTCCACAAAATACCACGGTCACCAAGACGAAGGACCATGCAGGCAACCAAGAACCAGTGGCAAATGACAACAGACAAGTACCAGTCCAGCAGGAGGAAGGGGATTATTGCCCAACTTGGGGGGGGACGACAATCGGGAGCCAAAATAAAAAGCACAAAGCGGGCAGGGCCAGAAACAAGCAAACAACCATAAAGCTTCCAGTGAGCAGAGAAGCACAAAGAGCGTCCAAATGAATGTGGATGACCTACCCTTCACCATCACCACTACCGGATGGTGCAGGAGCAGGGACTGTGACTGTACCCACATTATCCAGTTTGATCTGAATGGTGGTGCTTAAGGGACTCTTCAGATACCTTCTCTCTATGTTCTTCTCCAATTCAGCCAGTCTGGTTACAGCTATATCTAGAGGGTTGTTCACACGTCGGACAATGCCGCCGCCTCCTCCGTTCTCCTCCTGCTCCGGCTCGGCCTCTTTGTCTTCTGCCAGACTCCTCTTTGTGAAGGGCTTGTGTTCATGGTAGACCAGGTCTTCCCTCTCTGACTGAGGCTCGGGGTAGATCCATCCCTAAACGAACATGCGAGGTGATGAAAACGCACTACACTGCACGTCTTGTAGGCGTCAGCATCCTACGCCGCCCGTCGAATTTACCTTAATCTGAAGGCTGGCCGAGGTCACTTTCCTCTCCAACTCCTCCACCTGCTGCAGGACCGCTATGTCCATCTCCATGGCCTGCTCTTCTATGCACCAGCTTTCCAGAGTCTCCTCCGTTACTTGGTTCTCCTCGAGGTCAGTCACATCAATTACGGCAGCTAGGAACACATAATAATACCAAAATCGTACATCAATTATCCCATTAAAATATTGAAGTGGAGACTCTTACACAACCTGCGGGACAGAAAATGATTCAACGTCATACATCATTGTTTATATCCCGATCACAGAGGTAATGGTCCTCTTAAGTCTCCAGAAAACAAATATCTGAAGAATTACGTTAGCCAGATGAACCCATGCTAGCATGTTTGCACCGCCTTAATATCTTCCGCAGAGGCATGGCTACTCTCAGCTGTCACAGCACATCAACCTTCAACACTAAAGCTATTGTGAAAGTCAGGACTGCTTGCTGGGCTGCTATTAACTTTTACAGACACTAAATCAAAACAGTTTATTCCTCTGCTGCAACTCAGTCATGCGTAGCTACGGGGGCACGAGTCCGGAAGTGGCCACTTGTCCCGATGGCTATGAAGGATGAACAATGGTCAAGACACCATGCTGCATCACAGTTTAGAGATGTTCACTGCAGAATCACAAGCCCTTTCAGTAATTCTTGGTCAGCATGCATACTAAGCCAGTGCTGTCACAAAGGAACAATGATAACTAAATGCAAAATAAACAGACCAGCACTTTGGCCTCACACCCCATAGGTTGTGTGTTTGATGCTCACCCTCATATTCAATCGGGTTTCTTTCCACAATCCCTAGACTTCAGATAAAAACCAGTGACCATAAGTCACCCATACTGTTTGATTATGTGAATGGTGGATTGGCAACAAATACCCAGCACTTGTCCAGATAGGCTCCAAATTCTCCATGATGCCCAGATCGGCATATTTAGATAAAGCGTGGATAGAGTAGGCCAGTATGTAGGAAGACACTCACCATCTCTGTTCTTGGCACAGGCCTGAGCAATGTACTCCATGTGTTTCTGGATCTGCTTCTGCAAGACCTTCTCCCTGACGCCTCTGCTGTGCAGTGCCTTGGCCAGGGCCCTCAGCTCCTCCATGTCTGACACTTTCCACCAGCCCGTCAGCATTTCTGCCCGCCAGACACACAAACAGCAGACATCTCTCACTGTGCACCCACGAGGCTTTGGCAGACAGCATTCTAATGAGGAGCTCCGAGAGTCAACAAGGGACCCGTGTCAGTATCCTTGACCATAACAAAGGGAAAATGCTTCAGGGTAGCATCCAACCGTGAGTAGAACACAGAGATGCCAGTCAATATAGTTGAGAGTGTTGCCAACACAACCATTTATGATGATGTAATACTTCTATCCATATATAACAACATGAAAAGGAGGAATAGGGATCGGTTGTTAGTCGCACCAGCCCCGCCGGTTTCCTCACCTTCCGGTATGGGCTGAGGGGTTGGGTAGTCCTGGGGTTTGGCTACTTCCATGGCAGGGGAAGGGGCAGAGGAAGGCTTCTCGCTGGGGGGAACAGGGGACTCGCTCTTGCTAGTGGCCACGCTGGGAGCCAAGAAGGGGTTCCCGCTTCCATCGGCCCCTGTGTAGGACGCACCTGGTATGGAGCTACCTGGGAAAGCCATGTTCGGGCTCATGATCCCGGCAGACCACGAGCAGTATTGGAGCCCCATTCCGGAGATCCCTGGTTTCACCTGCGGTGTTGGATGAAGTTTACTTGAACAACAAAACTTTTAACAACAGCTTCAACAATCGTTGACCTGGTTATATAACATCAGATGTTTGTTTATATAATCAGATATAAGCCAAATAAAAACAGGATAGACCGCACACCTGGAGAACAGACAATGCCATGCCACCCATCCCCACAGGAGTGTGGGGGCTGGTTCCTGCAGAAGCCCCAAGGGGGATTGGCAACGAGGAGGCAGGAGACTTAGGCTGGGTGGAGGAAGACTGGGGGGAGGCAGCTGAGGGCGTTGGGGTGGTGGTGAGGGAGGAGTCGTCGCAAGGCGAGCGGGGCAGGAGGTTGAACCAATGTCCGTTCCTCTCCGTCAGAGCTCGGAAGAGCTGGTCACCAGGCAACAGCTGCTGGGAACTGCACATGCCCCCAGGAATGCCAAAGTGTAGGCTGACCCTGGCGGCAGTGGGCTCCGGCTTGGCTTCCACGCACAAGGCACCGGGGCTGCTGCCGGCCACTGTGCCCTGAGAGACGACGTGCGGAGGAGATGGCGCCAACATGGGGACCATCACCGGGCTGCCATTCTGCTTCTGGTGCTGGCCCTCTAATTCCGGGGACATCTTGGCCACCTCCAACAGCTTGCTAAGCTTGGAGAAGGAGCCTGGCTTCTGAAGGAAGAGGTTAGGCGAGTCCTTCTCGACGCCACTCTCCGGTGCTGCCCTGTTCCCCTGGAAGTTCATGTCCTGGCTAATGTCCAAGGGCTTCTCGTCTAGCACGTCTGGTGGCTCCTTCTTGATTTCAACAGCCACCGCGCTCTCCTGTTCTCTGTATCGTTCCCTTTCTCTCTCTGTCTCTTCTGGACCTGGAGAAGACCGAAAAACCCACCACCAGCCAACATTAACAAACCAGCAGCCCACTGGGAGGGTGGCCTAATTAGGCGGTGTACATGTGTGCTGTACCAGAACCAAAAATTAACAGGTAAAGAAGTGACCACTACCTTACATGGGACATCCTGATTTTGCAGTTTAACATGTCACTGGGTCAACAAGGGAGGGGCTTGTATTTCACTCCTTTAACCAATCACAGTCTTAATCATCTGATGTCACCACATTGGCCCATTTTTCTTTTCATTTTCAAACTCAAGGCTTCTGGCCATCAAGCTGGGGGAGGTGTGTGGTCGTCACCAGAAGGTCACTGGTTCAAGCCTTGTTATTATCATCATCATCATCATCATCATCATCATCATCATCATCATCATCATCATCGCGTGTCCCTGTACAGCCTTTACAGGTAAGCTCATTCCTGTGTTGTATCTATGACATATCCCTAAAATGGTTAATTTACAAATCTATGCATCTTGCCGCTTAGCAGAAAATACTAGTTTCAATTCATGTGGTGATGTCATACAACGAAGACTGTGATTGGTTAAAGAAGTGAAATGCAAGTCCCTCCCTTATTGACCCAGGCACACATCAAACTCGGCCCAATCGGGACATGCGCCATACATCAATGTGTAGTGTCTACATACATTTTTAAAAAGCAGAAAAACACAAACTCATGAAGAAGGTAGCCATTGACCAGACCTTCGCCACTCTCCATGCCTTCCACGAAGACACCCCCGCACTGCGGCAGCACCCAGTAGCGCCGCTTGTAGCGGTCTTGTCCAAACATCATGGAGCGCAGGGAATGCGATGCCTCAAAGAGCTTGCGCCTGATCTGGTTCTGTTGCTGGGGGGTGGGGGGACACATACTCACATCAGCTCTTCATCCCTTTCTGGCCCCCATCCTCCCATGGAGCAAAGCGATTTTTGCAATTTACCTTCGTCAGCTTATCGATCTGCTTCTCGAGCTCCTCCACACTGGCAACCTGGTAGCTCTCATCCTGGAACAAGAGCACCAAGTTCATACTCCCGTTGGAAAGGGGCGCAAAGCAGAAAGACACTTACAGGAACAAAGTATATGTTAATAATTATGCTCAATCTGCATCACAGGCAACTGACCTTCAACCGCTGCATTTTACTACTTCTGTTTACAACCTGCTAGCAATCTTTATCTGAGATAATTACACACTCCTGTTACGATTCAGGGTCGAAAATTCTTCCTCCTACTTTCCTTCCTTGTTCGCTGCCTCCCGGCATTTCCTCCCTGACTAACCTCATCCTCGCATGCCTCCACTTTCTTCCCTTTCTTGCATTCCTCCTCCTCTTCATCGTCCTCGTCGCCCTGGTCATCGCTGTCCTCGTCGTCATCCTCGTCATCGTCACTGTCCCCGGTCTTCCGCTTGCGTTTGCGGCCCACCGTGGGCGTGCCCGGGGCCTGGGCCTCCTCGCCGCCCACGCCAGACTCCCTCTTCCCCGTCTTTTTGGCGTGAATGCTTCTCAGCCTGGATGGACGGAGAAGACAGTGGAATAAACCAAACTGCGTTACACTGTTCTCCATTTTGCCGTCTCTGCCAAGGCAGTTACAGGCAGAAATGGATCGATCTCTATGCGGTTATACAGTCTTCCTCTGCGTCAATGGTCGCACACTCACTTGCGAAGCTTGCCTTCAACCACCCACTTGTCCCGCCTTAGATTGGTCATGTGATCAATATTTTTGTCAATCTCGCTGTGAGGAAAGGGGAAGATCAAAGTCAGTTGAAAATAGCAACAAGCTACAGCTAAAACTACCACCTAGAGCTATTGTCTCAGGTGAAACCATTTCCTTCATGTGTATACCAAGGCACTGGCCCCAGCTCAAAGCTGATTGGCCTCCCCGAGTTACTCCCTTTCCTGTCATTCACTGGTTCAAAACATATAACTGATTAATGAGAAGGCTGACCCCTCTAATGCCCCCCACGTTAAAAAGTCCCCAGGAATGGAGTTGAGAATCGCTGCTTTATTAATGGCTGATTGAGGGGCCATCCCAAATACCCACACCGGCTCTCCATGGATCAGGTTCCCTATCCCTGGTCCAGAGGTTGCCTCTACAAAGAAGTGAAGCATCCACACTTCGTCTGACACTGAAATACCTGGGCCAAAAGACAACCTGTGGCCAGCGGGGACTCCTACCTGACGACGCTCTTGCTGCAGGCCAGCTCGTTAACCAGGAAGGCCAGGATGGAGGCCTTCTGCGTAGGTGTGTGTGCCTGGAACGCTTTGGTCTTCAGGCTCTCTGAGAGCTCCGCCAGCTCCGTCTGCCCACAGTGCGCCTCCATGTAGATCTGCAAGATCTCCGACACGTTGTCCCGGTTGATGCCCACATTGGTCAGGTGGTCCCCCAGGGCCGTTTTGGTCTATTCGGGAAGAGGAAAACATCTTCTGAGCAGACTTTACCAGACTGCAGGCCTCTTTTTAATGCCTTGTAATGGTTTTTAATCAGAGCCAGACAGAATTCCTGAGATAACACCCTACTTGTGTGTTCTCATTACAGCGATACCCGATGTGTGCCAGAGTGTTTTTAACAGTGTACATGCCGCACTTCAGCACACATATATAATATCCATCCAGCTGCTAATATAAATGTAGACCACAGTACTTATGGCTAAAAAACCTCGCATCCAATCAGGTTGCGAGCAGCACGCAGGCTCCACAGGGGACTGTCCATGTTCCAATCCTATTTACCTTCTACACTTGATTACGAGAACAACTCCAATACATGTCTTTTGCAGACGTTCTCAGAGGACTCTGCCATTGTGGGGTGTATTAGTGATGGGAGAATGAGGAAGCCAAGAGCTTCATGAGCAGTTTTGCTGGGTGGAGTCAGCTCAGCCATCTCCAGCTCAACATCAGGAAGACTAAGGTGATGGTGATGGACTGCAAGCGATGGACTACAGGATCCGCAGGACAAAGTCTCCGAAGGTGTGCATGTTGAGATGGTACCGGCCTTCGAGTACCTAGGGGTAGTCAGGCACGACAAACTGCCGTGGGCTGTAAACAGGAACATCCTGTACGAGAAGCTCAACTATTTCATGAGGAGACTCAGGTTCTTTGGCGTAGGTGGTACGCTGCTATAGACTTCTGATGAGTCAGTGGTGTCAACAGCCATTCTGTATGCTGAGGAATGCTGGGCCAGCAGTGTGAAGGCAGCAGACCCCAGGAGACCTTAAGAGCGCCACAGGAAGGCAGCCTCATTGTTAACAATCAACCCTGACCCCCTTGAGGAGGCACTAGAGGGGAGAATGCTGACCAAGCTCTAAGCCATCGTGAGCAACACCTCCCTGTCCACTCCATGAGACTGTTCTGGCACAGAGAAGTGCCTTAGGCGAAAGGTTCATTGCCCCAAGGTGTACGAGGGAACGGCTTTCGTGCTGCTTCATTCCTGCTTGCATCGAAGCTTATAACACAGCCCTAGACTGAGTCTGCTAGCAATTACAGTTTATCTGTGGACACGTTTATTCTGTCCCTTTTCTGTCCATCTGTCCGTTTTTGCCATCAGATTCTGCGCTGATGTAAAATCCCAAATTCCCTCCAGGGATCAATAAAATTCCATCTCATCTTCCTCATCTCTCATGCATGATATATACAGATAATTTACAGGCACAGATGCACAGGCACATACAGGTATATGATATACTGTTTTAAAAAAAAGTGAGCGTGAGAGAGAGAGAGAGAGAGTGAGTGTGTGTTAGTTGCTGGTTCAAATATCACGGCTGACAGAGTGTTTTCACTTTTGCATCTTTAACCCCAGTCGCTCTAGGCTCAGGCAAACCCTGCTGTCTCCACTGTGGGTGCAGGTACATCAAGGAGGCATGGGCTCCGACCACAGACTCACCCTGTGGCCCGGGGGGAGGCCCGGATCGCACACCACGGCTGACACCATTCGCACCAGCAGATCCTGCACGGAGCCCATGCTGTCGGCCACGTTCAGCAGGCCCTCCTGCAGCACACCCAGGCCGGGCACGTCCATAGACACGTCGAAGCCCAGAACCTTCCCGAAGCTTCGCAGGAACTGCATCACCATCAGGCAGTCAGAGAAGGAGCTCCCAGGAAGCACGAGGCCTGGGATCCGTGACAACTCTGGGAGAGGCTGGATGACAAGAGATTCACAAAGGCTGTCACCCATACTGCCAGTTAACCTTAATTATACCTGCCTTTGCTTCTTTCATTAAATACTTTCCCACCAAGTGGGAAATTAACTTATAAATCTACTTGAACTTATAAGGAATTTCCTAAACAAACACCCTCTATAGAATCCCAAGTTATTTCAGAAAATTTTCAATTATTCCAGCCCCAAGACACTGTAAGCTCCAATAAGCTCAGTGCCAATGCTAGGATTTCACAACCATATTTATCCTGCCACCTGCAGCCACTTGAGGGCAGTATTCCGTACTAATAGCTTGCGTGTGTGTGTGCATCAAAAGGCGAAATGATGCCTTCTCGTAACAGTCTGTCAGAACGCAGCCCAGGAATGCGGCCTGGACATTAGTAAAGTATTCCTCGCATTCAGAACAGCAAACGGCCCCATCTGGGAATCTCGGGAACGTCCCCAAAAAAGCCAGCATTCTGACACTTGGTTATTGACCGACTCCATCTCTTTTGCGGAGAAGGGGGATGTGGCGCCCTCTATTGGCCACAAACATCATTACCTTGTGGTCCGCCAGACACAAATCCTCATTGGGCTTCTTCAGCTCCTTGGCCATTTCCAGTTCCAGCCTGCGGAGTTCCAGCTTCCGCTCCTTGTTGATCCGCTTTTCGTCACGTTTCTCCTGCTTCAGGCGCTCGCGCTCCTGCGGGGGTGGGGGGTTGGGGGAGTTCAGGTTTGACGGGGGCGGCCCAGGTTTACAGGGTGTGCCACCGTATGAGGAATTCCGTTTTTGCGGCTCAGCGGAATGCCGAGGGGCCTCCCGCACGTTCAGAGGGAAATCGCTCGGGGTGCTGCATTCTTAAGTTTCGTTCAGGGCCTGTACATTTAAATGAAAGGTGTCGGGAGGCGACGAAAATGTACGAGCCCCTAAGAGGAGGCGGTGGCTGACGCATAAATTACCTCTGCCTTCTTACGGGCCTCCATGGCCTTCATCAGCATCATGTGCTGCCGTCGCCTCTCCCGCTCCTGCCAGGGCAGGAGGACAAGCGTTAGGGGCTAAAGAGCTCAGGGGGACGGAAAGGGTGTGATGACACTGCAAAGGATGACAGCGTAATGTAGCACATTTAGCAATGGGGAAGGGGGATAGGGGCAGACAGGTCACATTGACAGCGGTCATGTTTATGTATTTTAGTTGAAACTTAGAAGCTGATACAATGACAACCAATAAGCAAAAATAAGGAGGGGGAAGCAAGAGACATGTAGGAGAAGCATACTCTCGGAGACGGGATCAGTCGTGGTGCTTCGGGATGAGCTGGCCGGTAGGAAGCGGATAGGGCTGCCCGTTACAGACTGGTTAACGTACGCTACCGAGAGGTTATTTGCTGTACAGTTTGGCGACAGGCAAGGCGTGCCTTCTAGTGGAAAAATATGAAGCCAATGAAGAAAGTAATGAGGAAATATCAGCGTCCAATGGCCATCTCAAGGGCCAGAGGGGCAAATGGGTCGGTGTCTGAAGGGAATTTCTCACTCGGCAAGTCCATCACTTTAACTGGATCTGGGCGACAAGCTGGTACTGTTAATAGCTCAAGGTCGACCGGGACACCACTATACGGTATGATCTCACCCAGGATGCTATTACATCGAATGTGGAGTGGGTTCATGGCAACTGCTGAAATTGCCCATTTTCAGCTGATCGTGATAATCAAGAGGGGCCTCGACTAAAATGGGGCCTCGACTAAAAAGAGGCGGGGGGGGGGGCAGGGGGGGGCAGACAAAAATCTGATAAATGACAGAATGCTTCCTTGATCATATGATCTTTTTTTTCTTTGGTAACAGGCCGAACGAGCAGGCGGGAGAGCAAGAGAGCTGCCATGGGTAATGGACAAAAGGGGGGGGGGACAGATGGATACAAAGTGCAAATGCCCACCCCCCCAGACTTCCAGAAAACAAGCACTTACAATCAGCAAAGAGACAAATACGAAACGTGATGAATGTTACATGTGCTTCCAGACTATGGGTGTCTGTATTATGGGCTTTGGCCCAATTCGCTAGCGAGTGAAGATGCCCGGCCTCTTGGCTTAAAAATTATTTTCTAGGGGGGGTCCCTCAGGTCCCCCCCCCCAGGAACACAGACAGCAGATGCAACTTTGCTGGAAAGCCATGCAGAGAAATGTAGTATGACAGCAGCCAGTGCTATGCTTCACGCATTGCTATGACAACCAGATCACAACCAGTTCACGATGCGGTGTTAGATGTACAAAAATAAACATACCCATACCATATCTAGTCTATGCCTCTCCAACTCCTGGTAGAAAGAGTTGGCAAAGTATTATGAAACAGAAAATCACAGAGTCATACGAACAAGGTTCATAAGAACAAAACAAAAAACAACCAACCCCAGAGGTAACCCAGTCCCCAAAAGCACAGAACATATAAAAGGGAAACAAGAGATTTAATAAAGCACTGATAAGTAGTTAGAGAGCCCCCCTTTTTCCAAAAAAAAAACAAAAAACAAAGTTTTAAACGGAATTAGAAAATCTGTATCTTTAACTCCATGCTACAGGTGCGTCTGGAGTGGATGGTACTCACCTGATGTTTCAGGATGACAGCCTGCTGCCGTCGCATCTCCTTCTCCTTGGAGCAAAAACAGGAGAATGAAAAATCTCACCCTCAACACAAACACACATTCATGTTCTCTCCTTTAAAAGCTGATACAAGCAGGCAGTTCAGTTCCTACAGCTAAACCTGCAGGCATACAGCTGAACCGGATCAGAGCCAATGTGACGGGAATTCATCTCTTTCTCCGTTTAGATGGAGAAGATCCACAGTTAAAATAAGTTGTAAAATTTAAATTTAAAAAACAATGAGCAAGCAATAGACGTGCATGACAGAGGTGCATGAATCAGCACTAGGTGGGTATCAGTTCTCGTCCATACCGCTCAGTTGTCAGATCATTGCCCCAAGTCTTTACGGCCCATCTAAACCGACCTTTGTTCGCTTCTCAGCTTCCAAAATTTTGGCATTGGCTGCTTCTTCCTTCTTCTTCCGTTTAGCCTGTGCATGCAAAACAGGTCTTCAGGTTATGCAAAAGCAGCAGTGAACTTCAAAACATCTCATTCGACAACGGCAGACATCTCACAGACAGACACAGGAAACAGAATGGCAGGAGACCACCGGGAATCGAGCTCGAAATGCTATTACTGGTTTACGTTAACACGTATATTAGATGTGAGGACTTTCCTTTAAACTATTACATACTTTAAGGCTATACATATACAAAACTACAACTCCTAAATTAATGTGATGGCAGAACATTTAAAACAAACCACAGGAAGAGCTTGACCACAATACATAAATCATTCTGCCCAAAATAAATGTGAAAAGACATGCCTGTAGAGACACAGGGCCTGTACCACGTGTTAGGGATTTTATAGATTTGGGATCTGTATAGCTATTTTAATGTCAGTTAAAAATGAATATGATATGTTAATGTTTAGTGGGACTCATGATATATTACACTGTCTTCAGAGCAAAATGACAATGTAAAGATAGTCTGCAGGAAGACCCCTTTGGGATCTAGCACAGGATGTGAAACTTAACTAGTGTCTTATGTTTTTCTTAAAATCTATTTTGATCCTTAAATGGGGGAGACAGGTCTGAGCATTACCCCTAACCCCCAACCATCGGGTCATAAAATACCAAACTGAGAAACAGATAAATTCCACATAATGCATTGCATATTAAATATGGAATTACAAACTGCAAGAAATCCTGTTAGGACTGGTTTGCCAGCCCTGTCAATTCCAATTTGATTTTGACCCACTAAAACACTTTGCCATGTTTATAACTTACATACGTATGGAAAACAGCTTTTTATGGTAAACTATGGACAATCTTTTATGCATAATTTAACCATGGTTTGAAGGGGTAAAAGCAGAATTAATACTCATTGACAGCCCACAGAGAATAATTCAGCATTAGTCCCATGCAAAATGACGCGGAAGGCCTAACCCGAAACAGGACGAGATGATATAAAAACGGCCGTATCCGAAAGTGCCCTCCACCCCCGATTCATCTCCTGCAGAACCTACTTCGAGAATCTGCTGAGCGCGAAGCTCCTTCTCCATTCTGATCTGCTGAATCCGCTTGATTTTCTCCTTCAAAAAAATAACATAAAATAAAAAGAGCAGGAAAACTATCAGTAAGAAGTGTCATCAATCACATTATTCCAGTCCTGAATACGAGTGTCACACTGCTTGAATAAGCGTTGGGGGGGGGGGGGGGCAGCCACATGACACTGGAGGCATACATAAGAATAAAAATGTTCTATATACAAATAATTTTTTCACATCGCCCTTTATACAGCAGTGCTGGTATGTGACTGTGTGTGTTCTTGTACTGTAAATATTGCATGCCCACACTTAACATGCCTGCACATCTGTTTAAATAATGTATATATTATTTATGTACATACATCATACACACACAACAAACAATGGAACATATAGAACTACAGCTTCCCAGGTGTATCCTATGCTTATATATCTCCTATCCTATATATTTCACTTGTTTTTCTGATGGTTTTATCCAAAGTGACTTACACTACATGGAAGAGCTACAGTTCATATACACTCTGGGATTTGAACCCATGGGATTCGAACCCATGACCTTTGCATTGCTAGCACAATGCTCTATGTGTCGAGCATGCTTATGTCTTCACCTGCTGCTTCAGTATCTTGATCTGCTCCTTCTGTTTCCGCTTCTCTTCAGCAGCCATGATTGCTGAAAAAGAGCAGAGAGGTGCTGGTCTGCGGCTTGGTGCGCGGTTGGAGGGCAACATTTTACCGGGGAAAGGGGGCGGCCATACCTTGTTGCTTGCGAGCTTCTTTGGCCGCCCGCGCCAGGGCTTGCTTTTCAAGTTTGCGCATTAGTTTGATTTGAGCTGCTTGACGGGCTATTTCTGTCGACGAAGGAGAAGAGGAAGAGTTAGCTCAGCCATTGGCCGCAATTCACAGAGCATTCAACAGGGCGGCGACGTTCACCTTGGGCTTCCAGTTTCCGGAGGAGCTTGGCATCAGTGGACCTGGGCAGCTCGCCCTCCCCTACGTTGGGAGGCCGGCCTTTACGGCGCCTGGCCCGTGAGCCATCTGCCGACTGTTCTTGGCCATCCAGATTCGGGGGACGCCCTCGGCGACCCTCCATCGCCATGACGTGAGGGAGAAGTTCCTCCTCTGTCAGCAATGTCCACTGCAAGCCCTAAACCGAGAGACATGGGGGGGAAGGTTCACAATAAGGCACTTCATGGCCCACTCCAGTAACTGAAAGCTTACCCCCCTGCTTCCCTGACCATGGGAGACGTCCAAGAGGAGGCACCTTTCAACAAGACACTATTCATCCAGGCTGAATCACCTATTATCCTCAATATACTTTACATCTATATTTCATTCTTTATACTGTTCTGCCAAGACACAAAAACAGTAACAGAGAAGAATAGAAAAATAAACTTTGACAGGCAGGCACTTTTATTTAACGTTCTGCCTGGTCTTTTCCATTCCCAGCGTACGCTAAAGCTTCTCTGTCCAGTGCCTCAGAGTTCCACTCCCTCACATCTTTAGAACTGCATTACACAGTTTACCTGCAAAAGCAAACTGATTCAACCATCGCTGTACCGCAAATATGGGTCAGAACTAAAAGGACGGGGGGTTCTGGAATAACGCTTCTCTTAATGTGGAAGAATAAAAAAAGAAACGGAGAATAGATATAAAAACATTCACCTGGGGTCCATCTCTGGCTTCATAGAAGTCACCAACCCTTAATTTTGCAATGAAGCTAAAATTATCGCGTGTGATGTCAGTTATTCCATTTCTGGATAGATACTACAGAAGAGAGAATAATGGCTTTGGTGAGACAAAGATTTTCAGAGTTCAGGCAGAGTGTGACACTGATAGCAACCTAATAGGTTTTTAGGCCCAGTTAAAATGGCACGGTAAGCTAGCAAGTTCCTCTAGTGACCCTACTGTAACTACCCTTAACCAGTTCCGGTGCCGATGGACGGGTCCTTCTTGGAGGTTACCTTTACGACATCTGGGTATTGACGTAGCTTCTTCCCACAGGGGGCGTAGTACGCCACGTTGCCCTGAAGGCGGGCCGTTGAGGTTTCGGATTCGGGTTTCCCTCCGCCACCTGGGTGGAGACACGCTAATGTCATACAACACTCTGGCAGGAAGGACTCTCCATTTCAGCTCGCTAGTAGAAAACATCAGCCAGCCATGCTGAGCTCTCAGTCTGACCCTGCACCTGTTTATCAATATTCCCTCAAGCTGTCTAGCTTAAGCACCTGTCTACTGGGTACAGCACGGCTTTCTCTCCAAGCTGAAGGCACACAAACTTTTCTCCAAACACACACAACAGCATCTACTAAGGCCTCCTTTATAGACCCCAGTTTTACGTAACATATAATGTTCATAATACCTTTACATGAAAACACACCAACTAAAATCATTTTTAAATATCAAGAACCTGTTTTTTTGTTATTATTCACACAAGCCACGGTCACAAACTAGATATATTTCACTGATGAAGGCCTCATCACAGAATTCTGGCTCTTTGGGTCTCTGGGACAATGTCAGTCAGAGTTTATCTTGGGGCACTTTATCTCCACCCAGATGTGATTCAAAACGCAACACCTGAGACCGGCTCCATGCGACAGAAGACAGGCGTGTCTCCTGCCTCCCATTCTGGCGAAAACGACGGCCGATGACTCAGACGAACAGCCCTGATTCAAATGGCTTCATGTGAGAACAAGCTCACTGGAAAAGAGAGAACTACTAATCCCAGCAGAAGTCTTACAGTGGCAGTGAATCGGTCAAAGGCTGTATACTGTGTATGTCCAATGAAAACCACGCATGTATACTTCATGACAATTGCAACAGGACTACACCTATGCCCCTCCTTCTAAAGATAGTGTTTGACATCTAAGTTTCCGATAAAAATATGTTTTATGGAGTCATATGTTTAGTGCAAACATAAATACTAGTTAGTTAACGTTTGTATTCACAATGGTCCTTTCCACAATTTCTTTATATTGCTAATTTTAGCAACTCAATGGCATTGGCTAGATAACTAACATCACTGTTAATTGTGAACAGAAAGTAAGATTAGTTAATGTGTTGCAGACACTGATGAATCTACCTCATCGACAACAATCCACAAAAGTCCATTTAAAACATTAAACTGTTCACTGACAGCTGTGTAACTCTACGTTTCTCTCTGTGGTGCTAAGGGTGTCTCATTATGTAATTTTAGGTTAATTTTGTAAAGTAGTTTCTGAGAAAATGTGTTTTTTTTCATGATCCTGAAATAATGGGTTTTTAGAGATACATGTTTTTTCATTGGACAGCAGCGATATGCAGAACTGGAACATATTTCCCATCCGTGGTGATGGAACAGGATATTTATGGAAATAATACTGCCAGGCCCCAGTTCTGAGAGCTGCCAGTGATTCGGTCCAGACAGGAAAGATCAAGAGGCTAGCTGTTTAACACTAGAACTGCCAAATCTACGCAAATTTGCGTAAATTCCCTGGGCCTTAACACCTACTAGCATCCCTGCTGAGAGTTTCAGTTTCTTGGGCCATTGTCCTCCTGCTTTTGTTGTGCAAACACACCCATTACCTGTGAGGCCTGGCACATTTGCATTTTTTTACTCAGAGCAGCTAAAATCCAAGGCAGGCTAAACCTCTGTGTGTGACATGGAAACCTTCACAAAAGTCTGCCATATCTATACCAAATATCCCACACGCTGACTGACCTGCAAATATGAAAGACACACATTCACAAAATATATGGAAGCACAAGTCTGTTTTATTTATAAAAAAAATTGAGTGTTTCAAACTTTGCAGTGTTTGCAGACCCAGTGACCATCATCCCTGCATTTGGCGCAAGTGAATTTGTAACACTTTGCACTGGTAAACCTGCTGCGGTTTCTGTTGCAGTTCTCCTGTACCTGACACTGAGTTGTCCATACAAGTCCTGGCACAGCAGCAGCCTTCCTCTGTCCCCATAGCCTTTTGTGGCATAAATTGGCAATGGAGTTCCTTGGCTAGATGACTCAAAAATAATCTTCTTTTGCCTTCCCACCCTGTACATGCCTTGTACAGAACGTAGGAATTTGCCACCACCAGGTCCAGCATGTTGTAAAATACAGCTACTGGCCACCTGCATGTTGCTGCTCTTACGGAATACATGCGCGCCATTTGGTCCAACACATTTACACCACACTATAACAGCAGAGAGAGTCATGAGTGTATTTGCTTTTTTCTACCTTCTTTCTATATAGGCCTGTATAGTACATATCAGAAAACATTGTAGCACTGATGTAAAATTATACACACATTCACATACCTTGCATATGGTTATAGTCTGTTATCGTGTTGGGTTTCCTCTTTCTGCCTTCACAGATCGCCACATCTTGGTCCAAGGAACTCAGAACACACACAATCTTGTTTTTTTAGGTGCATAAATTGTCAAGGAGACACTGCCACTTCTAAGCACTGATGCGGAGAATTCCTCTTGCTGTGCAGTGTCCTTTGAAATTGGAGGAAGTTCATACCAAACTTTATTCCCTGTGCTCAGTAGTGTTGTTTTGCGCTGAAGCAGTCTGTGTGACAGTGCCAGTGAGGTGAAGAAATTGTCCGTTGTGACATTTCTCCCGTCATCCAGAAATGGCTCCATCAGACTCATGACCATGTTCTCTGCCAGCCTCTCCCTTTTCTGGTGACTGGGGTCCTTTCCCAAGTTAGGGGACATGTTGCAGACGTATTTGGTCTCCAAATCCGTGGCCATCCAGAACTTGATCCCAAATTTGTCCGGCTTGGATGCGATATACCAAGTGACATGGAATGGATCCACATCTACTCCACGTTGTCTTTCCACCGGTGTCCCTCAGGGCTCGGTTCTTGGCCTTCTCCTATTCTCCCTCTACACTAAATCTCTTGGCGAAGTTATATCCTCACATGGCTTCTCCTACCACTGCTATGCCGATGACACTCAACTCAATCCTCTCCTTCCCTCCCTCAGACACTCATGGTCTCCACTAAGATCTCTACATGCTTGGCAGACATCTCATCTTGGATGACCACTCACCAGCTAAAACTCAACACTAGTAAAACTGAGTTGCTTTACATCCCGGCTGACTCATCCCCCCTCCAGGACCTTGCGATCTCTTTGACAACTCCCTGATCCGTCCTTCGGTTTCTGCTAGAAACCTTGGAGTTACCATAGATGATCGGTTGTCATTTTCCTCACATATCGCCAGTCTTTCTCGCTCTTGTCGGTTTCTCCTCTTTACATCAGGAGGATACGTCCATTTCTTTCCACCCAGGCTACCCAGATACTCGTCCAGTCCCTCGTCATCTCACGCCTTGACTACTGCAACTCGCTTCTAGCGGGTTTACCACTGAGCGCCATCCGTCCCCTCCAACTGATTCAGAATGCAGCTGCTCGTCTTGTTTTCAACCTTCCCAAGTTCTCCCACACCACTCCTTTGCTGCGCTCCCTCCACTGGCTTCCTGTAGCTGCACGCATCAGATTCAAAAACACTGATGCTCGCATACAAA
The DNA here is from genome assembly GCF_023856365.1 of Brienomyrus brachyistius. Lineage (NCBI taxonomy): Eukaryota > Metazoa > Chordata > Actinopteri > Osteoglossiformes > Mormyridae > Brienomyrus > Brienomyrus brachyistius. The sequence goes on along the minus strand of NC_064533.1, from coordinate 44,290,910 downwards.
GCCAAAAATTCTCTGGCACCATCCTACCTAAAGGACCTCATCACACCCCGCTCTGCACCACGATCTCTCCGATCCTCCAGCACTGCTCGACTGGTCCCACCTCACCTCAAGGCACAAGGAAGACACGCATCTCGGCTCTTCTCTGTCCTGGCACCTAATTGGTGGAATGAACTCCCCCTAGATGTCCGAACAGCTGAATCCTTGAATGTCTTCAAGCGACGACTCAAAACTTTTCTTTTTCAGAAATACCTGACGTAGAACTTCTATATTCTTACTCGACTCTTTTTCTGGTGTGTGTTTTAAAAAATAAAATAAAATAAAAATTCTGCACTACTCAATGGCGTTCTCAGAGATAGTATTCGTAGCTGGGGTCCTTATTGAGCTAGCATCGGAAATTCATTGCAGAGTCTCAAAGCACTTATGTAAGTCGCTCTGGCTAAGGGCGTCTGCCAAATCCTGTAAATGTAAATGTAAATATACTGCATGGACAATGAACCTTGGTCGAGAACAGCTGTACATCTATGTTCATGTGTTCTCCTGGAGTGAAACTTTCAGCACAGTTCTTGGTGAAGGCTGGCAGAGAACGTGGTCATGAGTCTGATGGAGTCATTTCTGGATGACGGGAGAAATGTCACAATGGACAATTTCTTCACCTCACAGTCACTGTCACACAGACTGCTTCACTTTACTGGGCATGGTGAATAACGTTTTGCCGTGAACTTCCTCCATTGGCCAAAGGACACTGCACAGGGAGAGGAATTCTCCACGTCAGTGTTTAGAATGGCGCGCATGTATTCAGTACGAGCAGCAACATGCAAGTGGCCAGTAGCTGTGTTTTACAACATGCTGGACTTGGTGGCCGTGAATGCCTACGTTCTGTACAAAGCATCTACAGGGTGGAAAGGAAAAAGAAGATTGTTTCCGATTCTTCTAGCCAAGGAACTCCATTGCCAAATACAGGGATGATGGTCACTGGGTTTTTCAAACGCTGCAAACACAGACTTTGAAAGATAGACAGACTGTGTGGGACAGTAACCACTGAGACAAAAGGCAGAAAGATGACGAAGAGATGAACCTGGAACTGAGGCACGGATACATCAATTTTTACATGAACAGCCAAACATGCAAAGCTGGAGAGATCACACAAAAACAAAATTCACTTTTGGTGTTATAATTCAGTGATGGCCAATGAAAATGAAATGACATTTTATTCTGTATGTGTATGAGCATGTCAAAAACCATGGACCATGACTTCACTTATGACATTATATACAAACATGCATTGGAGACTGAAGTGTTAGCATGTTTTCATTTTATTCATTTCATTCTATTAGCAACTTTTCATTCTATTTTCACTCAATTTGTTTTATAACACAGACTTGTGTTTCCATATATTTTGTGAATGTGCGTCTTTCATATTTGCAGGTCAGTCAGCGTGTGGGATATTTGGTATAGATATGGCAGACTTTTGTGAAGGTTTCCATGTCACACACAGAGGTTTAGCCTGCCTTGGATTTGAGCTACTCTGAGTAAAAAATGCAAATGCGCCAGGCCTCACAGGTAATGGGTGTGTTTGCACAACAAAAGCAGGAGGAGGATGGGGCTGAAGACCTGCGAAAATCACAGCAGGGGTGACAAACACCTTGGGACTCTCAGCAGAGAATAAAAACTTGGTAAATCTAGTGTTAAGATGGTGAGGGGGGCACAGCCCTCCGCTTTGTGGGCCTGCCTTCCACTCTCTGCTTTCCTGTCCCCTGTTCCCTTTAGCTCTCTTACCTCTTTCTCTAAAATGTCACCAGACACTTCTATCACAGCGGCGCCGGGAGTAACTGCCTGCTGACATAAACTGCCTCAGAGGTACCGGGAGATCAGTCCCTTTGTGAAGGTGCACCTGCTGTTTGGTGATATGGTGCTGGTGCGGGGATTTCAGGCGGCACATTTGGGGCAGCGTTTGGCTTGGAGGGCTAAGCCTCTGTGCCTGTGATCAGAAGGCCGCCGGCCTCAGCGAATCAGTCACGTCCGTGGGCCCTTGAGAAAGACCTTTGACCCCCAGCTCCATGGGTGCCGCTGCAGGCCGCTGACCTTTGACCCCCAGCTCATGGGCGCCGCTGCAGGCCGCTGACCCTTGACCCCCAGCTCCATGGGCACCACCGCAGGCCGCTGCCCGTCCCTGCCAAGCTTGCTGTCCCTTAATATCTGTCTGTGAACCTGTGGAGAGCATGATGCTGTAGGCAAAAAGAGAATTTCCCCAGGAGAGACCAATAAAATGAAAAACAATTACTATTAAATTTGTTCAGGTAAGACGCAGTGAAACGGCTGAACTGTAGTTCAATTGCTTGACATACAGGATGCATGGTCGAAAAAATAAGGATGTGCAGTCAGAAGTAGGGGGTCTGTCCTCCTCTGTGACCAGACCAGTAAGGGGTGACCCCCCTCCCAAACTGACCGTATTAGACAGTGAATGGACATAAACTGTATATTCAATATGGCCACTGTCATGTTTATGTAGGAGTTAGAGCCTCTTAATCCCAGAGGACATTTATCCACCGGCTCATTCTGCCACGGTGTCCTGGAGAATGTTACTGGGAATCATTCCTGCCTGCTGCTGTCAGACACCACAAGGCCCCCGCCCACTCGCCCTCTGCCGTAACGCGTCAGGAAGCAGTCCATCTTACAAAAGTGAAGTCCGGCACTTTCCGCATTCTCTCATGTCACACTCCCTCCGCGAATTACTTCTTCCCCTCTTGACATTTATTTATTTCATCAATATTTAATATTATCCTCTTTCTGAGGATTCCGTTTGTGTGCATTTTTTTGTTTGTTTGTTTTTGCCCTGAATGTATGTTAGTCTTTGCTCTACATGCTCACTGCTGTATGCAGTATTATTTCCCTCTGGGATCAATGAAGTTGATTCTAATTCCAATAGGCAGTAACGTACAGATGGAGTATCGTGCCTGGGATGTTGGGCCCTCACTCGCATTGCAGCTAATGCCTTGAGGTCTTCTGAGCACTTCTGATGCACATGTTGGCCTTGGCCTGTCCTCTCCTCTTTCTGTCACTGCGCATCTCCCATTTTTGCCGTCACTGCCTCCTGGCTCTAACGCCAGCCATGTTCAGTGCCTCCCTCACCCCCCCGAAGCAGTGCTTTCCTGTCTGGTTCATGGGGAGCCACAGTCAGTCCATGTTTTTGCTCCCTCCAAGCTCATTGCCAGACAGTTCACATTTTCGCACCGGGACCTGGGAGGGAGCAAAAATGTCGATTTTTGTCTGCGGGTCCCGAGGCCGGATTGGGAAATGTTGCCCTAAAGGTTTACTTTCCGAGTGCCAGTCTGAAGTATTATAGGATGTTTTTCTCTGATTCTATAGGCATCCAGGCCGATGCTCTGTGTCATGCATGTTTGTTTGTACATAGTCCTAATGGAATGGATTCACCAGATAAACGAACGTGAACATTCGTTTTGTGTCCTCAGGTGGCAAAGGCAAAGGGGATCTTGAAGAACTTCCTCATCGAGCCGTTCGTGGCGCATAAGCAGGTGACCGTGCTCTGCTGTCTTGCTCTGTTGGTGCTCTCTGAGAAGCGCGTGTGTTGTTCCGGTTCTGGGATTTTTGTGCATGGTTAATAAGACCTAACTTGTTTCATGCTGGATATAAACTGGGTTGGATAAAGAAGGGGTTCTCAACCGGTCTGTGGGCAGTATTCTCCTAGGCCATGGGATACTGGGTGATTTTGGGGGGGTGGTTAATTTCCTAAAATTACCTATATATTTTCAAGCTATACCTTTTTTTTTTTTTTTTTTTTTTTTTTTTTTTTTTTTTTTTGACATGCCAGCACCCATCCCCATCAGATCAAAAGTTTTACTGGTCCCAGTGAAAAGACTGAGAACCCCTAGGCTGAAGAATCACGTCTTTGTTCATTAGTCACATAGTGAGAATAAGAAGGTCCCTTACTGAGAACCTGGGTCATAATGTCAGCCTCTCCGCGGTGTCCCTCAGGAGCAGAATTCTACATCTGCATCTATGCCGCCCGCGAGGGTGACTACGTGCTCTTCCACCACGAGGGCGGCGTGGACGTCGGTGACGTGGACGCCAAGGCCCAGAAGCTTCTGGTGGGCGTGGACAAGAAGCTGACCGAGGACGCAGTCAAGGGACGCCTTCTGACGCACGTTCCTGCAGACAAGAGAGAGTGAGTAGACCCGCTTAGCAGGGGGGATTCTAGAATTTTATTTTTTTTTTTAAGATGGGGGAGGAAGGTTATAAGAGGGGCCATAATTTAGAAAGTGGGGCCAAGATTTTCGTTAACTATTCAAAGCATTTGATTGGCTGAGGTACAGGGGATGGGCCACTCTTGTAGCCAATCAGCTGGGGCTTGTGCTTCAGTGGCCCCGCCCCTTTACACACCCTCTCACCCTATTAGTGGCTGGAGCAGATCTTCAGGGACAGGATTTCAGGTCCAGTTAGTGGCAGAGAAGAACAAAGCCCCTCCCTTTCCAAGCCTTTAGGCCCTGAAGGATCCTTAAACGCAGTTCCCATAATTAAAATGCCTTAAAAGGAGGTGACAATAACAGTGTGTACTCATATATTTTTTTTATATGATGACACTCTTGGAGACCTTCCTTCCATTAACAAAATGAAGCCTTGCCTTCACGTCCCCCTCCCCACCAAGGGTGCAGTCTGAGCGTGTCCCTGGAGTAGATCATTTTGATAAGTGTGTGCAGAAGCCACCATCAGCCCCCTCAATCTGTTTTGCCCCCCCCCAACCCCCGGCTGGCAGATCCCCCCGACAGTAGGTCCTGGCTGCCTGCGTTGGCTGACATTGAGAAAGATCGCCCCCCCCCACCCCCCCCAACTGGCATGTCACCCACCAGAGTCTAGCTGCCAGTTCTGCCTCTGGAGGACTCATAAATCCCAGACGCGGAAGCTGAGTCACCCCCCCCCACCCCCCTGCACCCCGTCTTTGAGGTTAATGGCTTGTTGGCTCCCGGTTTGCGGAGAGACTGAAATCTACGTCGCGCGACTCCGCCAGACTGACGTTCACCCGCTTCGTGCCATAGCTTCGCGCAAAAACCCTGACGGATCGAGCAGAGCTTTTAGTTCAGTTTGTGGCCCCTAGCAGGGCCCTTAGCGCCCAGGGGCCGTCTGACCCTGCCTTCTCAAAAACAGACATCGCTTTAGTTAATAGGATCGACTAAATAAATTAAATGTAAATGTCACCTAACTCAGATGGCCTCCTTTTGAACACGTGCGCTTTGGCTGTATTCAGGATTGGAAGATTGATTCTTATTGGGTAATATGATTTAAACAACCATAAAGGTATTACCATTGTTATTAGTATAAAAGGCACCTGGAAAGGAGAAGCGGAAACAGCAGCGTAATGCATTTACATAATACCAATATCAAATCAAATAGGATCCGGAATTGTTAAGGCAGTGGTGTAGCAAAATGGATCGGAGTGGGCGTGTCCTGCTCGGAAGGCTGTGTTATTTTGCTGCAGTGAATTATGGGTACAGATGGGAGCCACACTGCAGTTATCGGGCAGGATCTGGAGACTGGAAGCAGGGAATGGGTAGAGTGTTTGGGTACGCAGGGAATGGGTAGAGTGTTTGGGTACGCAGGGTTGGGGTGACTAAGCTCTGCTTTATTCCATCCTACAGGGTCCTGGCTAGTTTTGTGGTGGGGCTCTTCAACCTGTACGAGGAGCTGTTCTTTACTTACCTGGAGATTAACCCACTGGGTAGGTACTGCCTCTTACAACAGCTGTACACCCTGGAGGAGCAGTCAGGCCTGAATGTCCTGGCTTAACCCGCAGCCGCAACATGGTAGCGGATCTCTTGAGGCGTCTGTCCGCCTGGTGACTTGATCACCCTCTGAGCCCCCTCTGGGTAGGAGGAGCTCCTTTAGACGCTCATCTGAGGAACTCTCTAGGAAAGAGCACAAGTACAGATGCTGGAAGCGCTTCAGGTATACGGAGCTCACAGGAAGTCTTGGAGCGCTTGATTAATACTGTAAAAATGTTGCAAATTTATTAGCTTCATAACAATAGTACATTAACAAGCAGTGTTTAACATCTGTACATATCTTCTTCACACACATTATCTTTTTATCAAGTGTCATAATTTTTTTGACTAAATCATTCAGTTCTGTTTTTGCCATCTTGCTCCTAATTGAAATTGAGGTTGTCTTCCAAGGGGACACTAAACACAGATGTTTGGTGTTTTGTTATTGAAAAGGTGTTGCTAATTAAAAAGCACCCAGTGATGCTTGCCAGTTAATTATTATTTTTTTTTTACTTCTGAACAGCTTTTCTAGAACCATAATTTGGGTTTCAATGTCTTACTACTTGAAATGAATGTTTCACTTAAAACTACTAATTATTTCTAATATGACTTTTTTTTTAAAAAAGATGAATAAAGTACAGTAGTAATTTGTTATAGCGCCTATTATTTTGCAATATATTTGCTGTATTAAGCAAATATCCCATGTCTTTCTGTGAGCTCTGTGTGTTAAGTAGCCCCTCATCCCACCTGAACAGAAAACACAACCTCAAGCATAACCTGAGTATTTTTGGATACCAGTTAGAATAGGAAGGATACACGTTATCCATAATGAATGACTCGGCAGTGTGATGAACCTGCATGCCGTTGGAAGGTGGTTCAGAGAGCAGGCCGGCTTGGCTGCCTTTGATGGTCTCCTACAGGCTCAGTGTAGATGGCTGTGTCTTCAGAGCCCTGAATCAATGCGGTGGCTTTGCAGATCTGAGATGCTGCCTGTCAATTCGCTGGGTTCATTGCTGGTGACTGCAGGTTCAGGACAGTGACTCTTAAAGCACCACCAGCTGTGCGACTGTGTTCCTGGTGCTAAACACTGTAGAGAAATGTTATACAGGTATAGGAATAAGCAACCATGTGTTTTATTCTTTGACAGTCAGACATGGGCAGACAGAGCTGATGTATCCGTCCATCCATCCATCCATCTCTCTGTCTTCTAACCACATATTCCGGTCATGGTCACAGGGTAACACACATCAGTCAGAGAGAGATAAATCAGCACACCTCTTGCTGTTTTTACTGCCCGCATCCACAAATCTCTGCCCCGCCCGCAGTCTGGATGTTTTCCTGACCGTTTCTATCGGACCTTCCATCATCCCCTGATCGTACATCAGGCCTGTCCCTTTTAACGGAGCATGTTCTACCAAATAGCATCAGATTGCCCGCCTCCCCATTTATGATTAACAGAACCCTTGCCCTGGCTCCCTCCCTGTCATTCCCCCCCCCCCAGCTGTAAGGGGGAAGGGGGCTGTCTCAGATGTATGATGTTGGTGGCCCTGGTTTTGCTTCAGATGCCTCGTCAGGAAATCCAGGAGTCTTAACATCTGCATCTCAGAACATTCAGAGGCCCTGCAGGAGTTACTCGGACACCTTGCCCCAAACAGGCGTTTTTAAGGGATTGGAATTGGGATTATTTTTCGTATCTTCACATTTATGGTGTACATTTACGAAACAGGTTCATGTAACTTCTGGTCCGGTTGAGGGTCTTGCTCAAGGGTCCAGGTTGAAATCACTCGGTAACAGCCATGGCATCCTAGCTTACTGGGTTAAAGTTTTCTTGCCGCATCGATTGACTTCTCTGCAGATGATCACGATGATTTCCGATGGCACCACGAACAAACCGTAATTCCCGATGGTTCTCTCCCCATCTGCCCCCCCCCAGTGGTCACCAAGGATGGCGTCTTTGTGCTGGACATGGCGGCAAAAATCGACGCCACCGCCGACTACATCTGCAAGGCGAAGTGGGGCGACATAGAGTTCCCCCCCCCGTTTGGGAGGGAGGCGTACCCCGAGGTGAGTCTCCCCGGTCCAAACAAGAAACTTCTAGTTGATCGTTGGTCCCACGCTTCTCATGCCTGATACTGCAGATCAGCTGGCCGAGAATCTGCTTTTGTTTGACAGTGACATTATAGATAGATAGATATATACTTTATTGTGCCCATAGGCAAATTGGACTATTTCAAGTAGTAATAAATTGAGATCCAGTGGGATGTTGGTGGTAAATGAGGGATATTCAGGCCTGAAAGAACATCCTCGTTTGTATTTGCCAGTTAAAAATCCAAAAGCTAGGAAGTCGTCCATCATAAAACCGTGGCAGGAACATTTATGAGCCGCACTTCATCTCCTGTGCACCAACCAGTTGGTGGAATTAGTTGCTTTGGCCAATATCCGGAGACGCCGCGCCCACGTCCCTGTCTCGGGGGGTCATCGATCAGAGAGAATGAGCTCCGCTCTGTGGTAAATCCCCCCATGACTCATCTGTAGAAGGAGGTCTGATTTGCAAAGCAATGCCATAAATGCCAACTATGAATATAAACTGGCTGTCAGGGATGCCGGTGAAGCGAGACGGACGACCTCTGGGTCACGTTTGACTGCGTGAAGCGGAAGACGTCAACCTCGAATCGTATGTCGTGTTGACAGGTTGTGTCATCGTTGGGTTTGGTTAATTTGGTTGACAGTCGAAAGCGACGCCCCCCCCCCAGTCATTCCATTTGATTTGCCCCTGAGCCCGATGAGGGCAGTTTCAGGAAACCTGACTGCTTCCAAGTCAGGTCAGAAAATATATGGAAGATGAGGTGATGGAGTTTGGTTAAGCATAAACACCACCCTTTAAGATGAGCAGCTTCTGTTAACTGGCCATGTAGACCTCCAAGACTCTGTGTTTCCCCGTCGCGGAGCAGCAGACAAACTACGTCTGTTTCTCCACCCTTATTCTGTGCCGAACTCATCATTTCCCTTCTCCGTAATGGTATTTGGAAAGATGATTTTTCATTATTCATTTAAATTACCAAATACTTTTAGCTAAGGTAGTTTTATAGCTAACTGTAGCTACTTATAGTTTTAGAAATTGGTGTACTGTATTAGAGTTAATTACAGGTCCAAAGTGAGGCCCGGTTCTGTAGCAAATGTCCACTCAACGGCCATAAAGCAAGAGCAGGTTTGTGTCGCGTTCGTGGCCCGTGAGTGACCTTGTGTCTGGTTCTGACTTTGGCCACCCCAGGAGGCCTACATTGCCGACCTGGATGCCAAAAGTGGTGCCAGTCTGAAGCTCACCCTGCTCAATCCCCGGGGGAGGATCTGGACCATGGTAGCAGGAGGGGGAGCGTCCGTGGTCTACAGGTACCGTCTGACAGTAGTGGTGTTCTTTGCACTCGTGACCTCACACTCTGCCTCCGTTGCTGTTTTCCCTCTTCATGACCATCTCTAACATCAAATCCACCCTATCCAGAAAGCACTACAGCAGTGTTTCCCAACCCGGTACTCGCAGAACCTCAGACAGCCCACATTTTTGCTCCCGGGAGCTGGGAGGGAGCAAAAATATTCAAACATCTGTGGCTCCCCCAAGGACCAGACTGGGAAACGCTGCGCAACAGGCTTTGTCTTTATTGACAGGGTACTAAGTAGGGTACACTGCTACCTCACACCTTCATGGCTGGGATTCTCCCCACGTTTGCTTGGAGTACGCCGGAGACGTCTCACAGTCCAAAGACATGCAGTTAGGCTATTTGGGGTCTCTAAATTACCCACAGTCCTGTGATGAATTGGTACCCCAGCCTTGTGCCTTGTGCTACCTGGACTCCAGCCCCTCTATTTCAATACTGTGTCTCTAAATTTTCCTTGAGTGTGTTTGAGCTATGATGGACTGGCATCCCATCCTGTGCTCGCTAGGATAGACTCCAGGGTCAAAGTTGATGGATGGATAGATAGATGCATAGATTAAAACGCCAGCACTTAATCTGGGGCTGTTTGGGCACCATATTGATTTAGCCACCATGATTTCCAGTGAATGTGAGTCCAGGCAAATTTGTACTATTTATGGAGTTTTTTTTTTGCAGGTTTCCAGTCTCTAAAGACCGGCGTTCATGCACTGATTCTGGAGCCTCGGTTTTTAATTTCTCCTGAGTATTTTGTGTTTTGCAGTCGGATTTTATTGTAAATTCGTGGTCTCTCTGCTGGTCTCCCATAAGACCCTTCTCCTAAAATGCTCCCGTTTTAGAAAGGCGACACAGATGAAGTAAGACATGAAACAGGTTGCAGGTCTTTCATTTTCCCCTGGATCTAATTCTGCGTGCGTCATATATTCACCGCACAGAAGGGCCAGCGCCTAATTAGTGCGAGTCCTCAGCTGTAACTTCTGAAATTTGGGCACAGATGCGGGACAGACTGACAGTGGAGCGGCGAATCGCAAAAACATCTCATTTAGTTAAAAAGAGAAACATGAAATGCCGCACAGTGGCATATAAATGGGAAGACGGAGGGATTTCTGGGTAATGAGCCATCTGGCAGAGAAGTGATGTTTGGAGGTGCTGTATCGTGACTGATTATGCCTGCTGCAGACCAGAGGGTCTGTGGCAGGCTATCATGTGGAGGGGAGTTAATTAGCGGAACTGGGAGGAATATCTGATCAATCCCATAATCCCCAGAACGGCATGACATCATCTCCTGTGAAGGGATAGCTAATAAAGGAAAATATCCAGGATGTTAATGCGGGTCTTGATTTATAATAATAATAATAATAATTAGTATGCTATTAATATAATAGTAATAACTCGCTTGATTTATATATTTCATTTGTTGTCCAATGTAATGATGTCCAACGTAACAATATCCAATTTGTAACAATTGTGACTATTTACTGTAGATGGAATACTCCCATTCTCCTCTGCCTACGAATAGCATTTGACCAATGAAAAGATGTTTTATGAATTAATTTACTTAAACAGTATAAAGATAAATACTAATTAACATTTGTATCCATGATGGTCTTTTGTATGGATAACTTAATATCGCTAATTTTAACAAGTTAACGTTAAACGGCTAGATAAGTTAAAAAAAAAATGTATATATTGTAAATATAAAGCTAGATTAATGTTTGGTCTTTACATCAAAATGAAGTATCTTGTTGACACTGACCTATTTGCCTCGCTTACAACAATCCACATAAGTTCATTTTAAACATTAAACCGTTCACTGACAGCTATGTAAAGATCGTTTTCAGTTTGGGGTGCTGAAGATCTCAATATGTTATCAGTTTAGGTTTAAGTGTTTTTTTTTTCTTTTTTGAGAAAATGCATTTTTCCCATCCTTCCATCTATTTCCCCTGACTGCTTATCTATTACTAGGTCATAGTGAGTCTGGAGCCTATCCCAGCACATACAGGGAAAAAGGCAGGGGACACTCTGGATGGGACGCCAATCCAAGGCAAGACCTGTTTATAGGATGTAAACAGCTCTTACTTCCTGTAACCCCCTCGCTCCCCCTCCCCTGCAGTGACACCATCTGTGATCTGGGTGGGGTCGACGAGCTGGCCAATTATGGGGAGTACTCGGGCGCACCCAGCGAGCAGCAGACATACGACTACGCCAAGACCATCCTTTCCCTGATGACGCGAGAGAAGCACCGTGATGGTAATCCCACCCTGATGTGGCACTGCGCTGCTCCACGCTGCCACACTGTGGACATGTCAGTCTGAGTGCACTCGCCAGCAACAGGGACTGACATGTCAGTCTGAGTGCACTCGCCAGCAACAGGGACTGAAATGTCAGTCTGAGTGCACTCGCCAGCAACAGGGACTGAAATGTCAGTCTCTTATTCCAGCTGTCCTTTGACACAACACTGGCAATGTTGCTTCCTGGTCTGGTCAGAAAAGGAAAGGCAGAAAGAAAGGGAGCGAGAGAGAAAGAAAGGAACATCTTGTTTTTATATTTCATTGATCCTTTTTACTCGTTTACCTTTTTTCCTCTACATAAATCGACCCTTTTATACAGCCTTTTCGCCTGTGATTGTATTTAAACGTGCCTGTTGTGTACTCCCACAACTGTTACCTGTCTTCTGATTTTCTTCAGGAAAAGTGCTGATTATTGGGGGAAGCATCGCCAACTTCACTAATGTGGCAGCTACGTTCAAGGTGCAGTGATGTGTGTGCAGTGCCAAGCTGTGCCACTGGAGGGCCTCGGTGAGCACCAGAAATGACTGGTGTTTTTGTATGTAGGGCATTGTGAGAGCCATTAAGGACTACCAGGTGCCCTTGCAGGAGCACGAAGTCTCCATCTTTGTGCGTCGCGGTGGGCCCAACTACCAGGAGGGTCTCAGGGTGATGGGGGAAGTAGGTGAGTCGCCCGGGAGATAGTAGAATGTTTACAATGGGGTTACTGCCCAACCAAAGATGCAAGTAAGCATCGAGGATGCGGGAGATGTGTGAACCTTTGATAGTATCTCTGACATTTCATATCTTTCACATCAAACTAACAGTGATGACATAGAGCTTGCATTTATGACATCATAATGATCCCAACCCGTTACAGGGAAGACCACTGGGATCCCCATCCACGTCTTCGGCACCGAGACCCACATGACGGCCATCGTGGGCATGGCCCTGGGTCACCGGCCAATCCCCAACCAGCCGCCGGCAGCCGCCCACACCGCCAACTTCCTGCTGAACACCAGTGGCAGTGTTTCGGTACAGTGACTTGCTCATTGCAAGAGAGTCCCACTGGAGAGCTGAATAATGATGTTTGGGAATGCACGGATAAATACACCACATACTCTGCCTCTCATTACTCAAGGGTACTTTGTAACCTCCCATACAGACGCCTGTAACATCTCTTGAATAATGGCTTCAGAATAATGTTATTCCAAAGCGAAAAAACATAATTGGCACCATTGAATTGGGAAGGGGGGGAGGAGGTTTTGCAAGGCTGCTACCTCAGTGCTCCACTAAGATGTCTGGCTTGTCCTTTGTGGGGCCGTCGTAACCCTGTCCGTCTCCTTAGACCCCAGGGACCAGCAGAACGGCCTCCTTCTCTGAGCCCAAAGCTGCCAGCAATGCCTCGCCTGCTAAAAAGTCCAAGCCGGCCATCCCTCCAGGTAACCTAATTCTCCTACCTTCTCTTCTGTTCTTTGAGGAGGTCTATGCAGAAAGTTCTGGAGCAGGCCTTCCCACTGTATATCCAGGTCCTATCACAGCCGTTGTCTTAGTGGGGAACAATAAAGTTCTCACTGTGATAGAAGACGGCCACAAAATCAGGTGTCCGGTGTGTGAGGTTGGTAACTCGCACTCTTGTAAGATTTCAACTCAGGTTTGCTGCAATCGAATTGAGAAGGAACCCCCCCCCCCCCCCCAAATTTCTGGTGAATTAGTCACTGTGGCGTGTCCTCATTTCCACTTTTACCCAGAGCCCAAGTGTGTCTTGTTAAATTAATGCTGACAAATTCACTCCCCTTGAAAAAGCCGAAATGGAACCACAAAATTTAAATAGCTGTGGATGTAACGTTAATGAGGTGCCAAGCCCATATCCGCACTAGATCGCACGTTGACATTTATCACAGTGACATTTATATTAGGAAGTCATGTGAAACATCATTCTAATTTTTGAGTTTTGGGCTCCACCCCCCTGCCCTAACCCACCCACATCAGCCTGGAGGTTACCTGACTCTGTGCCAGTTGTCTTGGCAACAAACCTCCCTCCGTTCTGTTCCTCTGAATGCCCCGCTTAGAAGGCTAGGCAGGAAGGGAATCCACCCATCGCACATACCAGTCTCTCCAGCAGCCCGTTAGGCAGTTTTGGCACTGAAGCCCTGGCTGCCGAGTCTGTTTCCACACAGAAATACACCCCCCCCCCCCCCCCCCCCCCACTGACACATCATCACAATCGGGTTTTTTTTTTGCTCTGTAATTTCTACTGAGTGCATTTCAGTTCACTTGCCTGCTAAAAATAGGCTTGCATTTTTTTTTTCTCCTGGTTTATTTCCAAGTTAAAATAACATCGAATAGAATATCTTACTCTGTACTTCTCACTAATAATGCCACATATTTTAAAAGATGAAATGAATAGTAAAATGAAAAATAGTTTGGGCTATTCATAGGAGGGTGTCCTACAGCAAAATTCATCCCAGATCGCAGCGTTTTGAGAATCTGGTGCACGTACATACTGTATATATGGTAATCATAACCTGTTCCCACAGTGAAAGCCACCACGCTGTTCAGTAAGGAGACCAAGGCCATCGTATGGGGCATGCAGACACGCGCGGTGCAGGGGATGCTGGACTTCGACTACGTCTGCTCCAGAGAGGAGCCCTCTGTGGCCGCGATGGTCTACCCCTTCACGTAGGTGGCCGGGTTTCCGTCTCCCAGTGGTCTGTGACCGGCGTGAGGGGAGGTGGCGTCCTGATATCGTGCTCCTGTTGATACTTTTTTTTTTAGTGGAGACCACAAGCAGAAGTTTTACTGGGGACACAAGGAGATCCTGCTGCCAGTGTACAAGAACATGGGAGATGCCATGAAGAAGCATCCCGAGGTGGATGTGCTCATCAGCTTCGCCTCTCTTCGCTCCGCCTTTGAGAGCACCATAGAGACCATGCAGTACCCCCAGGTAAAGCTTACCGCTGCTGCACACCCATCAGTGGCACGTTGACTACTCGCGTCGATTCCACGCAGGTTCAGTTCAACCGTTCCTCCATGTTCTTCCAGATCCGCACCATTGCCATCATTGCTGAGGGCATCCCTGAAGCCCACACAAGAAGGTTGATCAAGAGGGCGGATGAGAAAGGTGTTACCCTCATTGGCCCAGCCACGGTATGCTCGCAGCCCATTGGCCAGGAACCGACACCTGCTGATCTTCCTTAACTGAGGGCTGTTTCATGTTCTTCCACCCGACCAGGTGGGTGGGATCAAGCCTGGCTGCTTCAAGATTGGCAACACGGGCGGTATGCTGGACAACATCCTGGCCTCAAAGTTGTACCGGCCCGGCAGTGTGGCCTACGTCTCCCGCTCGGGGGGGATGTCAAACGAGCTCAACAATATCATCTCCCGCAACACTGATGGCGTCTTCGAGGGGGTGGCCATTGGGGGCGATAGGTGAGGATCGGGAAGTTTCACGACAGCTGCGATTCCTTAAGCCATATGCCTTGTTTTGTTTGGTTTATAGCAAAACGTGGGACTTTCATGTTATTGTTAAAAAAAAATTTGCCTTTATAAAGACTGGTATTTACAACATGAATACCCTATAGATACCCTGGGTCTACCTTCATGGACCATGTATTGCGATACCAGGACACCCCTGAAGTCAAGATGATTGTGGTACTGGGGGAGGTACGCTCCTTCAATAAATAGTCCTAAAATGTTAGGAGACGCTGATTATGGGTGTAATTATGGCTTTTCTGCTATAGATCGGTGGTACGGAGGAGTACAAGATCGGTCAGGGCATCAAGTCCGGTAGGATCGCCAAACCCGTGGTGTGCTGGTGCATTGGAACCTGCGCTACCATGTTCTCCTCTGAGGTTAGAGGGTCTGGGGATCCATTGAGGGATGGGTGGCTTTCGTGGGCGATGCTGGTATGTGGAAGTCTCCCTGCCTGATGCAACTGTGCCTTCCTATCCCTTAGGTGCAGTTTGGCCACGCCGGGGCTTGTGCTAACCAGGCCTCGGAGACGGCGGTGGCCAAAAACCAGGCCCTAATGGAGGCAGGCGCCTTTGTGCCAAGAAGCTTCGATGAGCTCGGCGACATCATCAAGTCAGTCGGCGTACCGGCCACGCCCACACGCTGCTCAGGAGCACACTGGCCGAGCCAGTGACCGACTCCTAATGATGTCTGTTCGTACATCCACTCCACAAACTCAATCACGTTAGAGATCAGACGTGTGGGAGAGGGTGGAGAACACTGTGAACAATACTATACATGCCGTGAAGTGTGTGCTGTGAAAATGGGCACTACTATGGCTCTCATTTCCCACCATGTTCTTGTGAACTACAGAAAGGTCTACGATGACCTTGTAGCCAGCCGAGTCATCGTCCCTGCTAAGGAAGTTCCACCTCCAACGGTGCCCATGGACTACTCATGGGCACGGGTAAGTGTGGGAGATACCAACTGCTACTCTAGTGACGCCGATCCTGGACGTCAGTTCTTCATTGGGTATGACTGGTGCCTATTCGCCAACTCATTTTAGCCTCAACCCCCTATGTCGTAGGAACTTGGACTGATCCGCAAGCCCGCCTCTTTCATGACCAGCATCTGTGACGAGCGCGGACAGGAGCTCCTCTATGCCGGCATGCCCATAACCGAGGTCTTCAAAGAGGAGATGGGTCTGGGGGGAGTGCTCGGCCTGCTGTGGTTTCAGAGGAGGTGAGGGGGACCCGGGTGTCCCACTACAGTCCAATTCCTGTGTAGGACACGTCAAACCTTTAAGATAATTAATGCATGGACAGGCATGAACGGTTAGTCTCTTATCGTTCTGTGTTTCTCTGCGCCAGGCTGCCTCGCTACGCCTGCCATTTCATCGAGATGTGCCTCATGGTGACAGCGGACCACGGCCCGGCCGTCTCCGGCGCCCATAACACCATCATCTGTGCCCGCGCGGGCAAGGACCTCATCTCCAGCCTGACTTCCGGGCTGCTGACCATCGTAAGCCGCCTCCTCAGACTCCCTAACCCCGCAAGACGGTCATTTCAAACATCCCTTAATTTCATGTTTTTATTTTTAGTCCCGTAACTCCATGTTTCACTTTGACAAAACTGTTAAACTGAACAGCAGTCGCTTTATCAATCTTTGTTCTTTAACAGTCATACCATTAATTCAATGCTATTATAGCTATGAACAAAGCAAACGCTCCATTTCGTATAATGATTTATGGTATCGTGTGACTTAACAAAAAAGGATCATAGTCGTTAAAAATAAATCTTTCCAGGACTGGTTTATACACAGGAGCCTGTCATCTGGCTGTTTGCTGTGTATCGGCTGTTAGCAAAGTCTCCGTAACCCTCTGCAGGGGGGCTGCTTTTCTCCCTCGCTTTTTGGATACTTTTGTTTGTGCCTGGCACTTTTTCAACGATCGCGATAAGATCAGGAGAACGATGCTGAGTCGTCACACAGGACCATCGCATGACTGCTGATGAAACGAGAAATATTCACCACGTGACAAAATATAAAGCTTTTATAGAACAAAAACTAGGCTTTTTATTAAGACGATTTCTGTTCTGCTTCATAGCTTCTAACAACATTTCTTAAATATTTTTATGCAAAGATATGCGGGTATGAGTATGATTTGCCTAATACCCAAGAACATGCAGGCATCAGATAAGCATAGATCTGCTGGCAGTAGAGGTTCGTCAACTGAAGGTAGAGGTTCTCAGGAGGATATGCCTGCGGTTGATTTGTCAGAAGTCACAATGGTGCCACCTCCTGACACTCATGTTGCCCCTCGTGTCAGTGCTGCCCGACCCCGTTTATATAAAGGGGGGCCGGACCGTGATGTTTTGTTCGGCTTCCTGGTATTGTTAGTCCAGAGACTTTGGAGCATGAGTCAATGGAAAGTCTCTACGAAGACTGAAATGAAACCACGCTTGTGCATGAAGCCTGCGTCTGCTTGGGGGCGTTTCAGGGGGACCGGTTTGGAGGGGCTCTGGACGCCGCCGCCAAGCAGTTCAGCAAGGCCTTCGATAGCGGGCTGCTGCCCATGGAGTTCGTCAACAAGATGAAGAAGGACGGCAGACTGATCATGGGCATCGGGCACAGGGTGAAGTCGGTCAGTTACGATCGAAATTCTCTTACACTCTGTTTCATCTCATATCAAAATATCAACTATGCTTGGGTTTGAAGACAACACTATCTACCTGCCTACTACACATGCAGGTGACATCCACAGTTACACATACTTTGAAGCCCCTTTTCTCAGTTAGGGTCAGCGTAGTTACTTTGCTTGGCCTTTATGGGGCAGTATAGAGGTCTGACTGGGAATAGATCTTTATAATTTCTATTTAATTTACATTTTTTTTTCTAAATAGTCATACACCAGAATGCAGTCTAAATTTGATTCTCCCCTCGCATGTCCCTGATCTCTTAAGTGCTGTTTCGATAAGTTATTGTGTAACTGAAATGAATTCCACCCCTTGCTCTGCATTGAGGTCCTTGAGGTTTAATAGGAGGGCAGGTTTCCTCCTAACGATAACCCTGCAAATGTGAGAGCGAGATCAGCTGGTAGAGACCAATATATCACTGGATGGACAACATAAATGTTCACTCATTGCCACTGGTGCGCCTTCAAAGAGCCCCCCCCCCCCCTTTTTACATTTCCAGATTAACAACCCAGACATGAGAGTTCAGATCCTGAAGGACTTTGTGAAGCAGCACTTCCCAGCCACACAGCTGCTGGACTACGCCCTGGACGTGGAGAAGATCACAACTTCCAAGGTGCCACAGTTTTGCTTCATGGGTCTTGTAGCATGTACATAAATGAGTGTAGATGGGCTTCTTTGAGGCATTTTAACTTGACCTTCTAACAAGAGCTCTGGAGTTTCATATGCCGAGTCTTATCTGACTACCCCTCCCCACACGCACACAGAAACCAAACCTCATCCTGAACGTGGACGGCTTCATCGGGGTGGCCTTCGTGGACCTGCTGAGGACATGCGGTGGATTTACTCGGTAGGGAGGGACAGGGCACCTGTCCGCAGATGGTTCTGTTCACGTTTTCTGTTTTGCCTGCTCGGGCTTCACTACTCTCTCTACCTCGCAGGGACGAGGCTGACGAGTTTGTGGAAATCGGGGCTCTGAACGGAATCTTCGTGCTGGGTAGGAGCATGGGCTTCATAGGTGAGCGGCAGAGGAACATCCTGGTCGTACATCCGTGTTATTAGCCTTTGTTATACCTCCAGATGTTACATTTCAAGCCACAAAAAGTGGAGTCAGGATTGCCCCATTTCTTACTATTCCCAGGGCACTATTTGGACCAGAAGAGGCTGAAACAAGGCCTTTACCGCCACCCTTGGGACGACATCTCCTACGTGCTTCCGGAACACATGTCCATGTAACCATAGCAACTCCAAAGCCAAACATTCCAGAATATCACCTTCTGTGCTACCCGGAGGGGGAGGGCAGTTAGGGTGTGGATCATATTCTTTTGAGAAAATGGCAGCTGAGAATGAAATATCGTGAAGGCATATGTGGAGGAGTTGTTATGATGTGAATATTACGGTAGCGGAACAACGAAGACCCACGTCGTTCACAATTAGTCAAACAAAAAGTCTGTAGTTAATTAATTAAGACAGTGACTCGCCACTAAACACTGTGACTATAAGCTCATAGCGGAGGGATATCATGAGGGTGAAACGCACATCTGGCTGACCAAATTAAGCCAGTGGACACCATAATTGGGTCCCGCTTCCATTTGTGTGCATGACTGAAGTAAAATCTGTATTGTGACCAAGTCCTATGTCTCTCGAATTAAGACCATCATCACGCAGACAGATGTGCAGCGATGCTTGTCTCATTTACCTTGTTCCTTACCGCTAAAACTCTGCATCACCACTGATACATATAACCTGGTAACCTCCAGTTTGGAAAATCGCTCTATCTAGAAAATGCTTCCTGGTGCGGTGATCTCAAGCATAATTAGTAAATACCACTCTAATAAAAAATACTATTAACAAAAACATTAACTATTAGCATTGTCTTGTGGTTTTGAGATGACACGTCGGTCAGTTCAAAGCTGGGTCCATCTAAACCAAACTGTGGATTTTGGCTTGTCGTTGTGGAGGGAAAAAAAGGTGTTTCCTGTTTCTCCTTCCATGGTTTCCTGTAGTTCTACGATCTTTATCCGTGTGACTGTGTCCTGGATGACCGGTTCTGAGACTTGTCTGTATTCACTGTTGTAACCCATTTGCTACAATTTTTAAAGGATTTATTTTGCCTATTTTATTTAGATGTATTTTATCTGGAACAGATGTCTTAATGTATAATTAGTATAATATGATGAATGTTATATTGTAGCCAATACAAATAAACGTTAACATCGCAATTGTCATTTTCTGATTTATTTTTGTATGTCCTTGTTTGATAGTGGACAGACAAACACCTATTTTAACACATCATTCTATATTTATCTATTTTAATTATATATAATGTATAATTTATCTAACTAACACCACAGCCTCAGAAGTTATAGAGGAAGGGATTAAAACACTGTTCAGTCTTACCTGAAGTACTGGTTATGTGTGAGTTATGTAGTCTGCTACATAATTACTGGTTCTCGGGACATAAAACTGCAGGCAGTTTGGTTCCACCGACCAGCTTAGGAATACCAGTTAACAAAGCAAAGGGCCTTGTGACCCGGAACATAAACACGGAACCAAACAGAATCATAAGACATACATTTTGATTACAGGAGAAATTAGGTGTACTGTATTCAGTAGGTTGGGGATGTTCAAGGCTGTATGTTCAAAACCTATAGCAGGCACTACAGTCAATTCACCATTAGGCCTTTGAGAAAGGCTCTTGGCCTTAACTGCTAGTCTGCTACGGCAGTGTGTCCCACTCCAGTCCTCCGGGACGCACAGTCGGTCCATGTTTTTGCTCCCTGGAGGAAGAAAAAACATGGACTGTGGGTAACTGAAGACTGGATTGGGAAACATTGTGCTATAAGAAATCCCAGCTGTACTCTGACCCCAAAACCTCACATGTATATATATGTCTTTGTCTTTCATGAAGAGTAAGAGAGGATATGTAAAAACTGGCAAAATTTAAAGAGCTGCCGAATATAGTGCCTCTATTCTCAAATTACGATGATCAATGCCTTTATATTTGATTGTATTGCCCTTTCAGGTGCATTTTCAGACATTTTATTTTTTACCGGTTATAGATCACCAGGCTGCTTTTTTCTCTCCAAATTGTGCAGATGCATTTCTGTGTGTGTGTGTGTGTGTGTGTGTGTGTGTGTGGTGTAATTATTACAACAAAGGGAACAAGTTAAATCAAAGATCTTAAACATATAGTAGCTCACGTGCGGTGTACTGCATATCGCATTTCTCTCTAGATGACACCAACAGCGGATCATCAGAATGAGCAAAGATAACTCATTTGCTTTTTCGGGATAGTGGCCTGTCAATGCATGTAGATAAATCAAACTGGCACTTGCAGTACTTCTAAACCCAGAATACCTGCCCTTGCAGTCCTGGCGCCTTTATTCGTTCTAATATGTTAATTACCGTGACCAGACCCTGTAAAATACATGGAAATATATTAAACACGCATGATTTAACGCAGAACACGTCCAGAAATTTATTTTGACAATCCTACTCAAAAGAAAAATATGAGTTAATTTCAGGATTTAAAAAATTTAATTAATGTTATTTCAGGACTGATTTTACAAATTCTACAAAAAAATATTAGCTTGTAACGTTCAGTATATTGCTACTCTCCATAGGGCCACGTACCTTTTCAAAAAGAAGCGCGTGGCTGCCGCGCAGGCCTGATCTCCTCACACCACGCCCAGTTAGGTCACTGCAGTGACGTCACTCAGCGCCTTATGCGCATGCACCAAATTTAGGGTTTTCGGGTTTGGGTTCGTGTGTGTGTGTGTGTGTGTGTTTGTGTGTAGGCGCGCGTGTCCGCGTCCTGTGGGCGCTCCTGCATCCTACTGCCGCAATTTCTATCGTAGCGTTGGCAGCCAGCATGGCGGCAGCCGCCCCTAACCCGGAGGATGTAAACCGGACCGGCGGTGGCAACGGCACGACGAGTTCTCTGGCCGGGGACGGAGACTCGGAAGAGGCCGAGGGCTTTAACTCCACCACTCATTGCTCGGAGCTGTCTCGTCGGCAGAACGAGCAGCGGAAGCAGGGGCTGTTCTGCGATGTGACGCTGGCCTTCAGCAGCGGCGGGGCCGCCGGTGGCGTGAGGAGCTGCGAGTTCTCCGCCCACCGCTCCGTGCTGGCGGCGGCCACCGACTACTTCACCCCGCTGCTCGGAGGGCAGTATTCCGAGTCGCTGTCCCGACGCGTGGAGATGAAGGAGTGGAGTTCCGAAATGGGGCCCGACCCGGAGACCGTGGAAATCGTCATCCAGTACATGTATACCGGGGAAATACGGGTCAGCACTTGCAACGTCCACGAAGTTCTGGAGCTGGCTGACAGGTGAGGGGCAACCATCTGTGGCTGTGGCTGGCCTGCAGTCGTAGGGTTATGAACGATCAGCAAACACTAGAAAATATGCACAAGAACGTCGTGATTTCAAGCCTGGCGGCTGTTCATTGCATTTTTGTACATAGACGGTTGTTTTACAGCTGTATCACATACTGTGTATATATGTGTGTCCATATATATATATATATATATATATATATATATATATACATACACACACACTTAGCTGGTTATTTTAGTTAGTGATCGCAAGGCTGGACAAGAGGATTCAGGCAGACGGATAGCCATCAAATGTAAGTGTGTGTGCAGAAATGATCCGGTCGCCGCATTTCAGTTACTTACCACATACTGCCGACCTCTTGGCAGTAGTAATATTTAGATTTTTGAAGCTTGCAGAATGGAATATTTTTCCGGTGGGGAAGGAGGTCTGTAAAGGTATGCAGTAACCCTCTTTACGGGGTTCCCTTTGCGTGTGTTTAGTTCAGTGTTTCCTGTCTCTTTGTAGCAGATGAGTGACCAAACGCGTTTGTATCCCTGGCGAAAAACTTGTCAGTCCTGAAATTCTGCCATGACCTCCCTATGCTGGTAGCCAGCTGCAATTAAAACTGGTTTGTTTTTGAAAGAAATAAGGGTCACTTTTCCTGTGCTTTTTCAATACATATTTTCTTTCGTCTCCAAAAAACAGGATATAGTTTACAGTTTTGCGACAAACTACTTTAGTCGAAGAAAATGCGCATGAATCCTATTAATCGAATGTTATTAAATATTTTATTTAATGGGAAAAATATCCAAGACATTAATTTAATTTAATAGTAAAACAGCATCCATAAAGGAAAATGCATTTACAGAGTGCTTGTCTATGTAAGTCAAGTTTTCTTAGACATTTGTTGTTGATAGTATGTTCTGCTCTTATGGTCCAGGTTCTTACTGGGCCAGCTGAAAGACTTCTGTGGCGAATTCCTGAAAAAGAAGCTGAATCTGACCAACTGCGTGGCTGTGCACAGCCTGGCCCACATGTACTCACTGGACCAGCTGGCGCTGCGTGCTGCTGACATGATTCGCCGAAACTTCCACAAGGTCATCCAGGACGAGGAGTTTTACACACTGCCCTTCCACCTGGTGCGCGACTGGCTGTCGGACGCTGAGATCACCGTGGACTCAGAGGAGGTTCTCTTCGAGGCCATCGTCAAGTGGGTGCAGAGAAACCTGGCCGAGCGAGAGAAGCACTTTGAGGAGCTCTTCCGCCTTTTGCGGCTGCCTCAGATCAAGCCCACCTACCTGACGCGGGTGGTCAAGTCGGAGCGGCTGGTGGCCGATCGGGAGGCCTGCCGCCGGCTCGTCTCGGAGGCGGTGGAGGGTCACGCCCTCCGTTTTGAGAGCCATAAGTCGGCCGATCTGGAATTCTGGTCCTCCTACATGGCCTCCTTCCAGCCGCGCTTCGGCCAGAACATGGACGTGATCATGGTGGTGGGTGGGGTCTCAGAGGGGGGAGACTACCTGAGCGAGTGTGTCGGTTACTTCATCCACGAGGACCGCTGGGTCAACCTGCCTCACATCCACAACCATCTGGACGGCCACGCCATCGCTACCACCGAGTCGCACGTCTACGTGGCGGGTTCTATGGAGCCCGGCTTCGCCAAGACCATGGAGCGATACAACCCCAACCGCAACACCTGGGAGCAGGTCAGCAACCTGACCACTCGCAAGCACTCGTTCGGGCTCACCTGCATCAAAGACGTCCTCTACAGCATCGGGGGCCACGGCAACTTCAGTCCCGGCTTCAAGGACGTGAGCGTCTACGAGCCCGAGCAGGATAAGTGGCACAACCTGGAGTCGGCGCCCAAGATCCTGCGGGACGTGAAGGCGGTGAGCGTAGAGGACCGCTACGTGTACGTGACGGCCCGCACGCCAGTAGACACGGACAGTGACGACGGGCTGAAGACCATCACCACGCGCTACGATACCGAAAGCAGGCAGTGGCAAGACATGGAGTCCTTGCCCCTCATCGACAACTACTGCATCTTTCAGATGGCTGTGGCGGCCACCAACTTCTACCACACCGCCTCCTGCTGCCCCAAGAGCTACGCGGTGCGAGACGAGGTGGCCCGGCAGAAGGTCGGCACCCGCGCCTCCGACGAGATACTGGAAAGCTTGCCGCCCGAGGTCACCAGCATCGAGGGGGCCGCCATCTGCCACTTCGGAGAGGATGTCTTCATCATCGGGGGCTGGAAGAACAGCGACGACGTGGACAAGCAGTACCGCAAGGAGGCCTATCGCTACTGCGCAGAGAGGAAGCGCTGGACTCTGCTCCCGCCAATGCCGCAGCCGCGGTGCCGGGCCACCGCCTGCCACGTTCGCATCCCGTACCGCTTCCTGTACGGCTGCCAGCGATACCCCATGCCTCAGAACCTGGCCCGACAGCGGGACCGCATGCAGCAGATGCAGCAGCTGCACCGCCGCACCCTCACGCTGCGCAGGCAGCTGCAGTCACAGATCGAGTGCTGAGCTTTCGCCTTCCTGCGCAAACTACGCGGTCGTCGTCATTGCAGTGCCTAACCTGCCCACTAGATGGTCTTGTTTCTGTTTCTGTTGTTTAGTTTGAAGTCGAATAGTTCAGTGTCATGTGGCAGTAATGTGACCAACACCATTCCGCACAGTGACAGTTTCAAATCGCAGTATTTTGTTTTCAGAGGAGTTCGATTTTTGTTTTATATACATGTATTTATATGTCTTATGTTCGTTAATTTAATTTCTATCCTTGAAAAGTATTACGGAATTCTCCTCTGCTTTGGACCTCTGTTGTTATTACCGTGGAAGAGGCTGCCATAAGATGTGGGGAAGTGGCCAGCAGGGTGTGCTGTGAACCAGCATTTAATTCGTGCACAGAGATGATCTCTGGATGGGATCTGAGGAGATAATCCGCTAGAAGTCGGCTAGACACATCATATCACGGCGTGTGTAATGGCTGTTACGATTTCTTGATACGTTATTTGATTTTAAACAGGAAGCCACGGCAGCCTGCTTAGTAGCTGACAGACGGCAGCTTTTTGAAGATTTCTTAAAGGAATGGAACAAATGACTATACATTCCTCTATGATGCACTTGATCTCTAATCGATGTCTTAAGTGGCTAATGTAGCACTGAGTCTTAGAGATGGCGAGGGAACAATGGAATGGGCAAGTTTGGTTTTTGTTAGGTGGGCACTCTGAGAGGTGACTGGAAAGGGGAAACGGGGTGACAATATCCCGGCATCTTTACTGTCGTCGGAAAGCCAGGGACAGTCGGCTGCCAAACTCTCACCCGATCCCCAAAACACAAGGAACTCAAAGAATTATTTTGAAATGGGATCCACCTGCAAAATGGAATCCAACACAACAGACAGTGGTTATATTACTACAACTATATACCAACACATTCCATAAATACATGTATAAACACAGAAACTATTATTATTATTTTAGCAAATGCATTCTTTTGGGGTGAGTTGCACTGCCATTTTTTCCATTTTGTTACGCTGGTCTACTGGACCAATCCTGGAGTATCCAGTGAAGATTACGCCACCAGTGCTGTGAGTCCTGTGACTCACCAGTCCAGCGGTCTGATGACATCAACACACTACATTCCTCTCACTGTAAATGTTTGGACAGTTGTGTATCAAAGTATTGATTTTTATTACATTAATATGAGTACCAATATGTGTAACCGCCCGCTGTGTGCACAGGGTAGGGTTGCAGAAAACACTCCGCTTATGTATAATTATTCTGATTTTAGTGCAGATGCTAATACAGCTAGAGCTTGCTTGACCGTACTCCTTGTAGAAGAGGAGATGGAGACTTTTGCATTTATGGTGGAGAACAACGATGCTATGAATGCTTTGAGATAAAAATGCCAGTGGCGATGGTGGAAAAATGATTCAAAGTCAGTGATAGGTAGGATCTTCTTGTACTGTCAAACACTAACTGGTTCAGCCTACGATTTCTAGTGGTTGGTAATCTTCATGAATGTCTCTGCATCTGTAAGGTGTCTAGTGGAGAGTGGGTTTTCCAATATTGCCTCTAGTTGGCCCCGTTTTTCTGATGGCTATTCTGTGACGATCGTTACTGAAAACCTAAAATGGAAATTTCCGCTCGTCGCTGGTTAGCACGAACAGGTTAGCGGATTGTCTGTTCCGTTTATCTCTTTTGGGTGCAAAGTTGAATGGCTACGCTATGCTAACTCTGTCAGGAGAAAGTGGGTCCTATTCCTTTAAGGCCACTTACGTAGGCACTGTGACGTTGCCATTGATAGTTAAGCTATTAGTTGTGCCATTCCTGCACATTAATAAAAGTAGCGTGGGTAGCTCTGCAGTTAGTAGATCTGCTGTATCCCGCTTCTCTTTTGTCAATGTACAGCAATTTGAAATGTTACATGGTTTATATTTTGCTTTGCATGTGAAATCAGTCAGTACAGCAGACATAGTGAAGTAAATGCTGTAATTAATATTTACAATAAATTTTTTGTATGATTTTTTTTGTGCTAATTCTCAGCTATTTTTTTAGTCAAAAGCATAGACATTCCTGCTGTAATATTTTGAGGACCTGGCCTGGAAACTTTATATTTCACAATCTGAATCTGCATTTTCAACGAGTAATTAAATGTATGTTCAAATTGAAATATCACAAAAGGTAGAAAGATATGCTTTATTTTAAATATTTGTCATTTATTTCTATAAGGATAAACATTTACACGTCACTGCCCAGAGTAAGCAAATGCAGCAGTCTCGTGCATTACGTTAATTTTGATACCGGAATTTAATTTTACTTACCGAGTTCCGCAATATAACACTGTAAGCCGTGATGGTTCGACATTTCAGCCAAATGTATTAAAAACATATATCAGCCAAAACCAACATATTTTGCACCAGTTTTCTTCAGCATAATAAATGAATAAAGTTTGACTGCATTTCATTTTATTTAAAATTGTTACTTATGCCAGCTTTTTATTGTACTAGTGATATTTGGTAACCTATACTGAGTAAAGACCACTGATAAGTTTCACTACCACTTGTGAACGCAGGGGGCGCTATGCCTCTGCATTCAGATGTGTGGATTATCGGGGACGAGCAAACTGACAGTAAAGAAGTCAAGGCTGGTTATTAGACCCCATTTCACTGAACCAGCAGATTGGAAAGTCACCCAAACAAAACGAAATCCCATATATTTATGCGTAAGATAGGAATTTATTGGCATGTTAATTTCTTTTCCCAGTATCACATAAAAAGAAAAAATGAGTGTGATCTGGCTTTCACTCCAACATGTCCCCTTCCTCCTACTACAGATTCCAGGGTGACCATGAGTACTTTGTGAGTACGTAAACCGAAACGTTCTCCTCTACAGTCTTATATACCAGTGTTTTATATGATAATTATATGAGTATTCTGTCATGTTAAAACAAAATTTAATACCAAATGTATTTATCATTAAAACAGTGTAGACATACACAGGAAAGATCTTTCATTATATTATACATTATATATTTTTTTAAAAACAGTTATTTATACAGCTATTTTATATCTGTGCCTAAAATTCTCTCTGTCATCTTTCCTCCTGCAATTCCGAAACATACAGTTGGATAGACCGGAGCCAATGTCCCATTACCCCATGTACGATATTTTCCTCGTGCAGGACCCGCATCCTCTGCGGGGTGTGCGCGTGCTTTTGGTTGGGCTTGCTCCACCCCCAGTTTTTATACTTCCAAATATTACACGGCTGTGATGGACCTCTAATACCAACTCAGATTTACATTAGAAAATATTTTTTTATATAAGCTATTGATTAACAACATCATAAGTTTAGGACATGATGTAATATAGCCCCGCGGTATAAACTGGTAAGTTCGGGACGAATTAGATTTTTTTTTCCTAATTTTTAAAAGTCTAATTTGAGCATTTTTCTTAGTTTTAAAAATGATAGTTTTACGTAGACATGGTGGGTTTATAGGCGTTGACCAGTACTGATGTCAGCGAGACATCGCGGGAGCGCGTCACCGGTGTCAGTGCAGCCGGAGACGAAGCGGCAGGCCGCGGATTCCCGTTTGCTGTCGCTCCGCAGCCGCTGTGCTGTCATTACTTCAGTATTTCGTCGGTGTGCGAGACAGCAAACTTATACTGTGGTTAATTTCTGTGGGGTTGTGTTAACATAAGAGGGGTCCACACATTTCATAAAATGGCAAGTACTTCTGCCCTCAGTTTAGCCGCTGTTGCTAGCCGGCTAAACGTCTTGTTAGCCTGCTAACTAGCAAGTTACACGTCACACATTACGATTTTTAAACACGTAAAATGACTAAATGCAGGATTCGACATCATTTCTAGCTTTGCAGACATACATATATTTTTCTTACCGAATGCGTTAGTCAACGTCTAGCGTCTTGTGCGTGTTTTATTCTTTTTTTTGTCGCTGACCGCTAGCAGCTAGCAGCGCCGTTCACTTTCCCGTTATAACGAGGTTCTGACTCGTCATATTATTTGGGGAGCCGCTGAAAGTTGTATTACGTAACCTGTCGGATAAATACTACTAAGAATTTAGTATGTATGTGTTGATAATATGTACAGACACCGGCGATATGTTATCGGGCTGGTAACACTCGGCGGGGGAGGGGATCAGACCGGTGTTTTCAGTGTATAAAGGCCTGACATGGCGGATGCCGTTTTGGCCGTCGAATATTACTCGGAGGGATCATATATTCGTTATAATCAATGACAAGATTTTAGTATCGTAGTAGAGTTTGGTAGTGGAAGAAAATAACCTGTTAGCTATAAATGATCAGTAAATGACGGTGTGGATCCTATTAACATAGTACAAACCTACACCCCATGTGTAAGATATATATGTTAACAAGTCTGAGTGAAGTTTCACTTTTTTCCGTACTGCAGATCGCTGAGATGGGCAAGCCCTCGGTGCCAAGGAGAGAGCACAGGGTGGAGGAGGTCATCGAGCCGGTGGCCCCGGCCGGGAACAACGATTTGCAGGTACGAGCAGTGACTACCCAGTTAGGCACCAGTAAGTGGGAGGATGTGCACCAGCTGAGCATAAAGAGTCACTGTCACGCAACACTCAGCTGTTTGATTGAAGCAAAACCTTGGTCTGGATTTCTGTTTTCTGAACCTGAACTTTCCATTTATGTCTTTAATGGGTTATTTTTGCGAGTAACTTGTCCGACGCTGACTACTGGGCTCCTAATTTGTGCCTCACTGAGGATGTGCTGGCGAGCTTTCTGAGCGAGTGTCTTAGTGAACTTCGCATTTACTGTGCCCATAGCGGACTAATATATATTACGTATTTCCTTGTTATAACGATTGCTGAAATTCCGGCTTGTTTAAATGAATCACGTTACTCCGGTAGCTGCTAAAAACAGCGAGTACAAGCAGGGACGCATATAACTGGTACGCATTTGCGCTGGTACATTAATCGATTGTCGCACGTATTGGTTTTTAAGGGTGAATATAAGCAAATACGAAGCAGATATGTGTTTCCTAATGATATGTATAAGACACCAGTGCCATTTTATCTAGCTGGTAACACTCGGAGAGTTGGAGGTTCTTTGCTTATACTGGGAGGATATGTGAGGCGAGACAGCAAGACCCGTGTCATTCTTGTATGTACCTTAGACATACAAATAATCCTGATGTAATAATAATAATAATAATAATTGATACTGTATTGATCCTCATGGGGAAATTGTCTTTACGCCTCCCTCAACTTGCTCTTTGTAGAGTAAGTTGACCGCGAAGGGCTGCCACGTACCTGTTGGGGCCCCCAGGGAGCTGGGGGTTAAGGGCCTCGCTCAAGGACCCGCAGACGTGCATTAATTACAATCAAGGTCCAGTTTTAATATTGAGGAATTGTTAGGTTTTGGTAGAGGACAAAGATTACCCATTGCCTAGCCTTGCATAGTACTGAACAAGCATTCCCATTTGATTCAAGATTCTGACCTGTGCCTTATGTCAAGCATAGACAACCCTGATCCTGGAGTTACTACCTGATATCAGGTGTGGTTCACCAGAGACCAGGTTGGATGGAAAACCTGCTGGATTCCGGCACTCCAGGATCAGGATTGCCTACCCTTGCCTTATGTAACACATTGCCATGACTTAAACGTTTATGATAGGGTGGCTTGATCTTGGGGTGACCATATAACCCGTGTCAGGGAGGATACTATGAGCTAGGATGGGATTTATAAGTTATTGTTTCAATTAAAAGGACCTGGATTTCACATGAGCACTGAGTTCTTGCCGTGTGCTGATAGGTCAGTCTTCCGTAATCATCCATGTATCACTAATATTGTGAAACGAACCAGTCAAAGCACAAGAAGAACTGAACTATTTAGCCAAGCACTTGAGCCTTTCAGTTTTAAAGTAGTTTGTAGAACCTAAAGTAGCTCAAAGTGTCCTCCCTGACATGGATTATCTGCTCACCCCACAACTTGAACTGCCTCAGATGACTGAAATTTATCAGTTAAAGCAGCTTTGCAATCAATAAGCTTTTAGTATCTGGTGGCTTAAAGCCTGTAAACACCGTAAAAACCCCCCATGGTTTTTTTTTCTCTCTTTTTTACACTTATGTTGAACTGCTGTGGTTTCACTGCTCCTCCCGTCCTAGATCTCTCAGCTGTGCAAGTCCTCAGTGCGGATGAAAGACCCTCGCAGAGTGGTGGAGATCATTGAGTCCATGCGACTCGCTGGGAGTAGCACTTTACAGGTACAGACAGCGGTCTCCCCGCTCAGAAGCAGAGAAGGAAAAGGCCAGCTTCAGTGGGGAAATATAGCTAAAATATTGATGTATCCAAAAATGGCCTTTAATCAAACCTTGGTTTGGGTCTGGCCTTCTATCTCAAAGCGAGTTTAAGGCCACTTAGTGGTGATCCTGTAAGGATGCTTAGCATATATATATATATATATATATATATATATATATATATATATATGGGGGCGGCATGGTGGTGCAGTGGTTAGCACTGTCGCCTCACACCTCTGGGACCCGGGTTCGAGTCTCCGCCTGGGTCACATGTGTGTGGAGTTTGCATGTTCTCCCCATGTCGTCGTGGGGTTTCCTCCGGGTACTCCGGTTTCCCCCCACAGTCCAAAAACATGCTGAGGCTAATTGGAGTTGCTGAATTGCCCATAGGTGTGCATGTGTGAGTGAATGGTGTGTGAGTGTGCCCTGCGATGGGCTGGCCCCCCATCCTTGGTTGTTCCCTGCCTCGTGCCCATTGATTCCGGGATGGGCTCCGGACCCCCCGCGACCCAGTAGGATAAGCGGTTTGGAAAATGGATGGATGGATGGATATATATATATATATATATATATATATATATATATATATATATATAATTTTTTTTTTTCCCTCTGTAGGTAATTTCAGACTTTGACATGACCCTCACTAGGTTTGCATGCAATGGAACACGATGTCCCACCTGTCACAGTAAGTAAAATTAAGATTCACTTTATTGATCCTGGGGGGAGGGGGGATTCTGGTGCATGCAGCAGCAATAACATAGTGTGTACTATGTATGAATATACATATAGTGCCAAACAGACAAGGTACAAAGACACTGCGCATAGTGCAGATAAAGAAAACATACCGCAAGCATATTTGGACAGAATACAGTTGCACACTGAAATATTCTGTGAATGTGTTAATAAAAATAAGATGCAAAATTATGTGCAATTAGGGTAGAAAGCAGCAAGGAAATCTTTGGATTATAACAGGACAGGATCCTTTCTAACGTGTTTTGACTGTGAATGGGGAGTGACAGGTTGGGAGGAGGCATTGTGGTGTCCAATGGCAGCGGGCAGGAATGTTCCCCAGCAGCATTTTTTGGGGGAATGAATGAGCTGACGACTAAATGTGCTTCAGCATAGCGTACCCTGTAGTGGACAGGCAGGCCTCTCAGCCTGATATTTTTTTAAATCTGCTTCTCTTCTATTGCAATATTGGTTACTTGATTGATAAGAACTCTTGTATTAGGCTGAGAAGTGTTCCTGACTTATGTTTATGTCAAAGGTTAGCTGTCTCAAAATGCTTTGCACGTCCGTTTCGCTTTAACCCTCCCTGCCGCTACATCGTGGTGTCTGTTTTTGAAAGGCATTAGTGTCAGATTGTATGTTTGTCTCACTGCAGATATCCTGGACAACAGCGCGCTCATCAGTGGAGATTGTAAAAAAATGGTGAGTTACCTTCATATAGGTCAACCCCAGTTAAAGAGAACTTTAAAAATAATAACAGGACACAGTTGTTTTTTTTTAAGTGTTTTTTTTTCTTTATTTTTCTGGTGCAGTTGCATGTTGTGCTAGAAATCAGGCAACTCACTGCAGAAACATATTTGAAGATCACCAAAACGATTCCTGCCTGTAGACTGTAGGATTCTTTTTGATGGAATGGATGCTGGTGTGGAGATAACAGAACGTTTCCCAGTATAGTCACTAAACACTCAGGATTCTAAAATGGTTCTATTGAAGTCATCAGTGTCCTCTTGTTGCGGAGAAATGTATAACAGTAAGAACCTAGAAAGATGAAGAACGTTAAGATGTACTTCCTTTTGCCCTACAGCTGAGAGAGCTGCTGGACAAGTATTATCCAATAGAGTTTGATGCATCACTTACAGTGGAGGAAAAGGTGCCGCACATGGTGGATTGGTGTGTAAGATTTGCTTTATTATCCAGATAACACGGAATGATGTGGAATGTTAGACTCCACACATTTGAAAACTCATGAAAGGATTCCAGTGTTATGCACAGTGTCCAGTTGAAGTTTGTGTGTGGTGTTCTGCAGGTGGACCAAAGCCCACAAACTGCTAATCGAACAGAAGATACAGAAGGACTTGCTAGCCAGAGCCGTAAAGGATTCCAATGCCATGCTCAG
This sequence comes from Brienomyrus brachyistius, assembly GCF_023856365.1. Lineage (NCBI taxonomy): Eukaryota > Metazoa > Chordata > Actinopteri > Osteoglossiformes > Mormyridae > Brienomyrus > Brienomyrus brachyistius. The sequence goes on along the minus strand of NC_064533.1, from coordinate 44,258,058 downwards.
GTCAAGTGTCCTCACCTTTCTGTGTCATACCTGCTCATATGTAGATATCGGGCATAATTTTTTTTCCTATATTATTGTTTCTTGTTCATTGCCACATTCGGACTTCCAAAACAAATATGTATCTAGAGTGTTTTTAGATGTCCATTTACTTTGGTTTGTTTACCAGAAATACATAACTGAAAATGCAAGGCATACATTTTTTTCAGCCTTGTAATTTTATACAAGAGATAATGAATAAGATGATGATGGTTCATCTTACCTCCAGGGATGACTATAAGTTGTTCTTTGACCACCTGCTGGAGGATGACATCCCCCTGGTGATCTTCTCTGCTGGGATTGGAGATGTCCTTGAAGAAGTCATCAGGCAGGCTGGTGTCTTTCACTCCAACATCATGGTGTTCTCCAACTACATGGACTTTGATGCGATGGTGAGTCCCACTGGCTTGAGTCTTGAGTGCTTTCAGTGTACTGCATTGGGATTACTAATTGCATGCATAAAATGGTGATGTTTGCAGCAGCAAAATCTGTAACTGGAATTAATCAATAATCAAGTTCAGGTCCAGAAAGTACAAATCCTGACCAAGAGTTTGTTTCAACCAGCCAGTTGAGCAGCCTCAGACTGATTCGTTATGTTCAACTGGTTGGATGAAACAAAATCTTGGTCTGTATTTGTGGACCTGAACTTTCCACCTCTGTAATTAGCGATTTTTATAATTTTTTTTTCTTGTCAATACTAGATAAAAGTGGAAAGTTTTTAGGTATTTTTGGAAGGAGGTCTGGTGTAGAGGGCTATGCTTTACCCACCCCGGCACCTTTCTGCGATCAGGGCACCCTGCAGGCCTTTAAAGGGAAGCTGATCCACACCTTTAACAAGAACGGGCTCACGCTGGTCGAGTCGAGCCACTTCCCGAGGCTGTGTGACCGACACAATGTACTGCTGCTGGGGGACTCTCTGGGGGACCTCAACATGGTCGACGGGCTGCCGGACACGGACAATATCCTGAAGATTGGCTTCCTCAATGATAAAGTACTGCGACAGCGAGGGGGGGGGGGCTCAGTGAGATTTCATTTAGAAATTTGAAGCTAGTTAAGCCCGAATGAGTGCATTTTTTAAAACGATTGGGTGGATCTTTGAGCACATTTAGCTACATTACATTTCATAGCTTTTTTTTTGTTTAATATGACACTTTTATTCAAAGTAACATAGTAGATGGAAGGGTTACAATATATGTGCTTCATGAGCTTCGTGTCGTTAGCACAGGGCTCTACTTGTTGAGCTACAGGAGCTTGCCTTGGTTGATCGAGGGACGAAGTGAAGAAACCTAGTCCTCTTGCAGTTTTTGCTGTGTGAGCAGACGTCGGGCTGCGAGTGATCCGGTTTAGACTTTACGGTGTTGCTCACCTTCTGGCCGTTTCCAACAGGTGGAGGAATGGAGGGAGCCCTACATGAACAGTTACGACATCGTGCTGGAGAAGGACGAGACCATGGATGTGCCCAACGCCATATTGAATTACATCACAGGTCACCAGTGAAGATCCCTAGAAGGCTTCAGAGCAGAGCTGGGTACTGATCCACCATCTTCCACCCCAGCAAGCATTTTTTTTTATTATTATTCAAGGGGTAAGCCTGCCCTAAACAGTGAAAATGCACAGACCACTCCAGTTCCTGTGTAGAAACCTATCAGCTCTTTATATATAGAACGTACTCAGGACCGTAGTATTTTCCCAAGGTTTATCCTGCTGGTTGAAAGAACTTTGTTGCCTAAGGGAATGCTTGGTAGAATTATCATATTTTTTTTATGTAAAACAGACAATTGAGCCTTTGCACCATGGTGCAACTTTATTGAAGGTACCTACTCGCAGGATGTGTTGCGAAGACATAAATCGGGACAGACACGGTGTTAGTGATAGAGCACTAATGTAAATTATCCTTTTTTTTAGGCCAGTGTCTTAGGCACTTTTTTCCACATCAAGGCTGCCACACGCACACACCGTTCACATTTTATTTAAGGAGCCGGAAGGATAATTTACACCAACACTGGTTAGAAGTTAAATGTGTGTTACTCTGTGTCACAGCAGTGGCTTTTGTGCAACCTAAAAACATCCACTTAAATCATTAGTTGGTTTTCATGTTGATTTTTAATGACTTTTTTTTTTTTGGTTCATATTTAGCAAAAATAGTGATGTTCTGGGAGTAAAATGCAACTTACTGGCCAGAGGGTTGTGTGCTGAACTTAAGACCAGATGTTCTGGGTGTCCAGAATGCAACAAACACATCTGTGAATTTTAGAGTTTTTTGTCACAAGGGGATGTTTAAGGAGGGGACTGCTGAGATAGGCCAATGCACTATCCTTCCATCAGGAGCTGCTTCCATCATGGGTATGATGTGTGGTGCTGTTTTAGGGGTTTGTTTTTAAGCAATTGTGAACTGTATCTTGCAGCTTTGTGCTTTGTCTGTTCAGAAGATAACAGCTGCTGTTACGGCATGTGTGGTGTTATGGCATGTTTTGGTTGTTCTCACACAATAAAACTGCATGTTAAAATGTTCTTCACGTTGGATCCAAGGATTGGGCTTCGTTGTAATGCTTTACTCCAGCGTTCATATAAAGATACTTTACCGTGTTCGCTCATGACCAAGGAGGAGAAAAGAAACTCCAATGTGGGTCTACAGGGAAGATGGCATGCAATGTGGTGATTCTAACTAAGGAAGATTTGAGGTATTCTGAACACAGTACACAGGCCAAGGAACCCGAAAGACATCTATATTGCACGTCAGATTACAAATCTCAATTGTCTCAGTCACAGTAATCCCAAAATTTGATCCATGCTGGGTGGATCTGAAACCTAGGCTGGAAGGAAGACGGACGAAAAGTGGTGACGCACTGTAAGGCAATATAAAAAATGTGCACTCTAGGCAAACATGGAAGTCGAGGGGGGTGTCATTTCAGGAGGTTGCAGAAACGGTGTTGGCTTAATATACAGCAGATCAAAAGGAGTCCTCAGAACTCTGCGGTCTCAATGGCTCCCTCTCCTGAAGGCCTTTGTAGGAACTCACAAAAGAGCCTTGTTCAGTCGGTTTTACAGTTTAAAAACCCCCCAAGAGGAAGACTTAGAGGTCTTAGCTGGTGACTATGAATACCCCAAGCTTTGTAGCACTGAATTCATGATTAGTCATCAGGGTGCATCCATGTTCTCTTGACTAATGATTAATTTTAAATCCTTACGAGTGAAAAGGAGGTTGGATTTTTAGGTGAGCTGGTTTGTGATTCCATGTACTCATCGGGTAGAGCTGCATAAGTTCAATCAAACATAGAGAAGTGTTTACATCTAGTTCCATGTACTTTTCATGGTCACGCGTGCACCTCATCCCTCAGAGTTCCCCGTGTTGGATTTTCCCATTGTCCACCTCCTCTGTCAGCTCCAGTTCTTCCACCACTATCTTGCCGTCCCTGTTGCGGTCCTGGTTATCGAACATGTCTTTGATGATGGCGTCTGGGTCCTGGCCAGGACACAGACGACCCCTGCCGTTTGCTGCCTGCACCTTGATGAATTCTGAGAACTGCAAAGGAAAACGGGGACAAGACACACGGGATCACGTGTGAATAATAAATATGTAGAAAAAAAAAATGATACAAAATGTGTCAAAAGGAATATGAAAATAGGAAGGCGCACTTCTTCCAGGGGAATCTCCTTATCCTTGTTCAAATCCATTGCCTGGAAGAGAGGCTCTGGTGGGTCCTCTAGCCAATAAAACAAGTAGCCCTTTGGCACCCCCTTCTGTAGGCCTATCAATTCCAGCTCAAATTGGAGCACCGCACTAGCTGGTATACCGTGTGCTGCATGGAGGAGATGGAGAAGATGTAGTCAAAGGAAGTCTGTTCAGACAAATGGCTACTTCAATATTAATTTGAACACTAGAACTTGTGGCCATAGGTGGAAATTAGCGGGAGAACATGTTAATCTGAATCTGAGAAAACACTTCTTTACACAGCATATAGTTAGAGTATGGAACAGTCTTCCGGTTCAAGTAGTACAGGCTAAAACCCTGGGCTCCTTTAAATCAGAGCTAGATAAGATTTTAACAACTCTGACCTATTAGTTAAGTTCTCCCCAAGCAAGCTTGATGGGCCAAATGACCTTCTCTCGTTTGTAAATTTCTTATGTACCTAACTTGAGATTTCCTCCTAGAAATTCTTATAATTTTAGAATGGGCGCCTTACCTTCATGATCACCATGGGCGAGGTGCGGGGGTACGATAACCAGTCTCTTCTCGCCCACACACATGCCACGCAGGCCCTCGTCTAGCCCCGCAATCACCCTGTTAGCCCCCAGGAGGGTCTCCTGAAGTCGCTCATAGTGGTACCTGCACTCAAGTGGAGACACGGGTCATTAAAGCTGGAGACCTTGGATGATCCTGTCATAGTTTGTTTTGAGGAGATGGCGCGGTGGCATGGTGGTTAGCACTGTTGCCTCACATCTGTGGGACCTGGGTTCAAGTCCCTGCCAAGGTTCCGTGTGTGTCAGGTTTGTGTGTCTTGTGGGATAATCCAAAAACAAGCTGTGGCTAACTGGAGTTACCAAGATTGATGGTAGACATACATGTGTGTGTGAATATGCCCTGTGGTGGGTTGGTATCCCATTCTGTGTTGGACCCATAGGCTCTGGACCACCCATGACTTAATAGGACTAGTAGATTCAGACATGGGATGGGGTGCCAACCTATCATACTGCACACTCACACACCACTCACTGGAGGGTGCAGTGGTTAGCACTGTCACCCCACATCTTTGGAACCTGAGTTCAAGTCCTTGCCAGGGGAGTTTCTCCCCCACTGTCGAAAAACATGCCGAGTTGAATTTGAATACCCATAAAATGTGTTGGCACCCCCTCCTGGGTGGTTCCTAGCCTTCAGAATAGGCTCTAGATCCCCTACAACAGGACAAGCAGTTACAAAAAATGATAGGATCAACCATCCGTATTATCCTAGTCAACAATCTTAGTCTAAATTCTGAAAATCGAGATCTTACCAAATATGATTTACGCTGAATAATCCTGACCCAAATCCAGCACAATAAAATAAAAATACCGTACTGAGTATAATACTAATAGTATACTATGTCTTAATTTTAAGTGCTATTATAATAAAGTTTGACCAAATATCATTTACATCGTCACCCGAATGCAGCACTGAAAGTAATCATTCTCATGTTAAGTCAGACACACATTACACATCCACCCATTTCTTTTAAAAAAATCTCTTATCCAGTAAGGTCTGAGTCTGACGTCGTAACAGCAAGAGCAAACTTACGAGGAGTAGACCAGCGTGCCGTCCAGCAGCGAGCAGTTGTAGTGGTACTGGATCAGGTCGTTGGCAGTACTCGTCACGCCACACACATCGGGCTTGTACATCACCGTGATGTCCACAGGGTCATTGGGGTTATGGAAATCAATGACGTGAATGTGGAAGACGAGAACAGCTGAGCTAGGGACGAGGTCTACTGCAGGTGGGCGCAGGACAGGACAAATCAGAAACTACTTGGGAAAGTCTCCAGCCCCCCCCAACCCTGTACTGGATGAGGAGATGAAAGAAGGATAGATGTAGCTACCTCAACATTTCCACGCCGTAATTTAGGTGCTTTAGTCCCTGAGTTAATGTAAGGCAAACACAGAAACCACACTGCCATTTACCTATATTAAACCAGGAGGAACCCTAACCCTCAATAGCCTCGATAACAATGATTTGAGATACGTGCAAAAGCAAAGGAAACTCAAACTCAGTCATAGTGGTGATCTCCAAGAGATCTCCCAGGCACTCTGTCTAATCTCTCTCCTCCCCATCTCGCAAACTAACCGGAGCCGTTTTCTCCATAAGCCAGATGAGGAGGCATAGTGATTCGCCGCCGCTCGCCCATGCACACCCCCTGCAGAGCCTTGTCCATGCCCCGGATCACATAGCCCATGCCGATGTAGGTGTTGTAGGTGCTGTTGCGCTGGTAGCTGAGGCAAAGGACGGAAAGAGGCGTGAGATGGTGTAGTCGCAAGTAGGGCTGGGCAACATATCGATAAAATATCATGAATGTTCATTATCACAATATATCATCATCAACTTGAATATCATATCGTGGTATTGTGCATAATTAACAGTTATATTGCACCATTTTTAAATAAATTCCATCAAGGTATGAGTCTGTTAGCATAATTTATCAATATACCGGTAACATGCTCTGTAATTATTAGTAAAACAATTGGTTTATCGTAATCAGAAAAACTGAAAACTATATTTTAGTTTTCTATATATGAATTTTAGAATATCGTGATAAATACTGATATAGTGAAAATCTCAGAAAATATCTTGATGGCATTTTTATTGCATATCGCCCAGCCGTAATCATGAGCTTCATCATGAGAATATATCATTCTACCGCTACGTATGCAGATATTTCCCCAGGCAATATCACTCAAGTATACAGCTGGCACTAATAACAATGTATGCAAAATGTAGCATGATAATATGTACAAAAGGAAGACCACCAGCAGCCTGCCAAACCATAAGAACATGCAAAAAGCTGACCTGGAGTCGAAGGCGGTGCCGTCCAGGAAGGTGCCGTTGTAGTGGTAGCGGATGAAGTCACCGATGGCTGCCTTGCGGGAGCAGGACACGGGCAGCACCTGCTCATCCACGACAACATCATCGCTGGGGTGGTGCACGTCCACCAGCAGAACGTCGAACACCAGGGTGGCCTGGGGGGGTATCATATTGCCTGAGGAGGGATTTGTGGGGGGAGGTGCTTAGACGGCAGGACGAGACATAAATCACCACATAAAATTACTTAACACAGCAGTACAATTGAACTCTGCATGAACAGGCTGTCCATGTTTATTCAAATATAAACATTTACCGAATTCCCACAGTTATGATCTACTAGGCAACAAAACACAACAAAAGACAAATAATAAACAAATTGAAAGACTGACACAGAATAAAACAAAAAATGTCATGAATATCATGCATAATTAGCCCTTACTCTCTTGGTGCTGGTTTTTGATGTTTACTTTGCATATTAAATAACATTATGCCGGCCAATACAAAGCAGTTACCGTATCCCTGTTCTCCGTAGGCCAGAAAAGGAGGGATAATGACAGTCCTCCACTCTCCCACGCACATGCCCAGTAGGCCCTCGTCCAGCCCCTTGATTAGATCGCCCTGCCCGACATAGGTGTCATACGTCTGCTTCCTTCTGTAGCTGTGTGGGGCACATACAGAACAGTCAGGCCCAAACTGGGTAACTGCTGCCAATGAAAGCAAATGACGGAAGTTAAAAACAAGGGCATTTATTCATTTAAATAAGTAAATAAAAATTCAAACAAAGTAAATGATTTCATTTCAAATGTGATATAATACAATTAAAAAGTGCAGCTAAAATTATTTCAATAGTGTCAACAGTATAAACTATTCCAATATTACTGCAGTCCTGCTGCATGGCAACTAAAAAGTCGTGCAACTAAAAAGTCGTGCAACTAAAAAGTTACATTTGAGAGCTGCAGTGTATAACACAAAAAATAATACCAAATCAAACAATAAAAATGGAATAATCCTGAGACAATCATGCACAATTAGTTAGTTATGAGAAAAATCGACAATTATTCAATTGTTGTAATTTTGTATTATACTGCTTGAGAACTGAATCGTTTTACATTAAAGTGACACTCAAATAACATTCCCATCCCATATTCTGCCTCTCTGTACGTCTTTCAGTTCATACAGATGGTTGCTCTCTTCATCTTATTAACTACCACACTCAGTACTAACCACTTGGTTTTGTACCTTAAATTATTAACACTTTCCAGAATAATTATACTTCATACCCAGCTGCTATTCTGGCACATTAAAAGCTGTCTTGTTTTATTTTATACTGTCTTGTAAAGTGTTTTTTTTACCGGATCTAGCTGAATAAGTAGCTTGTCGGAGTTACACAAAAGTGTTCCTGAGGCAAAAGGTAAAATGATTCAGTGGTTCAGATAGATAACCAATCAGATTACAGAGGAAGTAGGTCCAACTAGAGGAGGCAGGACCAAGACATCTGATTGGTTGGTCCAGCCTCCTCAAGTTGTTTAGGCCCTCCTCCTTCATAATCTGATTGGTTATCTCTCTGAACCAATGATTTTTTTTTTTTCCTTCTGCCCCCAGAACATTACTGAGTGAATAAGTAAGCATCCCAATGCAGCTATCGCTTACAGCCAACAAAGAGTCTGAAAGAAGCTGACCTGGAATCAAAGGGGGTGCCGTCCAGCAGCGTACCATTGTAGTGGTAGCGGATGAAGTCAGAGACCTCCACAGCACGCCGGCAGCTCTTGGGCTTGCTCAATGTGCGCATCTCCACCTTGTCCTGCAAGTTCCAGACGTCCAGCAGGATGAGGTCGAACAGCAGGGTGGCGTCGGGTGGAATCACCTTCCCTGACAGGGGAGAGAGAGGTGTGGATGCGGAGATGGTTAGAGGGCTTCGCTGCCAGGCTGACAGAAAAAAATAGTACTAATTTGTACCCTTTCAGGGTACAATTAAATGTCACTGGGATTGTACCCTCAAGGGTCTGCCAATTGTACCCTAGCTGCAGGTAAATGTACCTTTTAAGGTGCAGAAATGGACTAATTAATGTTGTTTGTACCTTGGGAAACAAAGCTGGAGCAGGACTGAACAGTGCATTGTAATTAGTGTCTGTTATTCAGGCCTGTTAGTCCCACCAAGATATTTTGAGGACAAGATGTAAAGAAATCAAATATTTAAAAATGTATTAAAGGTTGATTAAACTGACTTTTTATATTTTGTTTTTAAAAATGTAAATTTGCTTGATGATAGACAGAAATGAAAGACCTTAGTAACTTTGTCAAAATACTTGTTAATAGTCGGAAAATACTTTTTATGTAAATGACTGTTTATCTAAATTAGTTATATGTTTTACAGCCACATTTTTCTTTCAGTCTAAAAACCTGCTAAATCTGACCATAAACTCTGTACACAGACGCTCAAAATATCCAAATTACTTTTATCTGATGTACTTTTCTAGTTTATTTTAGGGTTTTAATTAGGGCTGTGAAATTTATCGCATTAAAGTTTAAAGTCATATTTCATTAATTCATGCAGTATTTTAATACACAAATGGAAGAATGATAAGAGGAAGGATTTTTAATAGACACCTATAATATTCCTTCCTGGCTATGAGCAACGGGATAGTTTAGGTTGTGATGCTGCACAGAACCGCAGAATTCAAAGCTGTAATCAAATTATCCCATTAACATCTCACAGGGAAGCGGATGTTACCTGGTTTATTTAAGAAGAAAAAACGACCTTTTATCTTATTCAGGACACCATCAGTGGCTGTCATGACATCACATTTGCCAAATAGGTTTTACATCGATCATGCGTTTGGTTACATGTACATGTGGTCCATGCCATTAATTGCCAAGGTGTGCGATTATAAAAACTATTGTTTAACATCCCTACTTATAATACAAGACCCTCTATTGTCCAAATGTGCATCTGCCTGTTTAAATGCTTCCCAGTAGAATTTTTGTAGCAAATGAATAATATATACCTCACAGCTTTAAGTCAAACCATTACACAAATATTAAAATATGGGTCATTCTCACAAAATGAAGATTAGGAGTTACAACAAAATATAGTATTTGATTCTTGTGTAGAGCAAATGACATTAACTAAACTTTTTGGGTATTTTAAAATTGTCTTTTGTTGGTATAACCTGGGGGTGGCATGGTGGTGCAGTGGTTAGCACTGTAGCCTCACACCTCTGGGACCCGGGTTCGAGCCTGGGCCACATGTTATCCTCCCCATGTCGTCATGGGGTTTCCTCCGGGTACTCCAGTTTCCCCCCACAGTCCAAAAACATGCTGAGGCTAATTGGAGTTACTAAATTGCCCGTAGGAATGCATGTGAGAGTGAATGGTGTGTGAGTGTGCCCAGCGATAGGCTGGCCCCCCATCCTGGGTTGTTCCCTGCCTCGTGCCCATTGCTTCCGGGATAGGCTCCGGACCCCCCGCGACCCAGTAGGATAAGCGGTTTGGAAAATGGATGGATGGATGGATGGTATAACCTGATGATTTTTTTTAACCAAATAACTAACCAAAAGATAAAAAAAACACAAAATGAGATCAAATATTTTTAACGCTTTCAACTTCATTGCATGCGAACCACAAGACAATCAATTTGTATAATATGATGTATATTTTTGCTCAAAAGTAAAAGGTAATATAATAAAACAGATTAACTACCCCAGAGGCAAATACAACAGCTTAAACAGTTTTGAGTCTGTATTCAGATGAATTTTAAATATCAGAAAAAATTTTTTTATGGTAATGAGTTTGTGTAAATGACTTTAATGTTACTTTAATGTTAATTCTTCATTAATTTTGGGATTCAATGTTTAAATATTTATTATTGTAAGTTTTAATGCTAGGTGCAATTGATCACAATTAGTCACAGAATACCGTGCGATTAATTAGTAAATATTTTTTGAGTGATTCACAGCTCTATTTGAACTATATCTGTCATTACCCGACAGGAAGCGTCAAACAGGCCCCGCCCACGGATACCTGCCCCCAGGCTCCCATAGGCCAGATGGGGAGGGATGGTCACTCTCCTGCGCTCATTGACACACATGCCCAGCATTCCCCGGTCGATTCCTGTGATCAGCCTCCCCAGTCCCACCTGGGCCGTCAGCGGTGGTCCACGGTCATAACTAATGCGGCAGAGAAAGCAGGAAGAGGTGCGGAGGAGAACTCCATGTTAAAGGCTCCGAAATTCGTTAAATTCTAAGCAAAACAGTCAGGCCTAACACTCATATTTACACGAACGTTCCTGTGGTGAATTTCACCATTTTCTTTTTCTACTAAGTGATCGGGTGGAGTGGTGGATCTGTAGGTAGGGCTCTGTGCCTGCACCTAGAAGGTTGCTGGTTCAAATCCCATGAACGCCCAGAGTAACTCTACTCCCTTGGACCATTGAGCAGGGCCCTTAACCTACAGTAGCTTCGTCCTGGGTTGGACGTTAATCTACATCCAGCTCTATAAGAAGGTCCTCTAACAGGGGACAAAACTTGGTGGTAGGATTGGCACTCCAGCCACTGGGGGGAAAAACTCACACTGGTCCATTCGAGCTGGTGTGGTGCTGAGGTATCACCTGTCACATGACTGTACCCAGGCTCTCATTACTGAGGTGCCGTGCTGTGTGTGTCAGTGCACGCTCCTTCACCTTAAGTGATCGCACAGCCAATTGTTTTGTGTTACTGTGATTTAATCTTTTTTTTTTTTAATGCCCAACCACCACCCCCCTCTTCAGAGGACAAAATTATTTTGAATTAACTGAACAACAGATCAATACATTAAGTGAAGCCCCTCCAAACCAGCCCACCCCCCCCATTATGACAACGCAGTACACAGATGGATAAGTAAGACATGTTAATGTGATTTCTGATGACATAAGTATTTATTACTCAACAAATAGGTAGTAATAATATTTTAAGGGAGTAATTTATTCCTGAGCTTGGCACAACTAGCAAGCTCTCTCATTTCATCTGAATATCCCTTTATGCAATAAAAGCTATTGAATCTCAATGCAATGACCCAGTATGCAGAGAAAGGTGTTGATCGGTAACATATAGTAAGTTAAAATGAAAATAAGTGACAGTTAACATTCACGTGACATTTAGTTACTTTACTGAAGCACTTACCCGTAGTGACGTCGCTTATTAGCAGCTATTCAGACAACCGGGTATTTTATAAAAGCAATTCTTACTAATTACCATCGCCTTAACTAATATATTGACTGAGTTTAGTTTCCTATACTGCGGCACCAACAATATTTAAAAAAAAAAAACACGATAACCATTTAAAAGTAAGACAACTTCTGTCATGTTTTTTCTATTTGGTATTTTTGAATGCGGTCCGTTTTGCAACGAGACATCCGGAGTTCTGCTGTAAATCTCTAATCACCCTCAGTTCTCAAAAAGCCTGATCCATTGCTGCCTGGAATCCCGTCCCCTCCCAGACCACGCATCTTGCACATTACCTCGAGTCGAACTTCTTTCCATCCGGGAAGGTTCCGTTATAGTGATAACGAACATAGTCTTCAGTTTCTACTTCTCTGGGGCATGTCCTGGGTATGTAACGACGCTCAATGACCACGTCCCCTAACGGGCTCGGGATGCACCCTACGTGCGCTGCGGCAACGCAGAGAAAAACGACAGCAAACTGCGCCTCCATTCTTAAATAACCTCTGAACGGAGATGTATGGTGGTTCGTGGAAAAACTTGTTCTACCCAAATCTAAAGCAGAGTTGGGTGCAGCCTTGCAGCTTTGAGTGCTGTGGAGGAGCGCTGGTCTCTGGTTTGTCTGGCAGGGAGTGTGATCAGATGATTCTCCGCAGGCTCCCTCCTTCTCCAAGAAATTTTGTAAACGTGTAAAGTGTCCTTTTGGAACACGTCGCTATTGCCTTCCGTTGGGAGGAGTACGTCACTCTTCCACAATATTCAGAAATTCACTTGTACGTCGAAGTCTGGCATTTCAGAAACAAACACTGATAGCTAAGTAGTAGAGCTGTTTTTGATGTAAAACGTGCACATTATTCGAGTACTGTGAGCTACAGTGATCCCCTGTTTGATCACACATCTGATCTTTACAGGAAGAGCCGCCGCGGTTCCATTTGCTTAGACGGATCCGGGTCCTAAATAGGGTTTGTTCGCGCAAACGCATTTTATAAAAACCCGATCCGAATCTTATGTTTGTATAATCACATTTATACCTTTGCTACATTTAAAGTTTATTGCTAAGAGTAACCATCTATTACAAGAAAGAATTACTTTTACTTCAAGACAGTCCATAGGAGACAGGCTGTCCTATACATCTTGATAAACTAACAAATAAAAACAGAAAAACGATATTTTTCTTTACAACTTTGATTAAACATGAAAGACGTTCGCCTACTATTTGATGTGTTTGTACTGTATTCTACTTTTTAAGGCATTAATGAAATCTGAAAAGAGCATAATTCTGATCTTATCTTCATCTAAAAGATAAGAATGGGGGGCAATTGTAATCGTGTTATTCTCTGCAAATCAAAACATTTACACGAAAGATTTACGAAGTACGCATTTCGTAACCACACGCGTTTCTTTGCTATAGGTTCGGATTTTGTAGGATAGTACAGTTTAATAGCTATATTGATAAGATCTCGAGCATTTTATACCAAATCCTACTGAAATATTTTATATCACTCGGATTCAGAGAAAAAAAAATGTCTCCAATAAAAAGTTAATGGACCTCCAAAATGATCAAATATTTAATCATATTTCATATTACCCCCCACCGTTTCTCTTTAATCGCTAAAAAAAAAACATCGACACATTTCCTCAGCCAGATAATTAATTGATAATTAGTTTATAGTAGGCGTAGACTAAATAACTAAATAATAATGTGATATATGGTATTTTTAAAAGGTATCGCAGCGCATGTGTGCTCGGGCTGAGGAACATTCTGGGCGTTATGACCCTGGGATTTAAAGACTTGGAGCACTATTGGATTGACTTCTGGAAGTACTTCTCCAGGACCTGGAGTTTGCCTCTCCTCCTTTGAATATTTCCTTACCTCCGCCCGACCTAATATACGTGCAGGCAGGCAGGCATGTTCGCACTTCAGGGGCGAGCTGAGAGCAACAGATGAATAGCCCTACATCATGGCTCCGGACGCTGGGTGCGCAAAACTCATCCCGCTGCTCCTTTCTTTGTGGATGGTTTTATTAAGGCCTGGGGAGGCGCAGTATGAGAAGTACAGCTTTAAGAGCTTTCCGCAAAATGATATCATGCCACTAGAAACCGCATACGCCTATGCATTGGACCAGTATGCGGCACAGAACTGGAGGGAGAGCCTGAAGTTCCTGGGGCTGAGTTTGCGTCTGCACCGCCTGCTGAAGGACTGCGACGCTTTCTGCAGCCAAAACTGCAGCAGCGTCAGCCGGGAGCACGATGCACTTTTCACGGACAGCACCCTGCAGCTGGTCCGGCACGTCCTACTGCGGGCGTCCTGCCTCAAGAAGTGCAAGGCGAATTTCCCGGTGTTCACCGTGTCCTACCCCAGGAGAGACGTCCTGGATGCTTTCGAAAAGAGGATACCGTATCGTTACATACAGTATGCCCAGTTCCAGGTGAGATCGCGGACAGTTTTACTATTAGTCACCAGGAAAACTAGCTGCTGTTAGTGAAACGACAGTAACATTTAAGTGTAACGCATAGTGATTTTTTTTGCGTGTATTTTTGTAACACCATCCTTTTGCGAACATTCTTTCTCACCACATTACTTGCAGATGTCAGGAATGTCAGAATTTGCATTTAGATTACAATATTTGCATAAACTATATCTTAACTACTTTTGTCTGTAAAATCGCTTAAGCTACCGGAGGGTACATGATTCCAGTGTTCCGTAACTCGATGTAATGAACTTCTTATCAAGCAACAAACAAACGCTTAATATATCTTCGGAACTTCCATGCATTTAATTTTGTTTGCGACTAATGCAGTCGCCTTATACCGAAAAAGTCGCTATGGAGTTTTTCTCGCGACTCGCCGGCGGTCGTGCTGGGGCGCTACATGTGCCACGTACCCCAGACTGCAGGAATTTACAGCGCTTGCCCCCCAACTCCAACAAAAGCTGCATTATCTTCCGAAATGCAGACTTTGATTTACAGTTTTAGACACCAGTCGCTGAAAAGGAAGACGCCCCTTAATATCCACTCAGTGATGTCAAACTTAGGACGCTTATTCGAGCGAGGTTTCCGTGTGAATTCGAATTCGAATCCGGATTTTAATTATTGCGGAGTAATAATGAATTCTGCCGCCTTTGTCAGGCTTCTCTATTTAGATTACTTATCTTATACATTGGATATAAGACATTTTCCCTGCGATTTGCGGAACCTTGTAACAAGAAACAGTTTGTCTGAAAGATCCGCCAGACTCATTTGTGAATCCACTTTCCTTTTTTAAATAAATAAATAATAAATTCCACTCTTGCATCCAGGCAATATAAAAGAGTGCATAAGGCACTACACACTTTACACAAGTATGCCTACAAATCATTATTTTGTACAAAAAAAAAAGTTCTTTGTCAACCAATAGGCGTTGGTTGCTTTATCCAGTCTATCGCGTTTTTTCTTCTTCCGAATTTACCTTTGTCTATAATATTATTATACATTTTGCTTATACATGTCTTACATGCTCTCCACCTCATCTTATCCTGTCATCGTGTTTTTAAATAGTACTTAATTAAGAGCCACATAATATGTGATCTCGTGGGGAATATGTATTAACTTCTTTGAGCAAATGGCACGGTGGGAGTCCTTTGGGCATCACCCCCATTACGTCACACTTATTTGTAAAGGAGCCCAGAGTCATTGGCCGGTTTAGTAGATACTGGTCACTGACAGTAACCGCTGGCAGATTACGAAGGTTTAAGATAGCATGGGTTTGGTGAAAGATTATATCAGCACTGTTAATGTAGCGTATCTCCCATGGCTCATCCAAAGAGCAGCACTGGAAGGGAAAAATATACAAGTCTGTACAGTGTGAGAGTTTGTCTTTCTGCAGTAACCGCACTGCATGCAGAATCTGCTGCTCTTTGAGCGTATCGCTTAAATTTGTATCCATATCAAAACCAATAGCTACAACTGGCAGTGGGATCCTTATGACATCATGATTACGGTATATCAATTCAACTGTGGTCATAGTGTTTACAAGCCCTAGCAGATGCAACAAAGTAGATTTGGAAATGGATAAATACATTTAAAAGGTTTTGGTTTAGTAACTGTTGTGGTATTTTTTTTCCACTGCATGCCTGCAGTGATTGAAGATAACACACTTAAAAACACTTATGGGTTTCTTCCTAACATCCACTGGTGGATTTAGGTACGAGCGACACGCATAAAAAATAAAATAAACAATTCGGTTGTCACATTCGCACGATGGGTTCTCTCTCGCTCGCTTGCACAACACCTCAGTGATGCCATGTCACCGTGTGGGTCAGTTAACTTTGTCGGAGTGGGTGCCCTGATTTTATAGTTTGTGAGCTAGGCAGGCTACAGGGAGGGGGGGGTGGGGGTGGGTTGACCTCAGGTCACCCCACTGGAAGCCTGAGGGAGGGGGGGGAATCTAGCGCACCTCTGACTTTGTACAGTACTAATGCAATTAGTAAAATCAGTTTTAAATGTATCCTTTCTTACTAAAAATGCTGACATCAAAGAGCAGGCTCTCTTCCCACACCATCACACCGCGTGAAAGTGACGCGTAACGACCATCCTCATCGCCATTAGATCGACAACCTGGAGAAGGCCGTGTCTGCAGCCCACACCTTCCTGCAGAAGAACCCGGGCGACCCGCAAATCACCAAGAATATGAACTACTACAGGACCCTGTTCGATGTGGAAGAGTACCTCATCGACCATGAAGAGCGGCCGTACGAGGTGAGGGGGGGCAGGGCTGCTCCATACTTAGCAGCTTTCAGTGGCGGGGAGGGGGGGGGGTATTTTTTTTTTTTATAATGCCAACACTTAAATTAAGGGAGTTAAAAATTAAAAATTGGATCTCGGGGGATTAACATGGGGATGAAATGACTCATTCGGAACAGACTAGATATAAATACATAATTCTTTATAAATATACTTTGTGTGTATATCTATCCATGTCTAAACGGTTTATCCTGCCTGGGTCACAGGGGAGGGCACTGGGGGTAATTTAGAGGCACCAATTAGCCTAACTGCAAGTATTTGGATTGCGGGAAAAACTCTGTGACATGGGGGGGAGACGGCAGTCGGCCCCCTCCAGCCCCTGGAGGTGTGCGGTAGCAGTGTTACCCGCTGAGCTACCATGCTGCCCTTAATTATAAATAAGTTCTGTAATTAAGAAGTAAGGAGCTTGGCAGATGAGGTGCACAGTAGTGTCGTACCCGTGATGCCCGACGGCTACGATTGCGCCCCCCCCCCCCCCCCCCCCGTGTCTGAACCCTGCGTCCGTCGCTCCTCCCCGTAGGGTCTGTTCCTCAAAGCCGTCAAGCTCTTCAATGCGGGCGACTTCAGCAGCAGCGCCAGGCACATGGAACAGGCGGCTAGCGAGTACTTCGCGGCTTTTGGCCTCTGCCTGGCGGGCTGCGAGGGCGCTTACGAGGTCACCCAGTTGAAGGACTTCTTCCCTTCGCTGGCAGGTGAGTGACCATAGCCCCCCCACCCTCCAGTGTACCAAAGATGGACGCGCATAGCACAGCTGCTGTACACAAACCATCAGTATCATCTTGACACTAACTAAACGATGCGGCCTATATATGCTGAGTTGCTTCGTCAAATGTAGATATTCGTTAATATGTTGCTCTACAGCTGCATCCAGGTTTCACGGTGCGGAAACAATCCTATATGCTGTAAGAAGTGTCTTTAACTATGTATGACCCACTGCCCCCTGCCCCAGCTCTCTACACGGACGTCTTGAGGTGCAAGGCGAAATGCGAGGCCAACCTGACGCCCAACGTGGGGGGATTTTTCGTGGAGAAGTTTGCCGCCACCATGTACCACTACCTGCAGTTTGCCTACTACAAACGTAAGGAGAGTGTAACGTCCACCTTTGCAGTGGAGTCCATCTTCAACCTTGCAAAGTTGTTTAATCTCCATAGGCAGTCGACGGTCCCTATCAGAAATCTTGACATCACTGACAGCATCCATCCTGGGGAGGCGGGGGGGGGGGAGATGATGGAGATATTAATTGCTTAGGAAATAAAAGTTCGGGCCGGGAGTAACATTTTAAAATTTCTGGTCATTGACTTGTAATTGCTGTTATTATGTTAAAAGCAGCGGGAGTCTTACTGCAGTGTTGCCAACTTCGGTAATACAGATTTGCCGTAAGATTTCTTGTATGAAAGTGTGAGCGTCAAACCAGTTACCCTGTTACTTGTCAACTGAAATCCATGTCCTGAGGGGTGTAAATATTCAATTTAGCACCCCAGCACACCTTCAGCAAGGTCTTTAGCCACCACGCCCCCCAAACAGAAATGCTCAATGGGCACCTCTTAAGTGGCTGATCTTGTGCTTTGCTCTCACCAGTCTTAAAGAAGACGGGAGACACAAAACACTAAAAAAAACATTCCGATGTACCTGCACTTGTGCTTGCCCAAATGGCAAATGAAGTTTCATTTCGAATAAAGTAGAATATTACGGAGAATGGCTGTATCCGAAATTGCGTAGTTTGCTACGCACTATGTGATGAGAGAAGTATGTCTGAATCTTCAGTATGGACTGTAGGCGTGTGGTACCTGGATGACATAGTGCAATCTACGAAACTGTGAAGTGTGCAGCCGATGGACGCTACGCTATCCCACAAGGGACTGTCAAGATGGCGGAGGGTGGGACAAGAATGACATCTGGGAATTTTTACCGTCCTCTGTCCTTCTGTTCTTGAGTATTGGGAACTGGTTTTCCGAAATGGAAGATGGCGTAAAACGGGGTCATGAGAATGCAAGTATGGTCAAGTATGCATACTGAGAAACAGTTAATGTCTCTGTGCTTCGTATGCCGTGGTGTGTCAGCCATCTTGTTTTCCTTCCAGTGAACGACGTACGCAACGCCGCCCCGTGTGCTGCCAGCTACACGCTTTTTGACCCGGGTGATGAAACCATGAAACAGAACATGGTGTACTACCACTTCTACCGTGAGCAATGGGGCCTGGATGAGATTCACTTCAAACCTCGGCCGGTGAGTGTTGCCCCCGAGTGGCAGCTCCTGGTACGGCGCATCAGTCTGATTTGGCTTGGAGAACGACTAGCGGGAGAGTCGGCCAGTACGAATTCAGCCTTTAGACCCTGGGCGTTTTCCCTTCAGGACCAGGGCTGTCTCGCGTGCACCGCACTGCATTTTAAGCATCACCGTGACACCTGAACCATTCAGAGGGCTGGACACTTTCAGCAGCTGGACATTTTCACACCACATTGACTGTTAAAAAGCACAAAACAGCTTCTCAGTTGCCAGGCTTGTAATTTAAACAGCGGCTCTGGTGCAAAATTCAAAGCTCCGTTAAAGCACCCAAAAGCCTCAGTGTGACTAAACATGCCAGAGAACCAACCAATCGGAAAGCAAGTGTGCCTAAACATACCAGAGAACTGACCAATCGGAAAGCAAGTGTGACTAAACACGCCAGAGAGCTGACCAATCAGAAAGCAAGTGTGAATAAACATACCAGAGAACTAACCAATCGGAAAGCAAGGGCTCACTTCCTCCATAAATAGCACGTAAGGGGCAATGAATAAATGCTTGACTAGGTACAGTGACTCTTCAACACGTTTCCTTTGGCAGGAGGCAGTGAGGTACTTCAACCAGACCACCCTGATGAAGGACATGTTGGAGTTTGCTGAGAAATTCCTTCAGCCTGACGATGAGGTAAGCAAACTTATAATGGGGTTGGTGGGGGCTTCATACTGGTCTGTGAGTTAAGTAGCAGTGTTAGTCACCAGTCCTTTCAGTACATTGGTTGTCAAGAGCCATCAAACCAAGCAGCTAGCGGCTCATAGTCACCTATGTCACTGTAAGGACAGGTGACAATACAGCTACTGTACCCAGATGGGTAAGAGGGGTGAAGCTGAGGACGGCAGGTATAGGAAGAAGGGGGGGTCTGACCTCCCGTTTCAGCGTGGCATGTAGCAGCGAGCCGTCGGCCAATGAGACCACGCTGCAGCAAAGTGTCAACCAATGAGAAAACACTGTGAGATTCTGTCCCTTCAGTCCGTCCCCCGACCCACGTGTGTCATCCCCTCCTGTAGGATGTGGTGAGCCCAGAGGAACCAACCTCAAAGGTCACAGACCCCCCCGATGCAGAATTCGAGGGTCTGGGGGATTACGAAGAGTCCTTCGTTGCGGATTGGTGGCAGGAGCCAAAAAGCAAAGGGGATGTGGGCGAGCCCAGCGAGTGAACCTGCGAGCACCACGTCCCGGGAAGCTCTCTCGCCTTCAGGGCTCCGGATAGCCTCCAGGCAGGAGTATCCGAAATGAACCAGTCACGACTGTGGGACGCATAGATTCCCAGACTGAGTGCCGGTCCTGTTGAAAAGGGTCCATCGACTCATTTCCCCATGTTCTTTTGTGAAGATGTATCATATTTTGGCTGTTCCTATTACCTTATTTTAAAAACTATTCTTATTTAATTGCGACCTTCCTTTGTGCCTTAACCTTTTCTGTATTATGCGGTTTGTTGGATGAAACTGATTCTCCTGTCATATTGCTGTTTTCCGGTTATATTTTGATACAGATGATTTTTCAAGGGCAGATATAGTAATATCAAAATAAAAAGGAGATTAAGTTATGACACAATTGGATTATGGTTTTGTAGGAAAACTTCAGTATCAAGACTTTTCCAAGACTGTCCAGATTTATTACATCTAAAGTAAAGTCCCATAATACTGGCTTTATTTTGTTTGAGTATTTAAGTAGTATTACACAGTAAGCCTTAAGTATTTTGTGTCCTAAGCATTTTGGCGATGCTTGCAGTCATTTTCACCATGACTTTGTGGCACATGTGTCAGGTTTAACGATGCGGTGGCCTCGGGCTTGGGAGGGTACGGGGGGGGGGGGGGGGGATGGGTGTCAATTTCTTAGATTCTCCACACCCCCAACTCTCTACTTGTCCACCCAGCTGACATCATGTAAAACCTAAAGCAGCCAATCATTGCAGTGAGAGCCAGCTGGCTTCCATTGCGGCGCCACCTGCTGGCTGATGAAGGGTTTAAGTCACCGGTTTCTAAACCACACATGCAAAACTCAGGAGTCCCAAACCATCATTGAAACCTACAGAAATAGATCTCTAAAGTAAAACTTAATTCAGTTTTATTTTCATATAGCCAACAGCTTGCTTCGCTATCCAGATAAGATCTTGAGTGGCCCTTCTTTACCAGAAATTCCCAGTCCAGTCTGCAGGGAGCTGCAGCCAGTCCATGTTTTTGCTCCTTCCCAGCTTCTCATAGGGAGCAAAAATGTGGACTGTCTGCGGGTCCCCGAGGACCGGGCTGGGAAACACTGGTGTTGAAAATAGGTAAGAAAGGTGGCTACATATCTGCAGTTTGGCATAAGCAAATCCATTTAATCAGAAAAAGGCCCCAGTCATGTTATCCTAGCCAGACTCGATGAAAATTAATGGTCATCTAAATGAAAACCTTGAAAAGGTATGTCATGCTACAATGCTTTAATTATATACTGATATTGAATTAGATGGTTATTATAGCATGAATTTACGGTCATTCATTTCACTTGTTTTGTAAGACGATTAACACGGCGAATGTAATCACCTTTCCGGGTCGTTCCGGGTGCCGTGCTGGCCAGTGGTGTCACCACCTTTCACTCCATCACCCATTACGGGCCGCCAAGTCCGTGTCGAAGACGACTGCGGGGAGCTTGCACCCAGAATTCCGCACTCCGAAAGGAGAATGCCTGAGACTGTGTATCTGACATCATACAGTTACACAAAGGGGGAAAGATGATGCAAAAGGAGCCAGGAATGTGTCACAGGCCTTGGACGCCATGGAAACGTTTATAGAGGCGAAGGAACACATGGGGTCTATGGGCAGCTAATTCAGTCAAAGGGGAAGTAGAAAAAAACCCAGAATGATAGTTCCCTAGTGAGTAAAAAGTAAGTCGCATGTCGGACTGCAGTTTTTACTGAACGAGTTTTTGGCTAGTAGCAAAGATTCTTGAGTTCCACCTTTGGCTATAAGTATGGCAGATCATCAGTAAAATCCTTCCCATTTCTGTAGACGCACCAGCCTTCAAGAAATGAAAAACTCCACCTGCATAAAAATGAAGAGACCACTCGATATAATTTTTTTTTTTATCTGCATTTGTAAATCCTGGTTTAATCCTGGTCCTGCTGGCAGAAGGCTACACTGCACAGCAGGCTGCTTCCAGGCTCAAAGTTCCTAAGACAGCAGTACAGAAGAATAAGGTGAAGCTGGAGACATTGGGAACCACCACAAACCAGCCAGGTAGAGGGAGGGAGGAACTTTCTAATGGCAGAGGTGACCGTTAGCTTATCCGGCAGTGCCTCATGAATCAGAGGATGACCTCAAGTGACCTTCAGAAGGAATGGCAAACTAAGTGCAGGTGTGAAGTGCACTGCTAGGACAGTTCATATCAGGCTCCTAGCAGCAGGACTGAAGACCCATAAAGCAAGGAAGAAGCCCTTCATTAATGAGAAGCATGAAAGATCAGGCTGCTGTTGTGTGTTTGTGTGTGTGTATATATATATATATATATATATATATAAATTCATAGACTCAGACTCATAAATTAAGTTCTGCAGTTGAGTTTAGGGACGTTATTGACAGATGCAGCAGGTCTGTTAGTAAATGTGTGAAAAAAGCCTATTCGGAAATGGGGGGGTGGGGGGGGGGGGGGGAAACTGCTGAACACATCCTGAAGGGTGAAAGTAAAACCAGGTACCGAAAGGGTAAGAGAAACCAGCACGACCACACAGCCTGATATGCGAGTCTTACTTTCAGGTTTTATTATATATTTTTTCCCCTTTCAATTGATAATTTACAGCATTTAAACTTTCCATTCATTTCAAGTACTCTTTAAAAAAAAAAAAAAGGCTTTAAAAATATGAGGTTGACGGTTTGGACACGGCTCCCGCCTCTACATCCGTACTGGATATGAGCTCAAAACGTTTTGGAGAGCAATTGAGGAACAATCAGTGCATTCGGAAACTGACAATGAATAAACATCCAATAGCAGGGGAACAAGCGTCTCTGTACATCACATTCTGATTGGGGGAGGGGTGGGGCTCATGACTGATTGGGAGAGAGCGCAGCAAACTCCTCTACGGTGAGCGTTTAGCCTTATGTACATCAGGAGAGCACTGAGAAACAGCCAGGATTGGGAGAGGAGATAACTGTCAACATATATACAATTATAGACAAATCGATAGATATATAATGCATACATCATTTAATATGGTGCATTTTTTTTTATATATTATGTATGAAATGCATCTATTTTTTGTGTACAAATATATATGTAAATGTGATTATATGCAAATTAATACATATAGTGCAAAATTTACAAATTTTTGTTTATTCATACTGCTTCTAAAAAGTACTGCATTTTTGCAGCACCAGTTGGTACATTAGTTAGAAGAGGCAGTAAGCTGCGAGTGGTAGAGGTTAGGGTTAGGGTTAGGGCTTGAGGGCTTGATTACTCACGTAGAAGCCTTTGTCTAACGAAAAATGAGAATTTCATTTTCTGCAATGGCTTCCGGGACAGTCGGCATTCCTTAGCAGGCGAAGCACTAGTTAGGAATTCAGTGGAACCCGGATCGGAAACGCTCCCAAAGAATTACCCAGAAATCCTGAGTGAACTTCCGTAACCGACGGTGCTGCAGTGCCAAACAGAGCTGATATATTGCCTTCAACCCAAACGGTCTAAAGTGCTTTAGAGTACTGAGCCATCAATCACCAACCGCGTTAGCATAGAGTAATTAGCTTATTGGAATGAACCACTCTTGCCGGCGTTAAAGGGTTTTAAAAAAAATCTGACTAGCTATAGCACACTGAGGTTGGGATTAGTCACAGTATGAGGTGTTCTCCGGGCAGGGACAATGCTAAGTGCTTTCCCATCATGCATTTCTCAGCCGCGGGACTGTCACAAGGAAGTCCCCCGCGATGGCCTTGTTTTAAACAGGGCTGGATGGGTTTTTTTCTGGCAGTGGATTATAACATGAGAAGGGGTAACCAAACCACTTCCTTCTGCCATCTTAAACTCATGGTCACTATTCTCCATGTTGTTGTGCTTCTGAGTGAATACAAATGGATTACTAATACCAGCTGGCTTAGCACAACTCGCTGGAGGCTCCTTCGAGGGAGCGAATGCTGGTAACTCTGACCCCAACGAGTGCGGCCCAGTCCTGTAGGGGGGCTCTCAGTCCTCACCCCTAACCAAAAAACAAGTAGCCATTAAGGAGTGAGAAGGCACAAGACTGAAGGAGACGTTTCTGGGTTTGAGACGCCAACAATGACCATGCGGCAGAGCCAATGAATGTCGGTCATTCTTTAACAAAGCCGATACCCCATTCCATTAAACGGTACAACAGCAGTCAGCATCAAGGGCCACATCTGGTCCCATCAATCCCAGTACTGGCTTTTTACGCTACCCAGAGGGGACACTACATAATACCCATGGTCCGATTACACCACTTCGTTCACCAGAGCGTGCACGCACCCCTTAAGCACTGTAATGGTGGCCCGTCACGTTGTCTATTGTCTTGTACATTGAAAAAAAAATTATAAAAAATACACTAACCTATCTGAAGTTCATCTGAAGAAGGACGCGAGTGACTAACTACTGACTTCAGCTCTACCAAATAAAGACCAATTTAAAAGAGTTAAGGCCTACCCATCTGATACAAGCCAACGCAACATGCCTGCTGAGCTCAAAAGACACTGAACCGGTGTTTTACATCACCGTAGGATTTTCTTCAGGCGATCAACCAAATATGCGCTCCCGTCAGGCCTTGGTCCTCAGGCTTGGGGTGGGTGGGGGTGGGGGGAGTGGGACAGGAAGGCAGTGCCACGTCATAAAAAAAAATAAGAGAATATAAAAAACACATTTGCTGAGTGAATCCATGCAGCAGGAGGGCTGAAAGCGCAACACGGACGGCCTGACGAGCAATTTGGGGGGGAGGGGGTTCACTTCACCTCACAGCAGTAGCAGCAGCAGCAACAGCAGCAAGACGGAGGGGGTGACTTCTCTCAGACGAGCGTGACCCTTGCTAACACTAGCGGGCGCCACGCGGTGCCAATCCCCCGAAAAATATCACGGACCCCTGGGATAAAAACTACATTCGCAAAGTCATAAAATTTTACCTCCCACTTCTCTGGGTTGTGTACTATACTCCTACCATTTCCATATATTATAGAAAATATATACACTTTTTTTATTACCTATGTACCTATCTAGCTAATGCCATGTGCTATATATAACATTAATAATTATATACAAGCACAGGCCCTCTTCTCATTCATATAAACTGATAATCACACGCGTTTGGGCGCTAATGACGTGATGCTAATGATCTGATGCTAATGGTATGTGTATGTTATTAAGGATTAGAGGGTGCCACTAGAGCATGGGGAATATTTTCTTGGGAAAAAAATGCAAATATCTGCAGAACGAAAAGGCTCAAACGATGGTGGAATGTTTTATAGAAAATACCGGAACTAACTAAAGGGGTGGCGAGTGGAGGTTCAGATTTCTGTCCTTTTCCAACCGAAGAAGCAAACGGAGCAGAATACCAAAGAACAAGATCCTCCCCCCACAAAAAAAAATAAATTAATCAAATCTGCATCATATCCCATTTTGCCTTCCTCATCTGAAACAAGACCACGCAATTTTGTGTCCCTCTGCCTTGGTGGAAGGATATGACATCACACTGAGGGTACAACATCCAGGGGCTGCGTCCTGCCTCCAGCAGGTAACATGGCGTATGCAAGTCTATAAAGCCACTGAGAAGAAAGACATGGGCCACACAGCTTAATACTTCCTGATATCTAACTTGGCAGGTTCAGCTCATGTCACTGAGTGTCTTGGTGCTTCAAGGTAACCCAGTCAAAATACAGTTGGGGCTCCAGTCAATAGTCCTCCATAGCAAAATGAAAACAGGTGCTATAACTCCTCCGGGTGGGCAGGGGGCACACTGTTTAGGGCAAAAGGAGAAACCACCGCTGAAAGACATTGCTAAGTGTGGAGAGATTTCTCAGATGCATGATGCTGCCCCTGAGATGGAGGGCAGTGGAGTTTGGTTGGAACTTGCATGGAACAGCTTGCAAGGGCCCCTGAGGGCCCAAAGGGATAAAGAGACTCAAGTAAAGAGCGGCGAGGGCAGACGGATGAAGGGTCGCCGTGGTCATAGTTCTGGAATGAGTGGAAGACATCTTTTCTTCTTCTTCTACGTGAAAAGGACAGAGTGCAGACTGACTTACATCTTATCCCCCACCAGACCTGAAACGTGGAAACAAAAAGGGTTTAAGAGACTGGAAAGTATCTAAAAGGCAGAAAGAATGTTGAAAGATACGGTAGCAACAGCAGTGCAATTGTTGGGCCAATAAACGGGTAGACGGTGTGGAAATGCGAAGGGATGGAGAGAGACTAATCAGGAAATAGGGTAGTGGGCAGAATGGCGATTCAGACATGGACCGAAGCTGCTGGCATCTAGAGATGGCAGAATTTAACACCGCAGGCTGGCTGGCGACTCCTACCTTCCTCTCCGAATGTTTCTTCATCCAGGGAAGAACGATGAAAAGAAAGGTAGAGAAAGAGAGAGAGAGAGAGAGAGATGCATTAGCTGGGAAGAGCAAAAAGGCCAGCAAACAGTGGCTGCTCCCTGGGGGACAGTGGCGTTAGCTAGGCATCGTTTCATGATCAGTTTCAGATTGCAGCTTGGTTGCCGTAAAGTAACTGGGGTAACCTCTTGCTCAGCTTTATAGGAACGTGCACATAGTAGCCAGAATAGAAGCACCCAGGTCTTTAAGAGTCAACAAGCCTCTTTATTATGAGGGGAAAATGGAGTCTTAATTTAGAATGCCATAGTCGTGTGATAACGCCAATGGTGTTACTGTCCTCCGAGACCAGCGGCTGGAGTTCGGCCATCGATTCACCGTCATCCGGGCGCACGAGGCACACACGTCCTGTGTCACTGACCAGGCTCAACAGTGACGGCAAACATTCCAGAATTTGGGGGCTGTGACACCACAGAATGGCTTTGCTGGCACAAAGGGACAAGCGTCTCTGTCCTACTGCGTCCCCCCCTAACCTACAAAAGAGCAGCCGACAAGGCCCAGTGGGGGGGGTAGATTTAGGGCGGGGAAAAGAGCCCCAAATCCCTCACTGAGGACAGACTGGCTGTCAAACAAGGGTCGCTCAGTCCTCAGCCCAAAGCACTGTACCTTACCCTGCTGGAACTCTATATCAGGGGTGTCAAACTCCAGTCCTGGGGGGCCGGGGCCCTGTGTATCTTACCTCTTCCCCTGTTCCACCACAAATGATTCAGCTCAGGAGCTGTGTGGTAATTAGCACAAAGAGGTGAATCAGGTGTGTTAAATGAGGGGAAACCCAAAAATGTGCAGGGCTCCGGCCCCCCAGGACTGGAGTTTGATACCCGTGTCCTCTAGTAACATATTATGATGTCATACACAATTTGACAGGAAACCCATTCTCTGAGTTGTGTCACCAAATGTTCACTTAAATCAACTATTAATCAGGCATAAATATAAACTTCAAGACTCATTTTGCTTTTGTTTTAAATAAATGCTCAGATAAAGATCAGAAAAACATTTTAATAAGCAAAATAATGAGTAAT
This sequence comes from Brienomyrus brachyistius, assembly GCF_023856365.1. Taxonomy (NCBI): domain Eukaryota; kingdom Metazoa; phylum Chordata; class Actinopteri; order Osteoglossiformes; family Mormyridae; genus Brienomyrus; species Brienomyrus brachyistius. The sequence continues at coordinate 44,230,629 of NC_064533.1, read as the reverse complement.
ACGCCTAAGGCCCAAAGGCAAAAAGGATCGACAATCGGAGCGTCACATTAATTCCCGCAGCAGCGCGGCAGGTAAAGCGATAATGAAGTTCGCTGTCGGAACCAAAGCCAGGAGAACCGAGCCAGCAGAACCATCACTGAAAAATACCATAGTAAGATCATACCAGCATATCACTGCCAATCAGTGCCCCATCACTGGCCCACAAGGACATGCCATTAAAAATGTTGCAGAGTAATAATAGATCCTGCAGTTTAATTACAATTACTAATTGCAATTGCCAATTACAAATACTTCCCTCCAGGCAGAGGTTTCATAATAATAAACTAAAACTTGCGGCCTTCCATTTTTTAACGAGTGAGGGGTGACTGTTGATCTGCAGTGACACGGATGGTAGGACCAGTCCCTCACAAACACCATACCATGGACCCCAATGACCATGGAAGGACCATCCAATTCATTTACATTTGACCCTTTATATTATTAATGAAAATGGTTACCGTGGAAACATGAAGCCTTACTACACCCCAGAATAACCTAACCCATACTCGAACAACCCCTCAGGGATCCCGACAGTCCACATTATTGCTCCCTTCCAGCTCCCAACAAGACCTGTACCAGGTATTTTTGTTCTTCATTGGCTGGGAGCTGGGAGGGAGCAAAAATGTGGAGTGTCTGGGTGGCCTCCAGGACCAGGCTGAAGCACTGGGCTAAACAACCAACCCCATCAGGGAGCGAGAAACTCCTGAGATGCCAAGGTGAAGGAAAGTATGGCAGACAGGAACCGGGATGCACTAAAATACTCTACAGTGCGGTTCCCATTCAATCTGGTCCCCCGTGGCATCACACTGGACGTCCATGGCTGGTGAAGTAAATTCTGGGACAGATGCAGTGACACAAGCCAGACGGGAGCTTTCACAGATGAGCTATCATCTGCTCCAGCTACAGAGGCCCGGTGATCTTCTGGTAAACCAGTGAAACTGCCCCATACCATAGGTCAGTGATTCCCAATTTGGTCCTTGGGGACCCACAGGCAGTCCAGGTTTTTGCTCCCTTCCAGGTCCGGGTAGGAAGCAAAAACGTGGGCTTTCCGTGGATCCCCGAGGTCCGGATGGGGAAACGCTGCCCTTAGGTCATTCAGACTACAGACAGGCACAGGAAGGCAGTGACCGTCTGAAGGTTAAGAAAAAAAAACCCACACATGCAAAGCAGGGCATAACAGAGAGGGTACACCCCAGTCCCAGGCAGGCTATCATCTGGGTTCAATTTCAAGTAGGGTGGTGGCGGTGGGCTGGGGGGGGGGGGGTCGTTTTACAGGAAAGATGGATTAGAGAACCCAGCGAGCGACCCCAACTCTCCAGCTGAAGGTCACGCTATTAAAATGCAGTTCCGTGTTCATTTCAGAACCTAAGCCACAAATACCCATCCATCTTCCTTCCCAAAATTGGATCTCGGCTCAATGTTTAATTGACCACATCCGGACACTAACAATAGATACTCTGAGCACAGAAAAGCAATAAACAAACTTTGGTCATTGATTACTAGCGGAGAACCACCGGCTACAGGCGTCCTATAACCCCCTACAGCTCCAATAAAACTAACAGCCGCAGCCAACGGATCAGTTTTTCTCCTGCTGTTCTATTCCTTAGGTCAGATGCCACTAAATCACCTGAAAAAGTCACAAATCCTGCTAAGGAGAGCTCCTTAATGGGCAGACATTAAACTAGGCTGCACTGCTTCGGAATTATTTTTTGTTAAATACTGGCTGTCTACTGCATTAACCCTCCTGCCCCATTCTTACCCAGAACGCCCTGCGCTAAGACGTGAGTGGAGGCCTAGCGGATTTCTGCGGGGGGCGATCGTTGGAGGAAGACGAGTACAGAGAAGCATGCCAGAGCTCTTACTTAAATCCCCAGCCTGTTCCCCCCAGGACTATAGCTGCCAGGAGAATTGCTCCTGCGATGGACCCTATAATGATATTGGTGCCACTGGGACCTGCATAGAGGAAGAAGGGTGGGGGAAGGGAGGGGGTGAAGGAAAAGGGGGGGGGGGGAGACAATACCACCAGACACACGTCAGAGGGACACGGAAAACACTGTACATCTCGTCAAACGACTGGCCAGGAAGAGAGAGAGAGAAAGAGAGAGAGAGGGATCAGACGAGGAGAGGAGGTGCGAGAGCAAAGGGGAGATATTGGGGCCACGGTAACAGCGAGTGCGGGGGAGGTGCTCATTACTTCGGCACGCGGCGCCCCCTCTCTGTCGGCTGGGCGCCCTCTTGTGCGGGAGTGGGCATCAGCCTTGCGAATAGCAAAAGCCAAAATACCCTGTGTCACTGCCGGACTGCAAGACAATAAGCGAGACACTCTGAGGTGAGGTGGGCGGGTGGGGACCGCAGAGGAGCTGGGGGATGTGGGGGGGGGGGGGGGGGGGGCGCCATCGGGGACAGAGGGGGAGAGCAACGTAAGGCTGGACCTGAGATTGCAGGGAAACTCCGTGTGTAGAGCTAGCAGTGTACACCAGGCACAGGGAAGCAGCCATATCGTTACAGGACAGCGGATAGCATGGCACGGCACTTAAAGAACACAACGCCGTGGGTTTAAAGTATTAAAAGACCTCTTACTTTTCTAAAACAATTCCACATTAAAATATGGAATCAATAAATATAAAAAGATAAAAAGATACTAATTCATAATGGTATGGTCCAGTTTTCAGCCAATATATTGCATGGGTTGTGGAACGTACCAACGCGACAAAACGGGGGACCATACATTAACATCAACAATGATTTATATCCATATTTGGAGGAGAGTACTCGCTTGTCCTGGGAATAAGCAGGTCAGCCGGATGACACTGAGGGGATATGAGATGCGGGGGGAGGGGGTGTAGGGTGGTAAAAGGCGTACACACCCTTCTTCTCGGGGGGGCCTGGGGGTGTGGGCTCAGGAATAGGGTCGAACACGCTGCAGTCTTTGCCTGTATAGTCCCTGTCGCAGATGCACTTCACCTCGTTACTACAGATCTGGCGGAGGGAGAGCAGAGCAGAATTTACAGGGAGATGCAGCAGGGCACACAGCACATTAGCAAAGAAACACCCGTCGTTTGGCCGCTACCTGACGTTTACCATGAGCATGAAGGAACAGAATATGAGCCGTGCACTGCTCTGAGCGCTATGCATGTTCTCCCCGTGTAGTGTGGGATTCCTCCAGTCCGAAGATAAGCACTCAGCTAAATTGCAGAGTGTGTCTGCCCCACCCTGCCTGGGATAGGACCCAATATGTGGGAAGATATATGTACTGATCCAATAGCCACTGCGATTTTTTTTCTGACATTAAACCTCAAGCTACATGTCCATGAGATGTCCCCCAGATCTGTTTCAAAGGCTTCATGACGCAGTATCCTGATCCAGTGACAGATGGTGTGTCTGTATCACAGCCCAGGGCACAGCGGCAGCCCCCTACCCCATGGTCAGAACAGGTATGGGCAGCAAGCGAGCCCGGGCAGGAGCTGAGGTTGAAGGCGGCCACTGGGAGGCAGCGGCGATCCAGGCACATCATGTTCGGGCCGCATGGGGTGCCGTCTTCCACGTAACCCAGGTCGGAGCCGTCGTCCAATAGGGCGTGGCCCCCACTGAACCAATGAGAAGAGGAAGAGCCGGTCAGATGGGGACAGTGGACGAAAACAGGTCCAGCTCTGGCTAACCTTCATGGAAGGTGACACCTAAATGCAGCTTAAGCATAGCTATAGGCAAAATTTTTATTTAGCTATACAAAATTCCCTGTGGTTAATCTACGTAAATCGAATAACTATTTTAAGAAAACACCATCACGTGCTTTACATTACTCACTTCAACTTATTTCCAACTTATTTGGCCAAAACGAATCACCGATCTTGACAAATTCCGGTTTCATTCCTTATTAATTATCAGAATTAAGAAGGAATTCTTAAGTTTAATTAGTAAAACAAAATAAATAGGTACAACGATGAAGAAAACTGAGCCATTGAGCAACTTATACAGCCTCACCCCAGGTAACAAAGGGGTTATGTTGCGATAAACCTACCGTGAGGCGAAAATATCATAACGATAAAACACGTAAGCTAACGAAACATAGCATAGGCTAGCCTACCTTAAATACATGCTTAGAACACTTACATTAGCCTACGGCCGGGCAAAATCATTTACACAAAGCCTATTTTATATTTAAAAAAGTGTTGAATGTCTCATGTAATTTACTGAAAAATGTACTGAAAGAGAAAAACAATCGAAATATCACACCATGGACCAGTGTAACCCTGGAAGCTTGTTCTCCACAAAAAGGGCCATTTACAGAGATAGTTACAGGGTTTGAGTCCCTGAGAGATGGGACAGAAACCCAGAAAACACTGGCGAGCATTTGAGACAATGTGTGTTAAGCCTGACATCCAAACCCCGCACCCTGCCCTCCACACTCCCCGAACGAGGTCGGGCAGGGACGTCCCGCTCACCGGCACTCCAGGTACTTGTTCTGGTGGTAGATGGTCAGGCTGGTCACCTCGCCCTGGAGGACCCCGAAGGAGGGCTTCACGGTCATGTTGGAGCAAAGCAGGAACCCGCAGAGCACGTCCCTAAAGGAGGGAGAGCAGGAGGGAAAGGTGAGGTTATGGAGCAAACGCACAGCAGTTCAGAGGGACCCGGCAGGCAACGGTCTGGGTACAGATGGTGACGTGGGACTCACTGCTTGTGACACTGCAGCCAGCTCTGCCCGCCAGCATCGCGCCCGCAGTTTCCCTTCTCCGTGCCCTCGGCATTCAGCTTCTCGTAGCAGAACCGGTCCGCCGAAACTGTCAGACCACAGGAGATCGAGTCAGGGGCCAAGCGCTACATCATCCAGTCTAAACTGACATTGCATTTATGGAGAAGATCCTTTTATCCAAAACGATGGACATGTTTGAGAAAAGACAGGGCCAGACCCTGGACGTCTAGGCCCTAGCTCAACGGTGTTCTGGGATTTGAACAGATGACCTTCTGGCAGCCAGTGTCATAACCCGTTGAGCAAGACACCAGTCCCATAGTCTGACTTCTATATGTGATTCATGAGATCTTCTCTGTAGATGCTGGGAAAGACTGGAAGCGTTCACACGGCCAAGCCGCTCCTGAGCTTTCGGGCCTGATGAGCGACTGCACACACTCACCATGGCCCCAGAGTCCCTGGCACTGGCCGTCCCGAGTCCGACACCGGGCCTCGTAACACCGGCCCTTTGGGGAGGAAGGGGGGGGGGGGTGAATGGTGAACAGATGTAGCTGGCTGGATGGATTAACAAACATTTCATGCTTCGGGTTTTTCTTGCTACGCGTGTTCGGAGGAACGCGGCGAGATGGAACAGGGATGGAACAGCGGAACAAAATCCAGTAGAGTGAAAGACGAGAGAGGCATCAACCGCCTCCATAACCAGTCTCTCCATCAACCGACACACACACTCTTCACTCCAGCTCAATTACCAAAACACAAACATATCACGGATAGATTAACAAACCTACTCACCTGGCCCCCATCACACAGGTAGCCGTCCAGCTTGTGGACATTGTGCGGGCACTGCAGAGGCAGTGAAGGACGACACCATTAGCTAATCTCCCAAATGTTACCTGATAATGTCCCGGGAGCGGAGGGGGGTGGGGAGACCGTACCTGACTGGAATCCCCGGTGCACGTCTCGGGGATGTCGCAGTCGTTCACCGGCTCCCGGCACACCACCCCTCGCGACTCGTACTGGGAGGCAGGGTGGGTAAATGGGGCAGAAGTCACACCCCAATCTCGTTCCATTTGACACCATTTCAGTCCGTTTCATGATCACGTTTCAGGCCCATTTTACATAAATAAGAATAAATGGGACACTTTCTGTTTACCGATAGACGGCCGCATAGATATTTCACAGCAAAAAAAACCAGGCAAAGCCATGACGAAGCATATTTTTGCTGCATATTTAAAAATGTGTAACATCAAACATGTCGTCACATGCGTGTCACAGGAATCAAGGGCAACGTGGGAGATTTATATCCCACAATATTAAATATGGATTCATTCACCTACCCCAATAAATAGACTTTTGTACTAATGTCGAATGCTCTCCCATGTCGTAGGCCACGTTTCTATAATTTGATGTACCCTATCTGTTCGATGTATAACTTCACATCAGTTTAAATAAACATTATTTTAAAACATAAATACGAATAAATAAATATGGAACGTTTTGTGATGGAATGTGGGTGCTGGAGACTCACACAAAGGTACAACAGCCGCGACAGACGAGATGAGGGAGAAACTCACCCTGCAGCTCCGGCAGCAAAGGCCGTTACTACACATAGCATCGTGCGAAAGGGTGCACTTCTTACAGCACGCTCCTCCGTTCCTCGCACACTCCTGCCGGGACACACGAGGAGTGAATTCACGTGCCACTGCCCCCGCCAGCCCGATAAGCCCCGCCCCCACGGAGTATGAAACGACAAGTCAGGCAAAGCCTGATGTCCGTTTCCAGCACGGTGCATTCTGCGATGTGGCCACCGGGTGGCGCCGTAGAGCCCAAAATGGACACTCACCACCTGAGAACCACAGTCGCATTCTTCTCCGGTTTCCACGAAGCCGTTCCCACACTCAGGGGGGTCCAACAGCTGAGGGACAGCAGGATTGGCCAATGGGAAAAGGAGGGAAATACAGGTCGGGGACAAAGGAAATGTCAACAATAGTGTCAGTAGGACGCTGGTAGAATTCAGGTCAAGGGAGTCAGTGCAGTGCCCCCCCCCTCACCTTTACGGGCTTGTTGAAGAGGCAGCTCCCCCCACCCCTTTGCAGGAAACGTATGTACTCCTCCACACTGCAGCGGGAAAACTTCCTGGGGGTGTAGAACCTTCCGGAAACACGAGGTACCCAGCCTAGTTAGCGACTGACAGTGGTCTACCAGCGGGGAAAAAAAGATCTAAAAATATCGTAATGCATGCAAAGATAAAACCTGCCCCCTTTCGATACTGCTTCATGATGACAGTATTAAGTCAAATTTACAGGTTTCATTTCAAGGTTTATTAGAAAATCCGTGGCCCCTCCCTTTCAACCAGCTTTTTCATTTTTTTAACTGCATCGTTCGCGTTCAGGAAGGTAATGCTAACCTCCACCTGGCTAAGTTCTTAAGTGATCAGGCTGCTCTGTTATGAACTATTTTAGGTTCCCGAAGGATCTCAAAGAATGGTGTTTGCGGCACCAGGCAGCCCGGCATGGGACAGGTATGGGGCATAATTATCGCACACAGCTCTGAGTGTTAAAAACAGATGAGCAACCTACACGCCTTTGAACCACGGTCGGAATGGCGATTGATTTATACAAATGGGATGGTGGTGGTGGAGGGGGGTGGGTCAGAGTGTGTGGCAGTCCTGAAGCAGCCGGGGGGGGGGCTCCATCCTCACCCTGTGTCCTCCATGATGCATCCCAGCCACGTGTCCGGACACCTGCAGTCTCCTGCAATGGACAGGCTCTATCATACACCCAACCCATATTCCCTTCAGTGCAACACATTCATCTGTGTGCCTAGTAACGGGTCACCGGGAGCCTATCCCAGGAAGCACAGGCCACGGGCAAATACACACACACACACACACACACACACACACACACACACACACACACACGTAGGGTATACCTATCCTTATGGGGCCCGCTCATTCATTCCTATGGGAAAAATGCTAACGCTAACTATGACAACCTTAACCCCCACCCTGCCCTAACCATAACCATAAGTAACCAAGCAAAATACAAGAGTTTTTGCATTTTTAGCTTTTCCACAGCAGTCACTGATGTTTATAAAATAGTTTTCCCTTATGGGGACCAGGAAACCGGTCCCCATAAGGGAAAGAAAAACAGATACTTATCACGTTATGGGGACATTACTTATCGCCAAGTACTTTTATATAGAAGGAATTTTCTTTGGCGTGTTGTGTTATGTAAAACAATCAAGTACAATCATGACTATATAATAAACTGTATACATAGATACACTATGCCAAGTATATGGCTATTTGTAACTAAGCCACCAAGCCTCGCAATTCTCACCTCCTTACACTTATTATTGTTGCTATTATGAGTTCAGTCAAGTTGGATTCCTTACAATTAGCGCGCATTAGCTCTGCGCATTTAATGACGCAACAAAAATGAGCCCCCCCGCCCCCAGGACTGTGCTTGCGTTTAGCCCTCGGTATCATCTGCTGGGCACGAGGGCACGTTCCCCGTGAACTGGTTAAGGGGAGCATGTTGCGGGAACGTCAGTGTGACGCTGCGGGGGTGACTGGGCGCATGGCCGCCTACCTGCAGCGGTGCGATCCACGTTCCACATCATGCCAATGTTCTGGCCGAGGCTCTGACACAGAGTGATCGCCATGGGCCCAACGTTCCCGTGCTGTTGGCACGAAGCGGAGACTGGAAAGGTCACCACGCACCGGCGGGACGGCCCTGCCCGCCGGGAGAGACCCACACCTCGCAGAGCCCCTCCCGCGGGACTCGGATCCCAGACGGGCCAAAGCTAATCATATTTTTGTAACAGTTTTGGCTGCATTTTATGCGTCAACAAAACTAACCTTTGACACACTGCTGCCGACGCAATTAGCCCAGATCAGCCAGTAACATTTATGATACATTTTTTTTATTCAGCAGCTACTTCTCTGTTGGGGGGTTAAGGGGTTTATTAGTTTATTTATTAATTACGCTGCTATTCCTGGGATTTGAACCTAAAACGTTCCAATTAAAGGGACAGCATCTTAACCCACTGCACCACAGACCACCCCCATTTGATCAGGCTCTATAAAGATTTTTAAGAGGCTAGAAGATAAAAAACGGCAACTTAAAAAAGGAAATGTTCCCATGATATACTAGTACACATGCGTTTAAACTCCCTTTGTCCCATTTCACTCTGAACGCAGTCTAGCGTGTATGATAATAAGCAGAGCCTTGACTGGGTGGGGCCTCACCTCGTTGACCCCCCCTCCTCGAGTGGGGGAGCAAACCCCTCCCATGTAGGCTGTACCACTGCGGCTGCTCTGGAAAGTGCTCCCCCTAGGGAACAGGAGAGGAATCACAGCGGTGCCCGTTTCAGCTGAATCAGACAAATGCATCGAGGGTAAGAAGAAATGCTGATCTGAACACACAACCTCATGGCATGTGTGACCCCCCCCCCCCCCCCACCACCACCCACCCATGCCAAAGGGGGACGCTAACGACGGCCCACTAACGAGAAGAGGTGAGCCGCGTCGCTCCGCTCCTTGATGTTCTCCTTTCTGTACTTCATGAAGTCGCGCAGGGTCATCAGAGGATCCGCTCCCACCGAAACCATGTTCCCGGAGGACCACGTTTCCATGGCGACGAGCACTATGCGGGTGTTCAGCTGCTCCTTGTAGATCTACAATTAAAAGACCAGTGAAGTCAACAAACACAGAAATACAATCGCGAAAGAGACACTTATCTCAGTATACACTGATCAAAAGACCTTTACCAGCTGTGAGAAACTTATTTTTCACTAGTTCCACGATAACTAGTTCAATTATCTAAATATAACTACCCTTATGTTTAAAAATGCGGTAAATTATAAAGAAGAGTGGTAGACGTGTGCTTACCGCATCCGCCATGTTCACTACAGCCTTGGCGAAGTTCCTGGTCTGGGAGGTCGAACCACGGAGCTGCAAAAACTGAGCGGAGCCACGAACTGAAGATCAGATAGCAAACCATGAAGGATAAGGACACGTGCAGGTTATTAATCATGTGATGCCCCTCCCGCGGCTGCTGATTGGACGGCTGATCACTTCTTCACTGTCTTCCTGTAAGCTAAAGCCAGGAGGCAGTTTGTAGTCAGCTGTACAGCTGTTATACAGAAGGCCAATATAACTACGTCGAGGACAAGCTCTAAAAATCTCAGAAATTTTATTTTTTTTCTTGGTTCTCTTGGTTCTTATTACTAGGTTCTGTCACTGGTCCCCTTCAGTTCCATCATGTAAAATGTTAAACTACATTTAATGAAAACCACCATAAAAAAATTGGCCAATGCAAAAAAACTGGGTCAAAAAAATAGGTCATTCTTATCACCTTATTTATTATTTCAATAGAACATTTTAACCAAAGCAACATGCATCCGAGGATCTGATAGCCAGCTCAGACAAGGCACTTTTCCACCTACAAAGAACTGATACCGTTCCAAGAACCGGCCCGCGTTTCCACCAATTTTTGTCTTAGCAGTCGGTACCATTGGTGGGTATATCTGAGTAGGCGGAGTTTACAATCGCCTCCATGCAGAGGTGTAATGTAACCAACCACAAATACTTTATTACTGTACTTAATGGGCTCTTTTGGACTTTTGCAACTTTTACTTTTGGATTTTTCACTCCGAAACATTTTGCATGAGACATTGTTAGACACCCAATAATAATAATACAAATAACTATTTGCAAAAAGCATGCAGTATGCCACCAATGGGCTTCACTCACCAAGTCATGATCGTTGACCACGAGCAGCTCAATGTATTTGGTTTCGCTCAGAACTGTGTACTGTGGGCGACGTACCTATGGCAGCGGAGGCAGTAAGTTCATTTAATGCCTAGAGGCCTGGTATTAAAGCGAAAGGCACCTTTAAGATACCATCTCTGTACTCATTAGCATCTAAGGTCATTAGCATATAGCAGTTATATTTAATATTAATTGGCCGCCGCCTTCATAGCCAGCAAAACATCCCACAGCTTCCTTAACCCAACTTTCTCTTTCCTGACTCGACTTTACAAGCAAATGTCAGTGTAAATTAATTCCGCCTTAAAATATAATAAACACTACTGGTAAAAGACGAGTAGGAGTACGAGCGTAAAGCGCTGACAATAAGATGAGAAAAATTCATCCTTAAAAGCAAGTGCATCAGACAGCATGCATGAGAAAAACTCCGCTGACACGACCTTATAAATATCACACTTCAGGGAGAAAGGGAAACATCTCCAGGTGATTCTCTGCATTTCCTTTTGGACTGTACTGTA